>NW_024070188.1:89056983-89061828 GCF_014754425.2 Oryx dammah | reverse complement strand
GTGGAGGGGAGCAGGGCCTGGGGTCAGCGGGGGCCAGGGGTGAGTGTGGAGGGGAGCAGGCAGGGTTCTGTCTGGGGACAGCATGGGTTCGACCTACACCTCTGGCCGCCCCACACCCTGGAGAAATGGACTCTGGCTCCGGCTGCCTTCACGGGGCATGTGTCCCTCTTGCTCTGCGGCCCCCGGCTGTGGCTGAGGCTGATCACAGCCTGGAGCCCATGTCAGGCCATGTCCTGGGGCCTAGGGCTGACCTCTCCCCCTGCTCCCCTCGCCAGCCTGTCTTAGTCGAGTTTAGAGGCGCAGAGACGTGCCTAGGGCGATCGCTGCTCCTGGGGGGGGCGTCCTTGTGGAAGGGTCTGTGGCGCTGCCGGTGTTCAGTCGCTCAGTCGTGTCCGACTCTTTGTGATCCCATGAACCGCAGCACGCCAGGCCTCCCTGTCCATCACCAACTCCCAGAGTCCACCCAAACCCATGTCCATCGAGTCGATGATGCCATCCAGCCATCTCATCCTCTGTCGTCTCCTTCTCCTGCCCCCAACCCCTCCCAGCATCAGGGTCTTTTGAAATGAATCAGCTCTTCGCATGAGGTGACCAAAGTATTGGAGTTTCAGCTTCAGCATCAGTCCTTCCAATGAGCACCTAGGACTGGTCTCCTTTAGGATGGACTGGTTGGATCTCCTTGCAGTCCAAGGGACTCTCAAGAGTCTTCTCCAACACCACAGTTTAAAAGCATCAATTCTTCGGTGCTCAGCTTTCTTTATAGTCCAACTCTCACATCCATACATGACCACTGGAAAACCCATAACTTTGACCAGACGGACCTTAGTCGTTAAAACGATGTCTCTGCTTTTTAACACACTGTCTGGGTTTGTCATAGCTTTTCTTCCAAGGAGCAAGCGTCTTTGAATTTCATTGCTGCAGTCACCATCCACAGTGATTTTGGAGCCCCCGGACATAAAGTCTGTCACTGTTTCCACTATTTCCCCATCCATCTGTCGTGAGGTGATGGCACTGAAAGATAGCTGTGGTTTGTGAAAAAGCAGAACTTACTGTGGGAGGGGCCTGGCGAAGAGCTGGCTCTCTGGGGGCCGCCCTTGGGGCGGGGCAGGAGGGACTGCAGTGCCCCCCTGGCTTCTCTGCTCAGGGACAGACTTCTGGTTTGGAGCCAAGGCCCCAAGCCCTGTGTCCGCATCCAGCGAGCTGGCCGAGCTAGCCGTGGGTCTTCAGGGGGTTCACTGTGTCCTTAGAGCGGCTGCCGGCCATGCGGAGGGGGCAGCAGGAGAACTTGAGGAGGAGGGGCAGGAGGTGCTAGGTGTGGGCCCCGCCCACGTGAGCCTGGCTCCGCAGGGACCTGGGCTGGGGCGGGGGCGGGGGCAGGTTCCCTGGAGGACACGCGTCTAGAAGGAAGGTGAGCCTGTCGATGCAAACGCGGAGCTCAGCTGTGGCGGGCCCCACAGGCTCCCCGCCCGGCCCTGCAACCTGGGGCCAGCTTAGTTCCAGGCATGTGCACGCCGGGCTGAGCTCACGGGCGGACCCCGTGTTTACCTGCACCGCGGCTTCACACCGAGCATCAGGAGACAATGGCTGGGAAGACCCAGATGGTGAATCACCATCCTGGCAAGCTGAGGGACCGACCCTCAACAAGTCAGATGAACAGTGGCAAGGCCAGCCCCCAGGAGCTGACCACTAAGAAGCGGGACGCCCCTCTGACTGAAGACGGTGTGGGGCCCGGATGACAGAGCTTCCCGACGACGTCCGAGGAGCCGCGGCCTCCCCAGGAAGCCTGCAGCAGCGTCCTCGGACGCCCCGGGCCAGGCCCCACGCCCAGCACCCGGGGCCACTGCTCTCCAGCCCCGCGGCCACCCCGGGGTGAATGGGTCCACGACTTGCGGACTCCACAGCCAACCTCCCACACACGGACTCGGCGGCGCCGCACAGGAGCTTCCGTCTGTCGGGCCCAACCACCAGCCCAGGAAACGCAGAGTATGGAGGCCCAGAGGCACCCGGGAGACGTGTCGGCCACGGGGCACAGCACCCGGGTGCCCCGAAGTCAAGGCCTTGAGCTCTGTCCAACCAGCAAAGCAGGAAAATACTGACGTTCGTGAGACCACTGGAAATTTAAACCTGTGGGATGTTTGGTATAATGAACTTTTTAGGCCGACTGAAGCGTTTTTGGACTGAGCGAGTGCACACTCTCCTCTGGGCACACGTGGGTGAAAGGGCCGCTTGGCTTCCGACGGTGCAGGGTGGACACACACCCGGGACGGGCCGCACAGGGCCGGGAGGGGCAGGAAGGCGGCAGGGCTGGGGGCTCGGCCTGGGCCTGGAGCCCAGCAGGAGGTGCCTGCGGCAGGAGTGCAGTGGGGAGCCACAGGACCCCCCCCAACCAGCAGCTCCTTTTAGGGGTGCCCGGATGCCAGCCCCACTTCCAGGAGTGGCCTAGCGACGCTGGCCTAGGGTGGGGAGGCGTGGGGGCACTCAGCCTCCGTCCCTGGAGGGGGCAGGCTCTCTCTGGGGTTGGGAGGCGTTGGGGGCACCCAGCCTCCGTCCCTGGAGGGGGCAGGCTCTCTCTGGGGTCAGGAGGCATGGGGGGCACCCAGCCTCTGTCCCTGGAGGGGGTGGGCCCTCTCTGGGGTCAGGAGGCGTGGGGGCACCCAGCCTCGGTCCCTGGAGGGGGCGGGCCCTCTCTGGGGTCGGGCACCCCCACCCTCTTTCACAGGAGACCCACTGCATGCAGGGACACCTCGTCGTCAGCCTGGGAGCCTCTGGGGGCCCTGAGCGCTGGGTGGGAAGCCCCCTGAGCCAGGCCCCTGTGCACCAGCTCTGCTCAGTAGAGCCCCTCCTCTGCACCCCCGCCCCTCCTCTGCACCCCTGCCCCTCCCGGGGGCTGCCCTGCTCTGTGCCCTGAGGGCCTCCTGCCCCGCCCACAGGTGCAGGCCACCGGGCGTGAGCTCTTCCAGCAGGTGTGCGACCTGACCGGCATCAGGGAAGCCCACTTCTTTGGCCTCAGCGTGGTCAGAAGTAAGCAAGCACCGCCCGGCGACCCCGGGACCCCAACCCCTTCCCTGGGCAGGGGTGGCAGGTGCTCGGGGCAGACGATCCCAGGCCTCTGCCCGGTGCCCCGCCATGCCGTGCTCCAGGGGCATGGGGCAATCCCTCCTCACCGCATCAGAGCACACACGTGGTCACACAGGCACAGTCACACGCACACTCGTACACTCATGCACACTCACTCAAGTATCCACGTGCACACACATGATCACACGCACGCACACCATCTCACACATTTACAGGCTTCTACATTCACATCCATGCATCACTCACACACTCACATTATACTTACATGCACATACTCACGTGCACACACTCACGTGTTTACACACTCTCACACTGGTGCACACAGGCACACATACTCGTGCATGCTCTGCCCAGGCCCTGCCTCTCTTCGTAGACCATGAGCACATCTTCATGGATCTGGAGCAGAAGCTCAGCAAATACTTCTCCAAGGACTGGAAGAGAGAGACACAGGGAGTAAGTCAGCATGCCGGGCGGGAGGCCGGGCTGCTGGCCCTCGAGGGGCCCGTCCCCTGGGTCGTGGCATGGAGTCGGCCCTGAGGGTGCAGGCGAGTGCCCGACTCTTCTGGACACTTGCTTTCCCTTCTAACAACACGACATAAAGCCACGAGCAGCCCGCAGGACGCACATGGGCTCGGGCTGGTCTGCGGGGACGGGGGTGGTGGCTCCGGCGGCGCGCCAGCTGGCAGTCAGCCCCCACCAAGGCCTCACTGCAGCCTGCGCCCCACGCTTCCAGCCCCAGGGCTGTGGCAGGCCGGGCGCCCCCTTCGTGGCCTTCCTCGGGGTACAGTACTACGTGGAAAGCGGGAGGCTCATCAGGTAGGTGCTTGCTGTTCTCACGCCCGGAAGGTGGCGAGCTCAGGCCCGGCCACCGAGGCTGGAGCGGAGGGTGGGGGCAGCCGGTGTTTCCAATCAGCTGCCTGGGAGGACCAGGTATGAACCAGCGCGTTTCAAGCACAGGCGTCTTTAGGCCCTGGGGTGAGGCTTTTCCCTAGCGGGTGGGGCAGGGTCTGAGGGTTCCTGCGCAAGTCGGGGGCCGCCCTCCTGCCGGTGCCCCGCCGGGCGGGCACACTGCAGGCTCCTGGGCTGCGTTCCTGAGAAGCCCCTGCAGCCTGTGTGGGGTAACAGGGGCCCTGGAACCCGGCCCAGGCCTGGGGGTGAGCAGGGCCTGGGTCCAGGAACCACCCCCCACCGTGTGAGCTGGTGTGCAAGGTTCTGGAAGAATCTCAGGGGGCGATCGGGCAGGTTGGGGGGAGGGAGGGTGGCCCTGTGCCATGGGGCCAGTCACGCCAGGGGTGTTAGAAGTGGACTTGGCCCTGGGTGCCCTGCCCCCCGCGGTGCGGGGAGTGAGCAGAGGAAAGGGGCCCTCCCTGGGGCGTGGGCGGCTGCAAACCCGTCTGCAGGCCAGTCCCTGGGCCCTGCTCACCCGGAGTCTCAGGAGCCGCATGCCCACTTGTGCCTGCCCCGCCCCCAGGCCCCGAGGGCCCGGGGGGGACAGATCGGGGTCCAGGAGGGACGCAGGGGGTGGCCCCCTGAGCCCGGCCCGCCCGCCCGCAGGGACCGCGCGGCTCGGCACCTGTACTACCACCACCTGAAGGAGCGCGTGCTGCGCTCGCAGTGCGTCCACCGCGAGGAGGCCTACTTCCTGCTGGCCGCCTATGGGCTGCAGGCCGACCTGGGCAACCACCGCCGGTTGGCGCACACCGGCCGCTACTTCCAGCCTCAGGCCTACTTCCCGCAGTGGGTGAGGGTCTCTCTCCCTCCCGGGGT
>NW_024070188.1:89045695-89056583 GCF_014754425.2 Oryx dammah | reverse complement strand
GTTGGGGGCATCCACGGCGGGGCGGAGTCCATGGGGGGTGGGGCCCACCGGGGTCAGCGAGTCCATGGGGGTGGGGGGCAGCGTCTACCGGGGACGGGGATGGGGGGACCACGGGGGTAGGGCCTGGGGGTGGAGTCCACGTAGATGAGGGTAGCCACTGGGGGTGGGGTATCCACAGGGGCGTGGGGGGGAGCGGGAGGAGTCCAAGGGGGCGGAGTCCACCGGGGGCTGAGGGGGTCCATCGGAGAGGGGTGGGCGCAGGCTGGACCGGGCTGCGGTCCCCCCACAGATCATCGCCAAGAGGGGCAGCGCCTACATCCTCAGACACGTGCCTGCCCTGCACCGCGAGCAGCGCGGCCTGAGCCCCCGGGAGGCCGAGCTGCGCTTCATCCGGGAGGCCTGCCGGCTGGAGGACGTCCCCGTGCACTTCTTCAGGCTCTACAAGGTCCCTGCAGGATGGGGGGGCACGCCTCCCCAGGGCCAGGACAGGCCGAGCCACCGGGACCCACCAGGATGGAGGAGGGGGTGCCAGTGTCCCCACAGCCGTCCTGGGACCATGACCCTGACTCAGGCCAGAGGGGAAGCGGGAGGAGGCCTGGGGACCCCACTTCAGCCTGCAGACTCCCCGATCCACCAGTGAGGGTCGGTGGGGAGGTCCAAGGGCCTGGACCTCACTGACATCCGTGTGCCTTTAGGGTAAGAAGGAGGACCGACCCACCGTCGTCCTGGGCCTGACGCTCAGAGGGGTGCAGGTCTTCCAGGTGACTGCAGGGGCCCTCTCACCCTGCCCCCACCCCGCCCCAAGCGCTGGCCTTGCCCGTCCCCTGGCTGACTGTGGACGCGGCCAACCCTGCTGTCTTGCAGGAGGTGAACCGCACCCCACACCTGCTCTATGACTTCCCCTGGCCCCACGTTGAGAAGCTGGCTTTTCTGGTGCGTGTCCGAGGGGGTTGTTAGGGGGTGGACCTTCGCCCCCAGGGGAGCCTGGCAGACGCTTGTCCTAAAGGGTGTTGACCAGGCACGCCATCGCCCACGAGTGCAGGCCCAGCCTGAGGTCTGTGTCTGGGAGGGGGGTCTTGGAGACGGCCCGCCCTGGAAGCACCCTCCTGAGGGGCCGGCTACCCAGTTCTTGTCACCAGGAGGACTTCTGCCTCCTGGGTGGGGGCAATAAAGGAGTCAGGAGGGGCCACGGACACCCTGCCCCAGGGGCTCCACTTCTAGACCTCACGGCTGGGCCTGGCACCCGGCGGGGGCGGAGGGTGGGCCCTGGGGGTGGGCTGGCCATCGGCTCCTTCTCAGGCCTCAGGCGCCCCACACGCCGTGGGCCTAGGGGTCCGGACTCCCCCAGCCCAACGCAGAGGGCTCCACGTTACAGCTGCTCTCAGCCCCCACTCCCCGGCCAGGGGAAATCGAGGAGCGAGGCAGAGACCGGGAGGGAGCCTCCCAGCCCCAGGCCTGGCGGTCCCCCGCCTGGTTTCCTTCTGAAGTCACAGCCGGGACTCCTCTCTGCTCAGGGCGAGAGGTTCGAGCTCTGGCCGCACGGGCAGCCCGCAGCCCGGAGGCTCGTGTACCACACGGGCTGCGCCTGGCGCTCCCGCCACCTGCTGCGCCTGCTCCGCACCAGCCACCAGCTGCACCTGGGCCTGCAGCAGGCGCGCCAGCAGCTGCAGCTGCTCGAGGAGGCGGAAGGTGGGTGCCCTGCGCACGAGCATGCGCGGTGCGCCTGTGTGCGTGCGCCCAGGCTGAGACGCGAGAGCCTTGGGGCAGAGAGGACAAGGCCTGTTGACAGCTTCCGCCTGGGTTCCGGGCAGTGACGGCGGACACGGGGCCCCTGGTCTCTGGTCCTGGGCGGTGCCAGTGGACACGGCGGGCCCTGGTCTCGGGTGGCACCTCCCTCCCCCCCCCACACACCTCGGGGGAGGCCTAGGCTCTCAGGGCCTGGCGGCCGGCTGGACCACGGGGCCTCCCTCCAGCGTGCAGCCCCTCCGCTCCCGCGTTGTTCTCACGGCCGCTGCCCTTCCCCGCCCAGAGAAGCAGAGCTACCGGGAGTCCTACGTCAGCGACGCGCAGGACGGCAACCGGGACGCGGAGGCGGCGGGCAGCGGGGACCACGCGGGGGCAGACCTCTCGGCTGGCAGCCGCGGCAGCTCCCACGCACCGGCCTTCGAGGTCGACCCCCAGTGGGCGGGCCCCGCGGAACCCGGGGAGATGTCGGTGGACGAGCCCGAGTGGGTCGCGGAGCTCCCCACAGAGGAGCCCCCCCGCAGCCCGAGCACCAGCCGGAGCAGCCCTGGCACAGCTGGCGGCGGCAGAGGTGGGCGCGCGGGGGGCACCCGGGGCCAGGGGACACAGAGCCTGCCGCCCGGCTGGACCACCGCTGTGGGCACTCCTGGAGGCCAGGGCGTGCGTGACCCTGGTTCCTGGGCACACGGTCACATGGGAGTCCCTGCACCAGGGGCCGACGGGGAGGGGCATGGAGGACCCAGCTCCCTGCAGCCACGGAGGGCAGCCCCTGCCCTCCTGTAGCCAGTCCCTCCTAGGGACCCCGGCCGGGCCAGCGCCCCTCGTTACAGACCCCACCGAGGGAAGGCGTTCCACCAGCTCTCTCTCGCTGCCCCCAGGGTTAGGAGAAGCCGTGTGAGGGGAGGCCACTGATCGTACTCCGCCACTTGTGGGAGTCCCAGGACCCACCCAGCTTAGCGTGGTCCTGGTCCTCAGAGATGCTTCCGCAGTAGGTCTGGGAGTGGGGGCCCTGAAGGGGTCACCCCAGGAAGGTTACACAGACTCTGCCAGTCCCTGGGCGTCTGTAGCACCTTGGAGAGTGGACATGATGGGTGCAAGGGCCCGGCCACCCAGGTCCACCTAGAGGCACCCAAGGTTAGGCAGGGGCACCCAGCACCACCCAAGGCCACCCAGTCACTCAGGTCATCTGGGGTCACCCAGCATCATTCAGGATCACCCAGTGCTACCCAGGGTCACCTAGGGCCACCCAGCATCATTCAGGATCACCCAGTGCTACCCAGGGTCACCTAGGGTCACCCAGCATCATTCAGGATCACCCAGTGCTACCCAGGGTCACCTAGGGCCACCCAGGGTCATTCAGGATCACCCAGTGCTACCCAGGGTCACCTAGGGCCACCCAGGGTCACACAGCGGGTTTGGGTCAAGCCACCCTGTCCACTTCACCTTCTGAGTGTCTGGCCCTCCGGTAAAGGACAGACTGGCCTCCATCCCCGAGGCGTTGTCCGAGCGTGTGGTCTGTGATCCAGCGTGAGCAGTAATGTCAGTAATAGTAATGTGGCGTCTTCCTGGATGTCAGAACTTGGACAACCTCAGCAGCCAGTGTGGAAGGACGGGCAGCGGGAACTGGCAGGCCGGTGTAGGGGTAGGGGGACTCCTGGGGGGCCATCTGAGGGGAGGAGCCCAGGTCGCCCACAGAAACCATCATTTCTTAAAGGGGCTCTGACCCCTCACATGGGGAACACAGACTGCCGCTCTGCGACCCCAGGCCTGGGGGGGGGGGGCGTGTGAGCCACAGACGTGCCCAGTCTGATCTCCAAGGTGGGTCCCAGGGGTGGGCCCCCCTCTGCCGGGAGCACGGGGGTGTCCCCAGGCCCTGCTCACACCCCCTTCCCCCGCAGCCTCCCCGCAGCAGCCACGGGCCGTGGTGCAGGTCACGCTGGTCAGCATGAGGGCCCCGAGCACGGAGGCCACCCTGCACCAGGTCAGTCCCTCCGTGGGCCAGGCAGCCGGCTCTCCCCCTGCTCTCCAGTCAGGCCAAGGGCCCCCCAGAGGGCCCACAGGAGACTTGGTGGGCAGTGGAGGGCAGGTGAGGCTTTGGGCCACAAGGCAGGTGGGGGACTGAGAGCTTGGCCTGGAGTATGGGGGTCTCCCTGGCTGCGCGCATTAGTTAAGGGGGGCGGGAAGTGGAAGGGAGCCGGACCGCGATGGGCCATCTACAAGACAGCCTCGTGGTCTCTGCCTGCAGATCCTGGAAGCCAAGGCGGCAGCTGGACACGCAGACCAGCACAGCCGAAGCCTGGACCACACACGCCCCGAGCCCACCCCACGCCCGGCACCCCGCAGCCGTGCCCTCGGCCGAGCGCTGGACCCCAGGCGGAGGGGCTCCGTGAAGTCCCTGTCCCCCCGCAGGCTCCAGCAGGACCAGCTCCCGGAGTTTGTGGTGTAGACGCCTCCGGGGGCTGCTTCAACACCGCAGGGCTTGGTCCACACCACCCACTCCACCTGCCTGGGGCTCTGTCGCTGCAGCCCAGTTCCGTCCACTCGGGGATCCGCCCACCCCCGGCTCAGTACCTCTGTCTGTCCGAGCCGCCCCCCACCCAAGGCCCCCACCTCCCCAGCCGCATTGAACGCAGCCTCTGGCTCTGCCCCCCTTCACCTGCAGACGTGTGGGCCAGCTCTGACCGCCAGGCCTGGAGGTGCCCAGCAGGCCTCACCTGCCCTGCCGTGGGGACCACGGCCAGTCTGAGCTCCTTGCATCCGCGCCTCCAGGAGGCAGAAGCCAAAGCTTGGGGATCCGGTCCCCGCTCAGTGGGGTGTGCGCTGACCCCACCCTGCAGGGAAGGGGTCTTAGCAAGCTTCCCAGGAGCCTGGAGCTCAGGGTCACTGTCGTGGTCCCACTGGCCACAGGCTCCCCGGCCCACCCTGTCTGCAGCGCCTGCCACTCACAGTCCTGGGCCCGCTGGACAGAGGCCCCTGGGGGAGGCGTGGGCCCAGCTGCGTCAGCCCAGACCCCTGGCAGACCCCACCCTGTCTGCCGTGTGTACACAGGAGTCACTGGGCCTGGAACCGTGGGGCTGCGTGGACACTGGTCCCAGGAGCTCTTGAATCTGGCGACAGGAAGTGGGAGGGGCAGGCTCAGCCACGGTCCCCTCCGAGGGTGCGGAAGGAATGTTCCAGAAGGAAGCCTTGAGTGTCCTCCTTTCGCGTCTCAAGTCAGACTCTGAAGGAGCTTCCCCCACCACCTCCAGCCCCAGTGTCCGTCCAGCCCGAGGCCGTCTGGATGGCAGGCAGCCCTGGCGTCTGGTCGGGTCAGCCCCGGTCACCCCAGGGCCCATTTGTGGCCACCGCCCCCTCCCTGCATCAGGAGGCCAGGTGGGAGGTGGGGGAGATGGAGTGAGGCCTCCCCCTGAGCTTCACCACCTCCTCGCTTGGCATCCACCGGTGGCTGAATGCTGAGTGGAGCTTCACAGGGATTTCTGGAAAAGCACGCTGAGAGCCTGACCCTCGCTGGAGGCTCACTGTGGGTGACTGAGAGGTGGGTGAAGCCCAGCGTCCTGCCTGGTCGGGCCCACCGGGTGAGGGGCACTGGGAAGGCGGGCTGTAAGTGTGCTGTCCCCGTCAGAGTCAGGGCGCTGCCCCCGGGCTGAGACACGGCCCCCGCCATCCCACCCGGAGGGCCCTGCGTGTGTGGGCCCTTCGTGAAGCCATCCACCTGAAGGCCGGTGCAGAGGGGCTGGGCTGGGCCCAGCTGGGGCAGGGGCTGGCCTCGCGCTGCCGTTCTATTTTCCCAGACATTCTGGTGCACGTCTCACCTGCCTCCTGATCCCAGATGGGCCCCTGCCTCCCTTCCAGAGGCTCTGGGGGACCATTCTGGACAGGTGGGACTCCACGGGCAATGCCAGCCTGAGGCAGGTGACAGGCACCTGGGTGCAGGCAGTGTGGCTTAACCCACTACAGGTCCTCCGGCCTCCCCTTTGCACCCCTCCGCCTCTTTGTCTGGTTGCACTGACCTGTGTGGTTCCAAGCGCTGTGCCCGAGATGGCACCGTCCCCCCAGTTCAGGATGGAACCGAAGCCCAGGGGGCAGAGGGTGCAGCCCAGTCTTAACTGGGCCTCTGGGTCCTTTCTGTGAAAAGGGTCTTGTTTGTGCACACACCGGGCACAAAGAGCTGCATGCTGGCCCGTGTCTGCACCTGGACGGCCCGTGCTGGGTGGGCAGGGAGGCGCGGCCACACCGGTGCCCCGTTGCCCTGCTGAAGGTTCCTGGGCTTCACCCTGTGAGGAACCAACTCTGTGTGGCGGGAGGAGCTTGGCAGGAAGGCCAGCCCTCGCCACTGGAGCTCACGTTGATCTATTTCCTTTTCTGAAGAAGTGTGACAAGAAACCCACCCTCAGCTATGGTCTGCAGTTGCTGAAGGGGCTGGCCAGCAGGGTGGCTGGGCCAGTCAGGGCAGCCTCACCCAGGAGGTCAGGTGCAGCCGGGGAGGTGGCACACGGGGGCAGCCCTCCCAGCGCGCAGCATGGTCAGCACCAGGGTCCACTATGGAGCTGGACCTCCGGGGCTGCCCATCAGTCCTGGGAGCAGGGGGTGCCCACGAGCCCAGCTGGGCTTCTGCAAACAGGGCTCCCAAGGACACCCAGCCTGTGGCCACACGAGCAGGTGACGAGGACGGAGAGGCAGGGCCTGGAGGACGGGGCGGGGCACCCAGAGCCCTCAGGTGGGGGCGCAGCCCCGCTTCTCTGCGAATTCCCCAGGTCACACTGGGACGGTCCTTGTGGTAGGACACGAGGCCATATCTGCCCTGATCCAGGGTCTTTCTTCCTTTAAAGGAGCTCGTGGGAGCAAGAGCCCAGCCCGATGAACTGCTTTGCTGTCGCGCAGGGCTGAGCGTCAGGCTGGGGCCAGGACCCACACACACCTCTAGGCGTGCCCGCGTGTGCACACGAACGCAAGCACATGTGATGAGTGGACACGGAGCAGAGGAGGGACGCTCCCTTTAGAGCTCCCGCCCCAGCGCGTGGAGTGGGGCGGCCAGCACAGGGCGCTGTGGCCGGGGGGGCGGGGCTGCCTGCGGAGGGGGCGTGTCTGAGCTGAGGGGCGTGTCCCAGGGCGGGGCCTGTTGGGAGAGGCGTGCTGTGGCCCTGGGGGCGGGGCTGCCTTGTAGGGGGCGTGTCTGGGCGGAGGGGCGGGCCCCGGGGCGGGGCCTGTTGGGGAACAGCGCATCCAGCCTGCCCTTCTTGTTACCCTGATCCAACCAAGCCTGGCGGAGGGTGGCCAGCGCCAGGGCCCAGGGAGGCCGGCCCAGCACCCTGTGCCCTCGCAGACGGACGCACCGCTGCTGACCCGGAAACCACCAGAGCTCCGTTCCTATTTCTGCGCTCCCTCTGGGCCTTGTGGAGACGCAGAAAACTGCCCAGTGTCCACTCAGCAGCAGGCTGAGTGGTGGTTGGGCAAATACAGGATGGTCGGAGGCCGGGAGGGGCCTCGCTGTGGTCTCCAGCCCCTCCCGCAGCGGCCTCCCTCCGTCTCTGCCCACCAGGGGGCAGCAGAAGGCCAGGGCTGGAGCAGGAGAGGAAGAAGGGTTCTTCAGGACATCAGAGAAACCGGCCTTTCTTTTTGCCTAAATTAGAGCAACGGCCTTTCAGGCAAAGCAGATACTGGAGAGACCCAGGAAGACAGCTGTGAGTGGTGGACGGGCTGTGGTCTTCCCAGAAAGCCATCAGGGCTGCGGGTGGACCGACCCTGCCACCCGAGGGCTGTGCGGGCCCCAGGGCTGTGGCGGGGGGCTCCCACACATGCCTCCCTCCACACTTGTCAGGACGGACAGGGAAGCCCCCAGGTTCCCTCTGGACCCTGAAGCCTGGGCAGATGGCTCAGCAAGTACAGGCCGGATATGACCGCAGCTCCTCCAGCACTGCCAGCTCGCTTCTGATGGAGGCAGAGTTCACACCAGCGGGTCATCCTCACGAGAAACCCGAGGGCTTGCTCAGGGCTCACTCCCGGGCCAGCCACCAGCTGCTGGGGCCGGGGTACCTGCATGCTGACGGTTCCCGTCCATTTCCCCAGGGGACTCGGCTCCCCAGGGTGCCGCCCCAGGGGAGAACCGGGAGGCGTCCCCCAGCTGTGCTCAGGGGGCTCTGGGGGCAGCCACCGCCCACCCAGGGCTCCTGCGGCACAGACTCCCCAGGGCCAGCAGGCGGGGCAGGCGGGCTGACCGCCGGGCCGGCAGGGCTGGGCCTTGGGCCCCGCTGGCATGTTCCCGTGGTCACGCCATTTGGAAAAATTTGCAGAACCAGGACTTTTCTAACCGTTAAGTGACTAGGCCAGCTGTGTCTCCACCTAGCTTGCATTTCATGACCCTCCCCATGGCCACGGTTTGGCAGGAAATACCCACAGGGTTCACAGGGACCACCAGGAGGACCCCCTCGCCACAGGCTTGGCCAGGGGATCTGGGTCATGTCTCGTGAGGACCTTGACCTCCAGTGCCGGGCTGGAATGGCAGGAAGGCAGGCCCTCCCGTGGGGGTGAAGGCGGCTGGCCCAAACCTCAGCATCAGGAGACTCAGGAGAAAGAGTGTTTTCCTGGGTCAAGGACTCGTCAAGGACACACCAGAAACGGTGGGGGTGTGGTCGGACAAAGTGGTGGAATGCTGTGCTTATTTGTGCTATTCAAAGGCTTTTTAGAAGCTTTGACGTTGTGACCTGATGGTGTCGAGGTTTTCTGTGTCTGCGTAGCCCGTTCTCTTCCCGCAGGAGGCCGTCGCCCTCTGTTTACTCACGTGAGGTCAGGCGGCAGGCCCAGACCCCCGGACCCACCAGGACCCCGTCTCTCAGACAGGATGGGTCTCAGTGCCCTCTGCTTCCTGATGCCCCACAGGGCTGGATTCCCATTAACACAAACCCCGCTTTCCTCCAAGAGCAAACGTAGAAACATACCCACCATTCATAGACCTCGGCCACTGGGAACGGCCACGGTGCCTTAGGAAGCTCATGGGCATGGCTGGAGGTGGGGGCTCGGGGAGGTGGGGTGGGGTGGGGTGCGTCACAGGACTTGGGCGCCAGGCGGGCAGCTCTGCCTGGCGCTGGGGGAGCGTGTCCAGGAGGCAGGTTCCCCAAAGTGATGAAAAGGCCCTGAAGCGGGTATCGGCAGCCTGAGGGCGGGCAGTTCCTCCCTGGACCGTCCCTGCGTCAGATCCCCCCGGGACGGCAGGACGGGGGCACCTGGGTCCAACGGGAGGTTCGGTGGACACTCCTGCCCTGGGTGTTCGCTGTGCTGTGTCCCCGTGGAGGTGCACTGGGAGGGTCACTCAGAGCCTGGCCCAGGGCCACGCTGTCCCCCAGGGGCACAACCGCCTCGGCATCCCAGCCCCGAGCGTGTTCCGTGGGCGGCTTCTTGGCCCTGCGGGGCCTGAGGTGGCCTGTCCCCATCTCCGGGCACCCGCAGCCCCAGCTCCCCCTCCGCAGCAGACGCAGGACCGGCAGCAGTCCTGCCTGGGAAGGCTTCCGATCCACCCCCAACGCCTGGTCCCACTAGCGGGATTCCGAGCCTTGGCCAGCAGGCGAGCAGCTGCGTGAGAACCAGGCTCCCTGGAGTCACTTCCACCCGCTTAGGGCCGAGCCTTGAAGCCCTCAGGGCACGTGTCAGAGCTGTGGGCGGATCTCAGGCTGGTACCCTGGCGGGGCTAGGGTCCTAGGATCTGCAGTGCCAGGAAGGCCTGTTCCTCAAGCCCCCCACCTCTCATCCACACCCGCTGCTCACACCCCACCGGACACTCCTGGGCGTGGACCATGCAGGCGCTGAGCCCGGGTCACGGCCCTGCAGGAAGTCAGGCAGGATCACGCCCGCCGTTTCAACGCCATTCTGGGCAGGAAGGCCACCGTCACGTGAATCGAGGGACGTGGAGGCCAGTCTACTTGCCACATTACTGAGTTCTCACCGTTGTAGAAAACTGTCTCCGTGGCTGCACTGCTCATGACGCCTGAGTTGCGGACACGAAGCTCCCGTGCTGCTCTGCTTCCGCAGCCACATTTGTGGCGATGCCGCACACAGAAGCACGGCCCCGTAGCCCTTTCGTGTAAACGGTCCCGTCTCACTGATCCGCCTCCCGTCGAGCTGATTGTCTGTATTAAAAACCGCGAGTGCAGACTGGTCCCTTCAGTCCCAGCCCCGCCCCGCCACTGGGGCCCCCACCCCGGCTTCCTCTGTCCCGGTGCCCCTGTCTGCCCGCTGCCCTGAGTGGGCCTGGCCTGCTGGCCACCAGCTGGGCGAAAGCACAGCCTGGAACAGCAGCAGGAGGGCTGGGAGACTGGCCAGTGACCTCGCCCTGGGCCCGGCCCGTCGAGCCCGGCAGTCTCGGGCTGGTAGCTTCCGTCAGGGCCCCGCTGGGCACACCCGCACCCAGACAGTCTCAGACTGAAACGCTTTCCCCGACACTCAGCGGGGACAGGCTGGACCCAGGACGCACTGAAGCCGTTTGGGCCACCTGGGCCGCCATCGTCCATGATGGCTCCAAGCCTGTGTGGGCCTCATGTCCACGCCAGAACCCACTGCAGGCCCAGGCTGGTGGTGTCTGCGATTCCTCCGGGCAGCCCCCTTCCGCCCCCAGCGCTGCCCCTCCGGTCCCCAGGGAACCGTGTCCTGGCGGCCAGGACACGCAGGAAGCAGCCCTTGGCTGTCCCCTCCAGCAGCCGCCACCCTCCCATCATGGGAGCCCCAGTGGGGTCCAGCCTGAGACACTGGGGGTCACTGTGGAGAGGAGCCCCCCGGGCTGAGCCAGCGTGTGCTCCCTTCCCAGAGGTGCTGGCTGTGCCAGGCGCTGACCTGGGCCCACGGCAACCCACCCCCGAGCAGCCACAGCATCTCTGCCCGGCCATCAACGTTTCACTCCATCACTTTCCCGTGAAGAAAAGGGTGCAGATCTGAACCAGAGTGGGACTCCATCCGGCTCTCAGATCCCTCTGTCCCAAGCCTGGCAGCCCTTGTGGGGAGGGGTTTCTTCCCACCTGTGCTCCCCTCCCCCCTCCCCTTCCCCTTCCCCTCCTCCCATCCCACCCCCCTCCCCCTCTCCCTCCTCCCTCCACACTCACCCACCTCCCTCTCCCTCCTCCCTCCTCCCTCACCCCTCATCCTCCTCCCTCCACACTGA
>NW_024070188.1:89027565-89040695 GCF_014754425.2 Oryx dammah | reverse complement strand
CATACGGGTGTGTGCCTCTACACCAGCGCGCGCGCCTCTATACGGGCGTGTGCCTCCATACGGGTGTGTGCCTCTACACCAGCGCGCGCGCCTCTATACGGGCATGTGCCTCCATACGGGTGTGTGCCTCTACACCAGCGCGCGCGCCTCTATACGGGCGTGTGCCTCCATACGGGTGTGTGCCTCTACACCAGCGCGCGCGCCTCTATACGGGCGTGTGCCTCTACACCGGCGCGCGCGCCTCTATACGGGCGTGTGCCTCTACACCGGCGCGCGCGCCTCTATACGGGCGTGTGCCTCCATACGGGTGTGTGCCTCTATACCGGCGCGCGCGCCTCTATACGGGCGTGTGCCTCTACACCAGCGCGCGCGCCTCTACACTGGTGTGTGTGCCTCTACACTGGTGTGTGTGCCTCTACACTGGTGTGTGCCTTCTTAACCCCAGCTCACAGTCAGAGTGTCGTTTGTGATGCACGCGTCGCATTTCCCCGGCAGACGCGCAGTCTGTGTCCTGACCCCTCGTTCTCAGCCTGGGTCCCCCGGCTCCTGCAGACCCTCCCCGGGCTCTGGGCGTGCTCAGAGCCTGCAGCAGGCGGGCTCCTCCCGCCCTACGTGCATTTCTACCGCGGGCACTGACCGGGCGAGGACGGCCGCCCGCTGCGCCCACTGGGGGAGGTGGCTGTAGCCAGGGTCACGGTTATCACCAGGTGAGATCGAGAGGACTCGGCATGCACTGCAGTGGGCTGCTTCGCCCGCAGCTGCAGACCCCCGCCCACGAGCGTCAGGAACTGCTCGGCACTGCGGACCGACCTGCGGGGGCACAAGCGGGCTCTGAGGGGCCGGGGGTGGTCGGGGAGGGCCCGCCTGCACGGACGCCTCTGACATGAGCCCCGTGTACCCAGCTCGAGAGCAGTGCGTCTTAGACAGAAGTAAACAAGAAATCCACCGTTTCACTTTATGAGGTCTGTTGACTTATCGCGCCTCTCATTGCTTTTCCCTGAAGTAATCAGCTGTTTTTGAACCAAATGGAGCTTCCCAATCTTCTTGACATCAAGCCTACTTGAATTTATGCTGCCCTCAAGGACTCCGAGATTTTAGAATATTTTGTCTATCAAACCCAATTTCATCAAATTTATGAAATGCAAACTTAATTTACTTTCTTCTTTTAATTGATGAGATAAGCAGACTTCTGATCTGCAGGAGAAAATGTTTTGATCACGACATCTAACTGATCATGTCAGTTATCATGTCATAACTGATCATGACATCAGTTAAAAGCTGGCAGTTTGGGTTAGCTCGCGTAAACTTATGGTCAGAGGCGCGACTTCCTTTAGGCTTTTTCAAATGTTAGAAATGACTCACAGCACATATATGTGTGTGGCCGAGTCCCTCTGCTGTCCACTTGAAACGATCACAACACAGTTAACTGGCTATACACCAATACAAAATAGCTTTTTTAAAAAAAAAAGAAATAGTCTGAAGACCCTTCCTCCACTGACTTTGAGACCCCAGAATGGGTGGCATGACCTTGACCCTTCGTGCCTTCTCCTCTACGTGGGTCAATCAGGTGACCCCTGCCCGGAGCAAACCTGATTCCTGAACGTGAGTTTAAGAACATGGAGCTCTGGAGGAGAAGCTAATTCCTTGGTGTATTCAGTAAAATTCTGATATGCCAAGGGACCCAAGGATACCGGTGCCTAACCAAGGGGCCTCTGGAGGGTCCTGGGGCTTCTGCACACCTGTCCCTCAGCTGAGCCTCGGGGATAACGCCTGTCCCACCATCTCTTAAATAAGATATTTTAAAGCACCATCTAATTTGTCTTCATTATGACTTAAAATGTCGTTTCTAAAGGAAATTGAAAGCGGAGAACTGCACCCTGGGCAAATAAACACAGTGAGCCCTCTCTCGGGCAGAGCACCGAGTCCAACGCTCCGCCTGGTTCTTCGTGGGGTCCCCTCGAAGCTCCTGCCGCTCGCAGAGCTCAGCGCCAGGTCACTCACTGGTAGGTCAGCCCGCAGACCGCCTTCCTTCCTTGCTGGGTCGGCAGCACCTGTCGCTTCACCCCAGATGCCACTCGACAGCTGTCGTTAGCCAGAAGGTCAAAAATGTCATTATTGTAAACTTCCACTATGGAAACGTCCACCTCCGGGCTCCTTGATGGATCTTCTGAGATAAGCCTGGAGGAGGGGTGAGACACACAAACCATCAGAGGAGCGTAGAGAACGCCGGGGAGACAGTGGTTACAGAATGACTTCCAACATGCTGCAGCCAGAGGCCGAGAAACGGGCTGCAAAACTCAGGATTCAGGAGCACTGGGCGGCGTCTCACTGGCCATGCAGGAAGAAGGGAACATCCTCTTTAAGCTACAGAGAAAATGACTGTCTTGGGAACACAGTTATTTTATCTGAGTTGTATCTAAATCAATGCTTTCTGCCCTCAAACTCTAAATACACTGTAAAGATGCTTGAAGAGCCCACAGTCTTGACCCAGAAGTCACCACGCCCAAGCTGAGTCCCACACAGAAGCCCAAAACAGGCTTTGAGCTCTGGTCCAGCAACCAGGCTTGTTTATTTTAAAATCTGTTCCATTTCAGGAAGCTTGAGTCCATGGTGTTGGGTGAATCCCCCTCCTACAGCGCCTTTCAACTAAGCCTTCCCCACGACCTTTCTAAAATCCACTGAGACACTAAAGAAAACCACCACACACCCTATTTTGTTTCAAGCTTTAAAGTACTACATGCAGACTGCAGATCAATTTAAAAGCAAAGACAAGACACACTTAGAGCAAAACCTCACGGTCCCGCCCCAGGAAGCAGTGACCACTGCGCCCGCTCCCTCCCTGCCCCACAATCTCCCTGCTCCGTCCCTTTGACCTAACGCCCCACACCACCTGGTCACCAAGGACCAGGCCGTCTCCTTGAGGCATGACCGTGTCCCTGGCGCTGGCCCGGGAAAGCCAGTCTGATTCTGACCGTGCTTCTCTTGTCGTAAAGACACTCTGAGCCCCGGCCTGGGCGAGTCCCACATAAGCACTGCTCGGAGAGCTTTGCATCCGCATCCATGAGACGTCTAACCAGGCATAGCCTCGTCTAAAGACAAACAGCTACAGAGATCAAAAAGAAGAACGTGAGCTAAGCTGTCTCGTGAAAGTAATCGCTGGCAAAGAGTTCTAGATATCTGGATAGTTCTCAGCACTGGGTTTTCCTGAGAAAACTCTAAGTGAATGTCTGAAAAGTGAAAAACCAAGGGGAGCTAAGCTAGAGACTGTGCGTCCCTCCTGACACGTCAGGAAAAACACACTTGGCTCCATCTCTCTGAGGGTGAGACGTCTCACCTCTACAGTACGCAGGAGCTCACGGAGACGATGCTCTTCTGTTTGATTATTTGATTTGTTTAATCCATGGATTCACCTGTCCCACAAGAATTACTCAATTGGTGGCAAATTTCTGCAAACAATGTCAACAGGTAGTCCTCAGTCTTGGCTTTGAAGAAACAAAGTGCTTAGTAGGCAAATGACTCCAACAGAGCGTGACATGCTTTATATAAAATACGCATAGGCTTCCTGAGACGGCACCGCGAGGCGGTCGCAGGGCCCAGAGGCGGTGGAGAGAGGCAGCGACCCGGCCCACAAGCGGCCTTCCAGGCCTCCCGGCTCTGTGTTCCGCGTGGCGGTTCCCGCACATGTGCCCTGGGTCCTGACCGCTTCCGTTCCATTGTGGGCTGAATGTGCTCACTTGCACGGTTCGTATTCCCTGTGGCCCCAGCGGTGACTGTGCCTGTTAGCCGCTCAGTCGTGCCTGCCTGTTTGAGACCCCATGGACTGTAGCCTGCCAGGCTCTCTGTCCATGGGATTCTCCAGGCAAGAACACTGGAGTGGGTTGCTATTCCATCCTCCAGGGGGATCTTCCCGACCCTGGGATCGAACCTGTGTCTCCTTCATTGCAGCCAGATTCTTTACCACCAAGCCACCGGGCAAGCCGCAGCGGTGCCTAGCAGGTAGAAAGGTGAAAGTGAAAGTCGCTCAGTCGTGTCCGACTCTTTGCGACCCAGTGGATTATACAGTCCATGGAATTCTCCAGGCCAGAACACTGGAGTGGGTATCCTTTCCCTTCTCCAGGGGATCTTCCCCACCCAGGGATCGAACCCAGGTCTCCCGCACTGCAGGCAGATTCCTTACCAGCTGAGCCCCAGGGAAGCCCAGCAGCTAGAAAAGCCTTGCAAATGCCTTTGCTGAGAAGGTGGCTGAGCTCAATGTGGAGGGTTGTGGGGGCCGCAGCTGGTTCCCAAGGAAGCAGGGTGGGGGGCGGCATCGAAGGAAGAAAGAATCCACCCTGGACTTTATTGAAAATGCCGGGGACAGTTTCCTTTGGTCCAGTCTGCAGTTCCAGAGTAATCATTTTAGGGCAAGAGGTCGTGTAAACGCCCTCTGACACCGACGCCCGAGGTTGTGGTGGTTTTGTGCTAGGTTTGGCCTCAGGCCCAGACTCACCCGCCAACACGGCTGCACGCATTCCTTCCCAGGGTTTGTCCACTTCTGATCAGAAATCGAAGGGGTAGAAACCTGCCCACATCTGGACCATTAGTCCTATGTTTGCAAGCGATGGCAGTGAGCCCTCAGGGGGGGCGGGGGTGGTGAGCTGTGCCCATGGCTGCCACTTGGAAGAAGAGTCAGCGTTGAGTTGGAAGGCTCTGACTCATTTCACTCCCAAGACTCGAAACGTGAAAATCCCGCTCTAGAAGCAGGTGATTTAAATGCTCGTCGACGAGAGGCCACCATCGAGCAAAGCTGTGTGTCCTGTCTCTGGAGACGCTGACTGTCCGAGCGTTATCTGAACAGCCTCGCTCCGGCGTTTCCAGGCTGCCGTCCTGCCCTGGGCCCTCAGCCTCTGCTTGCCACCCTCAGGAACGAGCTCCTCGACTTGTCAAGGGAGCACTGCCTACGTTGGACTTGCGGGTCATCGTGTGTCTGCAAGTCCAGCTTCGGCCTGGACCAGACCTGCGATCAGGCACATGGCTCACACTAGGATTCGGTGAAGGCAAACTCAGGGGAATGCCGTCGGCCCGTGTCCCCGCCAGTCAGGGCTCTGCCGGCCCCCTGGGGCCCTGCGCGATAGGACGGCGGGGCGCGAGGCTCCCACTCTCCCGGCCCTGTCTCTGGCATGAGCTCATTCAATCGTCTCCTCTGTTTCTGGGCCTTGAAGGCAGGATGGGCAGGGAGGCATCACCAGTCGATGGTTTGAGGCCTGCCGCAGCCACGCTGTCTCCACGGGTCTGGACGGTTGTCTTAGCAACACAGGTGCAGCCGCTTCAAATGTGGGCAGGGGAGTCGGGGGCTTCTTCCCTAGAGGCTGCCGGTCTGCCTGCCCTCCCACCCACTCCCCACATCTCCGAGTCCCTCTCCCAGGATGCCCAGGAGAGCCACGTGGTCCTGCCTGGCTCTCACATGGTGACACCTGGCTTCCAGCCAGCTGCCCGCTGCAGGTCCCTGGGGAGGGACCAGGAGACTCCCTGGGCAGCGCCGAGGCCTCAGTCTCTTGAACTAGAAAGAAACACTTCACGTGGTCTGCGTCCCCAGAAGGAGGCCTTTGCCCTTGAACAGTGAGCCCTGTGTCTGCGAGAGCAGCTCTGCCGTTCACAGATGTCCTGCCCTCGGAGCTCAGGCCTGGCCATCGCCTGCCCGGGCTGATGAAACAGTGTAGGGCCCCCGAGCTGGACTGGGTCCCCAGGCTTCCCTGTGTGCTCGAGGGCCACATCCCACGGAGACCTGCAGGACGCTTGTGATAGCTGCGGCTCCCCAATGCTGACAGTCTGACCTCCTAGGAATCGGTCTCATCCTGAAAATCTCAAGGGACAAGTGGAGAAAGAGAACGACCAAAAACTGGGAAATATTTTACCAAGGTTTCTTTTCAGAAAGGGTTAGCAGAAGCGAATTAACAAATGCATCTTTTCTGTGCACTGATAATGAAAGAATATTGGTTCCAAGAGGCACCAAACATCAGGCTTTTTTGGGAGTTACGTTTCGCCCTGATTTTCAGACACTGAAGGCTGACTCAAGGAGATAGGGAGACAAAACCTGAGCTCCAGGGGTCGGGAGCTCAGAGAGGGGCACCGGGCACGCGGCTCCCTGCTGCGGGAGACGCCTTCCTCCTGGGACTGATGGCTTCCCTGGAAACTTAGGGCGCACGCGCAGAGTGCACCCGCGGCTCAGAGAAAACGCACGGAAGCGAGGCCCCGCGGCGCACACGGGGCTCCCGGGGCAGGAGGTCACGATGTGCAGGAGACGTCGGACACGGTCTCAGCCCCGGAGCCCTGCCCCCTGGGCCGCTGGGGCCAGCGTTCCCGGTTTCTCCTTGGAGCAACGGTCGGGGCAACCCCGTGACAGCGCGGAGGATGTGGCTCCGGGACCCCCGCGCCCTAGCGGGACGGGAGCCTCTTCCGTCGCCCGCGAAGAGGATCCGCGTGTCTGCCTCCCCGGCGGGGGGCAAGGCGAGACCACGGGGCTCCCTCTGCCCCCTCAGCGGCAGAACGGGAGCCCCACCTCCGCCCTGCCCCCGACACAAGAAGCTGTCCAACTGGGGAGCCCTTGGAGAAGCGTTGCCTTACTTGGAACAGTCAGCATGTCAGCATTATGGATAGACTCGCAGCGTCGGTGGTGGAAACGCAGGTTCTGACCCTGTCCTAAGGGAAGACGGGCGTGGCTTCCCGTCTCAGGCCCAGGTCTGCCGCATCCCGCCCAGGTCCTCGCCGCCTGTCCAGTACCTGAAGAGCTCTGCAGCTGCCCTGGGGATGATGCCCGTGTCACCGCGGGGTTCCGACGGCAGGGCCGGCTCCTCCTGGCAATGCGGGCCCAGCATGGTGAAGCTCTTCCCGCTTCCCGTCTGCCCGTAAGCCATGATGCAGACATTGTACCTGAAATGCAAGCCGGACTTCAGGGCAGAAAGACACGCCGAGGGCCTGGCGCCTGACCAGACTCTGAGAAGGGTGTTCGCGTGAGTGATTCCCTCTGAATCCTGCTCCCTGAAAAGCCCGCCCTGCGTTTAACTACACCTGTCTTCGGCATAACCCGCCCCTGTGGCTGTCTGGGTGCACACGGATGGTCATATCCGTGTTCACACACACACGCATCTCAGGACACCTGTGTCTCGTAGGGAGCTCTGCAGTCCCTCATGGGAGACCACGAGGAGACCATAGCCGACCCGAGGAGTCCTTCCTGAGCCAGGCCCTCCTCCCAGATTCCACTCATTCCAGCATCTGGAGTCGCCTGAAGTAAGTTCATCTTCATAGAATCAGGCTAACTAGAACGCACGCGGAAGTCTACGTATTTGCTTTTAAAGTCTTAAAAATGTTTTTCCCGTTACGTTTTTAAAGATGATTTTATTTGTCTGTTTTTGGCCCTGCCGGGTCTGCACTGCTGCTCGGGCTCTTCTCTGGGGTGGGTGAGGGGGGTGGCGGTGAGCAGGGGCCTCCCTGGGTGTGGAGCCCCGGCTCCTCCTGGGGCAGCTTCTTGAGCAGCGCGCGGGCTCAGGACGCGTGGGCTCTAGGACTTGTGGCCCCACGCTTAGTTGCTCTGAGGCTCCTGAGACCTTCCCGGAGCAGGAATTGAACCCGTGTCCCCTGCATCGGCAGGCGGACCCTTTATCACCGAGCCACCAGGGCAGCCCCCAGTCACGCAGGGCTCCCCACAGGGCTGCCTCCAGGTGAGCAAGCTCGTGAGGTGTTCTTACACCTTGGGGCCCTCTTAGCCAGACTGTGCCGAGCCGCTCGGGGCCCAGCCGGCCTGCCCCGCAGTCCTGGTTGGGGCTACTTTAGCACGGCTTGCTTCACAGGAGACGAGGACCATGAAGGAGCTCAACAGCTTCTTCCACCTCTGCTGTTAGCCCAGAAGGTCAGTGAGAAGAGGGGAAGCATCTGAAGGAATATTTGAAGTAAGTCTGCGGTGTAGCTTTACACGCGTGGCTGCGGAGGTGCGGGGGGCCTGGCTTGGCTGAAGCTGAGCCCAGACTCCCATCCACCTCCCGGGGGAGGAGACCCCAAAGGCAGGCCCCACGCTCGGAGGTTCTGATCCCGCTGCTCAACTCTGCTCAGAGCCCTCCCCTCCTCCGGCCAGACAAGGGCCGCGGCTCCGGTTAAGTGACGCTGAAGAGTGTTCTGACAGGTCCACGCATTGAACAGTGATCCAGGAAGCCCTCTTCCTCCAAGGGCAACTGTTCCCTCAATCGAAAAGACGACAGCAACCAAATGCGAGGGCAAAAACCCATCGAGGGCCTCTCCGCCATCACCCTGCGTTTCTCTTCTCCCAGAACCGAGACGACTCTAGGCATTTGTAACAAACCCCCCCCCCCCGCCCGGCATCCCACCTCTCACACCTTCCCTGAGAGATGCGCGTGCTTGGGGGTGGGGTGGGGTGGGGAGGGGAGTGCCTTTGCCGGGACAGACAGGCATCTACAGCGACCCTCCAGACCACTGAGGAACAGAGAGAGGGGAGACACAGCCCAGGACTCGACGTGCGCATCTGTTTCATATTTACGACAGGCAGAGACCATGTTAACCACGATGGCATTTTTTATTTCTGGAATCTGCTTACTTGAAAGATGCCTACTTAGGAAAAAAAGAAAGAGAGAGAGAAAGATTCTCCTATCGTTTTCAACAGAAGAGCTCTTTTTGTTAGATGGACAGAAAAATCCCAGGGCTCCAGCGGGTGGGCCAGGTAGGCGTGAGCAGTGGGCGACACGTGCTTCTGTGCTGACCTGACTGTTGGGGTCACTGGCCTCCCCACACCCCCTGAGGTCAGAGGCGGCCGCACTGTGGCTGGGTCCAACCCTGCCATTACAGTCCCCATTTCACTGGTGCTGGGCAAGCACAAATATGCCTTCTTCTGGATGCTTGATGTCAACTTCCACATCAACCCCAGATTCTTCTAAATGCCCCGAAGTGGAAAGTCTTGCTCTACTTGCTCTACTCAGCTAAGCTGAGAGAGCTATCCACGGCGCTATGGAAAAGTGACCTTTGTCCCTAGGTCATGGCTACTGCCTTGGGAGCCAGCAGCAGAGCCCATGGGGAGAGGCTCCTTCCCACTGGGACAAGCCCCTCGATTTGCTGTCAGCCTTCTTAACAGACTTTACAGAAGGGCTGAAATGTACAAAGAATCCCGGAGAGAAGGCAGCTGCCCTCTCAGTCTGAAGACGACACGTGACTTGAGGGGAGGATCGTCAGTGTTCCTGCCTGGAGGATCCCGTGGGCAGAGGAGCCTGGCAGACTACGGGGCACAGGGTCTCAAAGAGTGGGACCCGACTGAGCATGTACACTCTGCACACAACATAACGGGGTGATCATCGGGACCCAAGGCACCCGTGTTCCTTTACCAGTTACTCCTCAAATCATGTCTCCCCCTCCTCCCGGGAAAAGGCCGTGGATGCCGGGCCATGGGTCTGCTCTACGTGCACAAAATACTCGGACACTAACGCGACACCCTCGTCTGTAGCAGGGATGAAATCTACTTCCATTGACCTCCCACTGCGATAGTCGACCTCGGAAATGTCTGTACTCACCCGTCCAAGAAGGTCGTAAGAAGGGGACACACATCCTCAAACACCGCTCTCTGAGATTCTGCTGGGCCGTAAACTCTGAGAGGCAAAGGGGACACGATGCATTATGGGAAGAAAATATAAAAAGTAAAGTAAGTGTGAGTCAGTCAGTCATGTCCGACTCTCTGTGACCCCGTGGACTGTAGCCCACCAGGCTCCTCTGTCCGTGGGATTCTCCAGGCAAGAATCCTGGAGTCAGTTGCCATTTCCTTCTCCAGGGATCTTCCCAACCCAGGGATCGAACCTGGGTCTCCTGCATTGCAGGCAGATTCTTTACCATCTGAGCCACTAGGGAAGCCTGAGCTTTATTGTCCAAATGCAGAAACCTGAGAAAAATATCCTTGCATACTTCTCACACAGTCAACAGTCTTTTTTTTTTTTTAGCAATAAAAGATTAATTTTATTACTTTTCAAGCTAACAGAGGTTAAAGAAGAATGAAAATTGCTTCCTCTGTTATAAAAATGTAATAAGCATAAACAAAGTTATAAATGCTTGCAAAGCAGAAAGAAAAGGCAAGCAAGAAAAAAGAATATCATATAATTATCCCAAAACTAAATTAGTTCCACTTAAGTGGGTCCAACAACAAGGATGTAAAAATCATACTATGGCAATATTTGATATGTAATACTTAATTTTTATGTTCACGCTCTTAAAAATGTTTTCCTGGGCCTCAGGTTGGTTCAGCCGAACGTTAAGACACAAAATGGGATTGGAATGCTGCCTATGACAAGGCAATCCAGGGCGGTTATGTATTTATCAACATGTACAAATAAACCAAAGTAGGAAGTGACTTCCAGAAACCGTGGTTCACTGCACAGCATTGAACAAGATGGGAACAACGCCGGCGGGGAGAGGCAGGGCCAGCGCCCAGAGCTGACGAGCCATGGTGAGTCGTGTGTGAACCGAGCGTGCTTGGATTTTAAGCTTCATTTTCTGAAACACGGGTTTTTATTTAGCTGGAACCAAAGCTTTCTCTTCTTTCACTTTCAAACTGTGTCCTAATGCCCAGTGGAGCCGGTTCATCTCTAGAAGCAGGCCTGGTTGTCCACCTGAGGGGCCTTCCTTATGAAATGCTGCTCGCTGAGCACAACGAGGACGTTTACAGCAGTGGACTGTCTGAGCTCTTACTTAACTTGTCACCCCAAAATCCCACCGAATAACAAAAGCAGGAAGAACAGCGAATGAGTCCAGTCTGTGCAGCGCCGGCTCCAACAGTCACCCACCTCCTGACCTCATCTGAACCCCCGCCTGGCGCCCTCTGCAGCCAACTCAGCTCCAGCTCGTCCATAAATGCTCACTACCTACCTCCAAGGGATGATGACGCTTCAATAAGTCATCACAGTGTTACCACTGTCACACTTTTAAAAATTAACACTAATTCCTTAACGTCATCCAAGAAGAGGGCAGTATACACATTTCTCCAGTGTTCTGAGAAGTGTTTTTCCCATCAGTTTTTAAATATCCTCGCAGCTGGCCGAATGCCTTCAGATGTTCATGGGTAGCAAACTCTTTCTGAATGGGAAACATTTTAGGCTCCATGCACATATTATTTAAAGAGACCCTGGAGTCTTTCTCACCAAGGAGGAAAGGCCTCTCACAGGCCTGCTGCCTGCTCTGCTACTCAACATAGTACTGAGCCCTGTCAGCCAACTCAGGGACCCTCAGATCGCTGAGCAGAAGGACATGCTGACTCTGCTCAAGCAGAAGGACATGCTGACTCTGCTCAGAGCTAATTCAGCCAGACATCCCAGCAATCCGAAGCTGAATGATGAGACAGTTACCAAATCAACAAGAGGGTTTAGTAAAGTAGCAAGTGGTGCGATTGCAAAAACCAACAGCATTCAGGCTTACTAACTAAACGAGCTCCCAGGTACAACGGGAGAAAGATGGTACACGAGATAGGAAAACGAAAATTTAAAAACCCTAGGCAGGAATTTGAAAAGAAAGAACACCATGAACCACCCCTGAAAGACACTAATTCCACCCGAATGAGCGAGCAGGCATTCGGCGCTGTGCCCTTGGCTGTGAAGTCTCACCGCGAAGATGTCCCCACCTCACCCGGTCCACTAGGCCCCGTCCCGACTGGGTAACGAGGTCCACGTAAGAAATCAGACCGTGCAAGTACCAGAGCCTGTGGGGGCACTCCTGTGTGACCCAGGAGGCTCCCAACTATGACTGTGGTAAAGGGAGGAAAAGACCTGTTATGAGGCTGAAAGATACCAGACGCAAGGAAAAAGATACAAATGACTAACTGAGAGAAATAGAGGCAACTTAATCACAGACAGAAGGTTGATTTCCCTAATATATAAAGTGCCCCTAAAAACAGAGAAGAGCAAATTTAGAGTATAATAGAGCATTCCTTAAACTTCTAATCAATTCCTTACATTGGAAATCCTTTCTATACTTTCATAGGAAAACACCTAGAGACAGGAAGACTTTGCAGAAACACATCAGAGTCATATGAAGGACGTCCGACCTGACCCCAAGGGGCACAGGGAGATGCCGTTTCTCCCCACGGCCAGCAGCCAACCTGGGGCCCACACGGGCCGGGACGCGGAGGGCCAGGACAGGCAGGTTGAGCGGGGGGCGGAACGCAGGCCGGGGCCGGGGGGACCCTTTTCTGCTCCCGGCTCTGCCCGGTCCGCTGGCTGTGGAGGCCCAGGGCCTGCGCCTCTGCCCGCCCCGCCCTCCCCTGAGCTGGACCCTGGCCGCGGGGACAGGCCTAGCCTCACCCGCTCCGTGGGCCCCCATACAGCATCTTGCCCATAACGGGCTCAGTCAACGCTGGAACGGCTACACATAGGAATTACTACAAATATGTGGGCAGACACATCACAGCATGAAGACACACACACGACAGACAAACGCAGCCCAGAGGCCTCCAGCTGCCTGCGGCACAATTATCCTCAAAACAATAAGAGTGACCGATTTTTCCCACTGATGTTGGGTCAGTTCCTGTCACTTTAAAAATAATATTTTGCTGTACTCTGGAGAGACCACTTTCTTCTGACCGTGAGTCCATTGACAGTTTCCTGAAAGGCAAGGCATGTGCTTTCTCCTGCTGCATTTGTTTTCAAAAAGGAGTTAAGTGGGGCTTCCCTAGTGGTCCAGCGGCTAAGACCCTGCATCCCCAGCGCGGGTTCCATCCTGGGTCAGGGAACTAACTTTCGCAAGCTGCGTGCCTCAGTGAAGACCAAGGACCCCATGTGCTGCACGAAAGCCCAGCACAGCCAAATAAAGAAATAACTGGACGTGACCCTGGAGCCAAAAGCAGCTGCGTCTGTGCCCTCCCACTGCCCTGGGTCAGGAGCCAGGCGGGGCTGTGGCTTCCCGGTGGCTGATCCCAAGGATGGCATTGTGCCTGCGTGCTCCCGGGGTCTAAACACCCGAGGAGCCCTGAGCAGACAGCACAGGGACACCCACCCTGAGGGCCCCTAACCTCTGAGCAGAGAGCACAGGGACCACCCTGAGGGCCCCTCAGCCCTGAGCAGAGAGCACGGGGACCACCCTGAGAGCCCCTCACCCCTAAGCAGAGAGCACGGGGT
>NW_024070188.1:88922807-89027555 GCF_014754425.2 Oryx dammah | reverse complement strand
GGGTTGACCATCCTGAGGGCCCCTCAGCCCTGAGCAGAGAGCACGGGGTCGACCATCCTGAGGGCCCCTCACCCCTGAGCAGAGAGCATGGGGTCGACCATCCTGAGAGCCCCTCAGCCCTGAGCAGAGAGCACAGGGACCACCCTGAGGGCCCCTCACCCCGCCCGAGGGAGACGGGGCGATGCTCCCCTACCCGTCGTGAGGGCAGACATTTGCATTGAGCCCCAGGTCCTCGCCCGTCCAGTGGTGACAGAGAAGCGCTTGCCTCTCTGTTCACAGCAACAGATTAGCTTGATTCTCCTTCAGCTTCGGTCACGTTTGTCTCTCATTCTGAAGCTCTGTCACCACCTCAGGGCGGTGATCCCCCTCAGCGTGGATTCCTTTCTTATTAGGAAATGACCCTCTTGCTCCCGGGTCATATTATTATTAATCTGAAATCAAGCCAAGAGGAAACAGACAGCCTCCTGATGAGGCTGAAAGAGGAGAAGGAAAAGCCGGCTTAAAACTCAACATTCAAAAAGATCATGGCATCCAGTCCCATCCTTTGTGGCAAATAGATGGGGAAACAATGGAAACAGTGAGAGACTATTCTCCTGGGCTCCAAAATCACTGTGGACGGTGACTGCAGCCATGATGTCAAAGACGCTCGCTCTTTGGAAGAAAAGCTGTGACCAACCTAGACAGCATACTAAAAAGCAGAGGCATCACTTTGCTGATAAAGGTTCCTATAGTTAAAGCTATGGTTTTTCCAGCAGTCATGTACAGATGTGAGAGTTGGACCGTAAAGAAGGCTGCGTGCTGAAGAATTGATGCTTTCAAGCTGTGGTGTTGGAGAAGACTCCTAAGAGTCCCTTGGACCGCAAGGAGACGGAACCAGTCCATCCTGAAGGAGATCAGTCCTGAATACTCACTGGAAGGACTGATGCTGAAGCTCCAATACATTGGCCCCCTCATGCGAAGAACTGACTCATTGGAAAAGACCCTGATGCTGAGAAAGACTGAAGGCAGGAGGAGGAGGAGGGTGAGACGGTTGGATGGCATCACCGACTCAGTGGACACAAGCAAGCTCCGGGAGACAGTGAAGGGCAGAGGAGCCTGGCGTGCTGCAGTCCGTGGGGTCCCAGAGAGTCAGACACGACTCAGCAACTGAACAGCAACAACTTTGATGTGAATAGAGTTACTCCAGCATGATTTTTTAAAAATGGTTTGTTTGATTAAATCAGGATCCTCCTATCACAAGCGCCAGATCGGTCCGTTAAAGTCTCTCTGAAAAAATGTATGGTATTTTAAAAGTCCTCAAACAGGGCAGTCTCCTTTCTGAGGCCGCAGCCCTGTGCCCGCCGACTGGTGCGCTGCGTTGCCGCCCGCCGGGGAGGGCGAGCCCCTCACCGGGAAATGCCCCAGCAGCCTGGGCAGACACACCCGCCCCGCCCCCAGCAAGTGCTGCCCTGGCGGTAAAGCGTCTGCCCGCAGTGCGGGAGAGCCGGGTTCAATCCCTGCATTGGGAAGATCCCCTAGAGAAGGAAATGGCAACTCACTTCAGTCTCCTTGCCTGGAGAACCCCATGGACAGAGGAGCCTGGAGGCTACAGTCCACGGGGTCACAAAGAGTCGTACACGACTGAGCGCCTGACATTTTCTCCCTCGTCACCTCCCAGCAGCCACTAGAGTTCTGTCTTGTCCCAAACGTCTGTAAAGGAACGAATCCCAGTGAACCTCTGGGTCAGGCCTCCTCTGCCCACGACGGTGGTCTGTCCTCCCTTTGGGCTGCAGTCCATCCCCAGGACCCTCAGGCTCCACCTCCCACCGGCTGAGGGACAGCTGGCTTGTCCCCAGTTTTGTCGGTTATGAGTGAAGCAGCTGTAAAGACCCACTGTCAGGGTTTGTGCAAACTTGTGTATAAACATTTCTGTAAATGTCTTGGGTGAATGCCCGGGAGAAGGCTGCTGGGTCCAGTGGTCAGGGGTTTGCTGCGCCGCCTGCCCTCGCCGCTTGGACTATCAATGGCATTTCCCAAGTAACTGTAACTTGAGCCTCTGTCCTTGGAGTAATGTCTGTTTGGATGTTTCGCCCGCTTGTTCATTGGGCTGTCTGTTCTCTGAGTTTCCAGAGTTCTGTGTGTATTCTGGATCCAGTCCTTTGTAAGCTATGTGATTTCCAAATATTTTCTCCAGTGTGTGGCTTGTCCCCTCATCCTCTTAACCGTGTCATAAACAAAAAAGAAAGCTTAACTTCTGATTCTTTTATGGATCGTGCTTTGGGCACGTTTCCAAGAATACAATGCTTCACCTAAGGTCACAAAGACTTTCCTCTGCTCTGCCTTCTACAAGCTATGTGGTTTCAGGCTTGACACTTAGTTTCCACTTCAGTTCATTTTTGCCAAAGCTGTGACATCTGGACAAAGATCCATTTCATTTCTGCCCATGGACGTCCAGTTGTTCCAGCATCTCTTGTGGAAAAGACTGACCTTTCTCTGCTGAACTGCCTTCGCCCCTTTGCAACTAGTCAAAATGATAGGATGAACTGTGCCTTTTATTAATCAAACCCTAGTGCAAAGTTTCCATTGTGTAACTTTGCTTTACCTGTCATCTTGAAAAATACTTACCTTTCAAACGTATACGTCTTATTAATCAAAGGGTGGCCAGGCCGGTTGCACTCCACCAGGACAGTCTCCTAGTAGGAAAGAGTCAGAAACAAAAAAAAGCAAGCTGTCGTCCCGCAGGGCTGCATTAACAGTGCTGAGCAGAGGGGGCAGAGCGCGGTCCCTGGGCCAGTCAGGTGCTGGCCACTGCTGTAAACGGGCTCTGCAGGGACACAGCCCGGCCTGTCTGCAGAGGGTCTGTGGCTCAGTTCTCCTCCATAGACTGAGTAACTGAGACACAGGCCAAATGGCCCCAAGGATGGTGAGGTTCACTCTCTGGCCTTTTAGAGGGAAAGCCTGCCAGGCTCTTGATAGAAGCAAATCAAGTCACAGAGAGACATACACATCGCTCCTCCTCTGCCCCGGACCAGGGTCAGCCAGCCCCGGCGGCTCTTTCAAGAGAGGCGGCGTCAGACTTCCCGGGGCTAAAGGAATCTTTCTCAGATGTTGTTATAATTCAGTTACGACCGGTGGATTGTTGTTCAAACACATCAACTTTTGATCTGGCTAAACTATTTTCTTACACAACATCCTGTACGGAGGGAAGCCAAGGCTTGTGAGCAAGAAAGGAGCCTGAGTTTCTCTCGAGCAAAGGAAGGGCGAGCCACTGGAGCCAGTTCCAATGCTAAAACAAAACGTGAATCGTGGAAACACAGCATAGAAAGGGGAAGAATGAAAGCCCCAGAGCTGCAGGGATGCGAGGCCCGTGGGCACCTGACGCTTCTGTAACAGCAGTCGGAGACTCTAGAGGGGGCGTGCTCCAAGTCTTACCGACATCGTCTTACCAGTATCACCAACTGATATCAGTGTACCTGGCGGCTGACTCACTCAGTTGTGCCTGACTCTTTGCAACCCCATGGACCATAGCCCGCCAGGCTCCTCCGTCCATGGGATTCTCCAGGCAAGAGTACAGGAGTGGGCTGCCATTCCCTTCTCCAGGGGGTCTTCCCTGACCCGAAGATCAAACCCGAATCTTCTGCTTGGCAAGCGGATTCTTTTCCAAGTGAGCCACCAGGGAAGCCCAATATTAGTGTACGTGTGTGTGTATACATGCAAAATAAATACACATCCAATAAGTGGCCTATCTAGGTTTTGCAGGCCAAAACTGTTTGCCTGTCACCCCAGCCCCTGGACCTGGAGTCTGCCCAGCAGCCTGGGCCCCGCACCCCGGTCCTGTGGCAAGCCTTCATGTTCCTGCTCCCTGACTGTGGGGCTGCTCCTTTAGCACAAGCCAGAATGAATCCCGGTGCCCCAGGAGGAGCGGTCCAGACATAACCCCCGTCTGAAGACAGGCTGAAGTCTACAAATGCCTCGGGTTTAACCACACAGAAGAACAAGTGAGAACTGCTAAGGTGTGCAGTCTCACCCCAAAGCTCCAGGTCACCATCTGAGGCCCATCAGTTCAGTTCAGTTCAGTTGCTCAGTCGTGTCCGACTCTCTGCGACCCCACGAACTGCAGCACGCCAGGCCTCCCTGTCCATCACCAACTCCCGGAGTTCACTCAGACGCACAGTTGGACACAGCTAAAGCAACTTAGCAGCAGCAGCAGCACGTCCATCTACAAAGCCATAAAGACCAGCCTGACCCCAGGAGGTGCCCACAACCCCTTCGGATGTCATCCCAGGGCACTGATTGCTGGATTTGAACAGCATCTGAGAGGACGCTGAGGGCAAGGCTTCATTTTCGCAGACACCGCGTCCGAGTTCTCTCCTGCCTGTCCTACGTCACCACCTCACGCCACTGCAAACCCCTCCTTCTCACAAAGAATCGTCCAGAGTAACCCCTCTTATCCAAATCCTCATGCCCTTGAGCCCTAGACATCCTCTCGGGTCCAAACACCAGGGTTCATCTCCAGAACTCGCTTCATTGTCCCTGCCTCGTGGAATTACAAGGCTCCGAAGGAACAGCATGCTCAGAGTCAGTAATCAGTAATGGCTAGCTCCCTTACATTTAGCTGCTTTATCATCGATTTCACTTGCATCCAATTCCCTAGGAAGCTTCAAAGTATATAGGGCGTAAAATTCTTAGTCATCAACTCGGTCAGGTAGTCTTAGAGCTCCCATGTTTTACAGAAAGAAATCTGGGGCTGAGAAGGGTTGTCAGGCACATTCAGGAGGGAAGCCAAGCCTCTGGTTCCCTCGCCGCTTTCCCCCTATCCTGGCCACTGTCGGGCTATATGGGCAGTTTCTAAGCCTTGGACACCTTTCTCTCCAAGGTCGGGGTCCTCAGTCACGCCCTGGCCCCGCCGCAGCAGGAAGAGTGAGCCCACGCTTTCTGGGACGTCATGGCAAATATTGGGGGTCCCCACTGTGCAGCACGTGGCCTCGTGTTTGGGGGTACTGCTCCTTCCCCTGTGATGGGCCATGAGTCTGCAGACCTGGAGTGACAACCTCTCCCAGGAGGGGACATGGGGTACCTTGACCCCAAGAAGACAGCCTCTGTCACCTCACCCGTGCTGGGCACCCCACATCAACGGTTCCTGCACCAATGTGGCTAAGTCTCAGCAAAACCACTAGGGTAAAATACAGCTGAAGCCAACCAACAACTTCCTGGGAGCAAATACAGGTTGGTTCATACCAGGTGATAGATTCAGAGAAGCTCAGAAATTATTAAAATAAATATGCAGGCACGGATGTTGAATCACCTTAAATCTCCACATTCAAAAACAGAGCAACCAGACAGCAAAACCAAAGACCCACAATACTCGCCATAAAAGTGAGAGACAGGCTTCCCTCTGACCTGCAGGCCCCGAGGGGATGCGGAGGGGTCAGCTGGACATGAGCCCGGGATAAATCCACGGCAGCGACAGGGTCCTCCCTGAGACTGGACAAGCGGGACCTGAAGCAGCTCCCGGTGGGCAGAGATGGACCGCTCAGGTGCCAGGAGGCCAGCAGCGCATGAAAACCCACCAACACACTTCCCTCCACACGCTCACGACCTCAGCAGGAACTTCACCGGTGGCCTCCGCAGGACGCCGGGAGCTGCCTCTCGGCTTGAGAGCAGCGTGTCATCTGGTGACCCTGGTGGAGGGCACCGCCGGCCGGCCAGGTGTGGGGACAGGGGCTCGGTCAGAGGCTCCAGGGAGAGCCCACAGCCCCGACCACCACCTTCTGCATCCTCACGCTGCCACCCCACCAGAGCCCGCCGTCTCCTGGGATCGAGCTGCCGGGCCAAGCCTGAGGTCCTGACGTCCACTTCTCAGATGTGCAGAAGACACAGCGGCACGCTAGGCAGCAAGGACACGCTGTCACGTGGACGGTGGGAGACACCCAGGTCCTGGGCCGAGACTGCTGGACAGGCCAACGGTCGAGGGGAGGGGGAGATGAGGGGGGAGACTCAGAGGCCAGGCGGCCTGAGGACTCGGCCTGATCGCGGGCGAGGCTGAGCCGTGGGGTTGAGGGAGGTGCCTTGGGCAGCAGAGCACAGGGACCCGGAACCAGGCGGGTCCAGCAGGTGGGTTTGTAGGAGCTGGACCTGCACGCAGCTGGGGAGGCCGCCCCGCCAGAGCCAGCTCCCAGCAAGGCTCGCCTCAGCTCCACCTGCACTTCCTTTCTTTCGTCCCCCTTGCCTGGAGCAACGCACCATCAGTCCGTCACCTTTGTAATACGTTACTTTGTTTTTAATCTTTCTTATTTGCTCGGAGACACCTGAGATGCTCCCAGGCCAGGGATGAAACCCACGTCTCCGGTGTTGGCAAGCAGATTCCTTACCCCTGAGCCTGCAGGGAAGCCCTTGCAGTGTGTTACTCCTTAATTGGTTTTTAAGAGACATTATCCTGTATGCGAAGGGCTTACGAAACCATTTTCATTCCCATGATGAACCCGGGTTAAGTCAATTATTGGCAAAAAGCCGTCTCAGTCTCTGAATACAATCTGCCCAGAAACAAATCAAGCTAGAAATGTGCCTTCACCTTTTTATCCCCTCCCGACAAGTATGTTTGGAGAGCTGCCCGAGCCAGAAGCTGAACGGAGCCTCCAGGGAACAGAAGGGACGTGCGCCTGCCTGTCTGGCAACACAGACAGACTTCGCCACAGGACTGCCTGAAATACACAAAGAACCTTGGACACAGACAGACTTCACCACAAAACTGCCTGAAATACACAAAGAACCTCGAAGAGAAATACAGATGCGATAAGACTGCAAAGGAGAGCGTCCTCGTTAGGCCGGACAGCAGGAAGGGCCTTCCAGAGGCCGTGATGCTCCCAGTGCTGCTGAGGATGGGTAGGGCGGCCAGGTGGGGCTGGGCGTCAGGACGGAAGCGTGTGTGCCAGGCCCTGAGGCGGCGCGGGGCGGGGTTGACGGCCATCGGAGGGACGAGAGAACCCGCTCTGGAGCATTTGTGTTTGAGACGCAAATGGGCCATCTCGCGCGCTCCCGGCCAAGCCAGAATCTCTTCCTCCGCGTGTGATCATCAAACAAGCAAACCATGCAGGAGACGCAGCGGGCAGCCCTGGCGACCCAGAGCTGGCACAGAGGCCAACTCCGCCTGAGACGGGCTTTATTCGTAGGCTGAATCCAGAACCCTGCAATGTGGAATCAGATCGCAAATCAAAATCAAGCGCTAAAGGACTTCCCTGGTGGTCCAGCAGTGAACAGTCGCCTTCCAACTCGGGGCCTAAGATCCCACCTGCTGCAGGGCGACTAACCCGCGAGCCACCACAAACACCCAGCTCAGCCAAAAACAAGAAACTCAGAGCTGTGCTACATGCCCAGGACAAACGCAGACTCGCGTCAGACTCTTGCAAAGAAAAGCACAGCGCGGGATCCCAGAGCTCCAGGGTCACAGGGCAGACCACTTGCGTCCTCAGCACATTCAGTGGCAGGAAGTCCTGTAACAGACGGGTCAAGTGAAGGTGAAACGTGACTTGGATTCTGCCGGTTTCCTAAAGCACAATCCGAAATGCCCCAGTGGAAAGAAACTTTATCTCATCTTGATGGGATAAAAACATTTTCCTAAACCCTCCAAGTTCCGAATGTGAAGACTCAGTGGAGTCTCCCAGGACGGGCAGGGACCACAAGGAGGATGAAGATGTAACCAAGCCCCGGGGGAGCCCCGTCACTGGGGGGCGGGGCTGGGGGGCGGGTGTCCCCCCCAGGAAGTAGCCTGCAGGGACCAGATGCCCCCAGAGCTCGGGAGACGGAGGAAAGGCGTAACTTAACCACTTAAAATGGAGGTGGGGGCAGTACGGTGGTCCCGAGGACTCGCTTTGGCCCAAACTCCTAATGATGAGGATTAGCTGGCCTTCTGCTCAGCCCCACGACACTCTACTAAAAGCAGCCTGCAAGGCACCGAGCAGTAGAAGGCAAAGTACTGAAAAACCCGGAGTTTTAGAAATGCTTACTCTATACAGAATTTCATAACCAGCTACAACAATTTCCACTGTTTCTTTATTTTAAAAAACTAAGCTATCAATCCATTAACTGAAACTACTTTAAAAAAAGTTGCTGAGACTTCCTTGTCAGTCCAGAGGTTAAGACTCCATGCTTCCACTGCAGGGGGCAGGGTTCGACCCCTGCTCAGGGAACTAAGATCCCGAATGCCTGACTGTGAGGCCAGCAAAAAGAGATTATATTTTAAAATAATGAAATAAAATGAAAACAAAAAGGATTGCTCAAGGTTACAATATGTTATCACAATAAGACTGATTCAGACAATGGGCCTGGCAGACAAGTGCTGAGACTGAGAGCAATCGATGCAACCCAGGACTGATCACCTTCGAAGAGGTCGCTGTACTCTAAAGGGCCTGGACTTTCATGTTCAGTGAAAATGATCAACAAAGGAGCTAAAACTGTAGCAATTCATTTTGTGATGGTCATAATACAGCTAGGACATCTTTTCAAACTTTCATTTATGGAGACTTTCAGACACACTCCAAATTGGATAAGGCAGCATAGAGGGCCCTCATCCAGCATCTTTGGGCTTCTCTGTGGCTCAGATGGTAAACAGCCTGCCTGCAATGCAGGAGACCTGGGTCCAATCCCTGGGTCGGGAAGATCCCCTGGAGAAGGGAATGGCTACTCACTCCTGAACTCTCGCCTGGAAAATTCCATGGACAGGCTAGAGAGTCCACGGGGTCGCAAAAGAGTCAGACACGACTGATATTTTTCACTTCCTGGATGTATTCACTAGAATCTCCCATAAAGAACGTGCCCTCATCAGTGATGCGTTTGCCCTGAAGTGCATTCATCAGGAAGGGCCACAGGCCTCCTTCTTCCAGGATCATGTCTTAGAATAAAGGACTGAGGGACTGACACGCCAGCGCTCTCCCCTGATCAGCGAGGTCTGAAGATAATAACAGCTGTGAACTGAAGGTCTTCACAGGAGTATGTTATCTTGGTCTGCGTCATTCACCTCCTAAGCTCCATCACTCCATCTGACACCCACGGGCGCTCTGTTAAATAGGCTCTGAGTCCTCCAGCAGGAAGTCCAGACCCTTCCCCTCCCCCCATCCCAGGCTCGTCAGGACCCATGACCCCAAGGAGCCCCGCTGCCCTGCACCCACTGCTGCTTCTGGCCTTTTCAACAGATAAATATGAGCAAAGAAAGTGAAGTGAGAGTCGCTCAGTCGTGTCCGACTCTGCGACCCCATGGCCTACACCATCCATGGAATTCTCCAGGCCAGGATACTGGAGTGGGTAGCCTTTCTCTTCTCCAGGGGATCTTCCCAACCCAGGGATCGAACCCAGGTCTCCCGAATTGCAGGTGGATTCTTTACCAGCTGAGCCACCAGGGAAGCTCAAATACGAGGAAAACTGGGCTTTAAAGGGAAAACACAATCGTGAGTTCATAACAGAAGTGTCTGTTTCAGATTTGCACCACTACGTTCCTACTTAACTCTATTCGCTCTATACTTCACTTCTTTCCTTGTGCTGCAAATGTGAGCACTCACTCACACGTGCACGGGTTGACACGGGGGCTGGAGAATTAATGAGAGGGGGCTGGCTTCCCTCCCTTAGAGCTACAGGCGAACAGCCTTATGGGCTCGCATGGGAAAGGCACCCAACGCCTCACGAATTCCACGTCTGATAGAAATTAGGAAACAGAAACAGTAACTAAGAAAGCATAAATAAAGGAGGAAATTGCTTCATATTCACTCAGCCTCCAAATCCCTCAGTGGTGGGATATTTGAACCGTCAGACGGAACGCTCCCAGATACAAAGTGTAAGGAAAATTCACTCACGTCATCGACTGCGTGGACCACTCCTCCGGACACAGAGCTGAGGGATAAAGCAACATTGAAGATACATGTTATGACGGAACTCCTGCCACGCGCCCCCGTCTCTCAGGCTTCGGGCTCGCTTCCGGCTCCCCCTCTTCTGGCCCCTGGCATCCTGCATCTTGGTCTCGATTTTTCTATCCTTTCCTCACCTCCACCTTCCCTCCCTCCCTCTGGCCTTATCTTGGCACATTTTCCTCGCACATCTCCGCTCTCTTTGGTACTTTTGCACTCTCTAACTGTGCTGTGTGACACATACATCTACACGTAAATACCTCCTACACAGACAGCCTGAGGTGAGGAGCTTGGGGGTGACAGACAGAAAGAAAGGCCTGCCGAGGTCTCTGCCCTCAGGAGCCCCAGTATCGGAGTGCAACCACAAATCCAGAGAGAGGCGACACGCGTCGGAGCTAGACGTGAGTAACTGTAAATGATAGAAGAACATGAAACCCAGTTCAGGACGCCTCTTGGGAAGCTTTGCCAAGCTGAACAGCCCAGGGCTGTCTGACAGTCTTCTGTGAGGATGAACCTCCCAGCAGCACACCTGAGACGTGGCCGGAGCAGCTGAGAGGCTACGTGTCCAGACTACTTAACTTTAATTCATTAGTCACAGGACCATGTGAGGCAGGAAGTGACCCCGCCAGGCAGCACGGAAGCAGATTAGTGATGCAACGAGGCCATCTGCAAACAGCACCCAGAGCACGCTCATGGAGACACCCCGTTTGGGAGCCGCTGGCTGCTGGACCGCACTGCAGAACTAGACACTCCGCCACAACTTGTTTCACAGCACAGGACCGACCGAGGGCTTTCTACAGGCCCTCTAAAGCCAAGCGTTTCCCTGCAGCACATGCAGAGAGGAGAGGGTGGACGGGCCTTTATAGAAGAAGGAAGTGCGGACAGGGCGCGGGGAGCGCCTGCGGTGAGTGCAGTCACGGGGCGGCGCGAGCGGCCACCGCGAGCCCTCGGGCGGGCCTGGCCCGAGCCGGCAGGACAGAGGACGCTGCGGGCTGAGCGGGACGTGGGCCAGGGGAGGCCCAGCGTCAGGAGCTGCTCCAACGGGCTGCCCAGTGGAGACGTCCACCGGGCATGTGTTTCATTGGAGAAAGAAGGAAAAGTCAGGAATACGATTTTCAAGGAAACGAATTTCAGGTCATTTGGTGTCACTCATCACCACGGACACTCTCTCTCAGTCGGAGTGCTGAGTCAGTGTTAACCATCCCTATTCTCTGAGGGGCCTCTGGGGGGCAATCAGAGGGCAGGGACCAGCAAGAGCTGGCCTGCACCACTGAAGGCTGCCTGCCCGCCTGGGCAGCAGGGCCCCCACGACCCCTCTCTTTCTTGCTCAGATATTTTGGCCACGTTCAGGCACATTCCAGAGAGACTGCCACTCACTCTTAGCAAATCAGCTCCACCCAGAAAAGAGGGCCTCATCCAGAGACCAGAACACAGGAGGCAGGTGCCACTTCTGTGCTCTGTCCCTACACATACACACATGTGCAGACAACACACAACACACACGTGTAGACAACATATACATGTGCATACAACACACACAACACGTGTGTGCACACAAGTGTAGACAACACACAACACACGTGCATACAATACTCACAATACACATACCACACACGTGTGCACAGACACGTGTGCACACAACACACACCACGTACATGTGCACACAACACACACACAACGTACATGTGCCCACACATAAACACACGTGTCTACACAATACACAACACACGTGTGCACAGAACACACACGTGTGCACGCACAAATACACGTGTGCACACACACCGCATACAATACACATGCACACAATACACACACACAACACACATGTGTACACAATACACGTGCAGACAACACACAACACACACGTGTGCACATAATACACACCACATACATGTGCATCCAGTGCACCACACGTGTGTGCACACACATAAATACATGTGTATGCATGTGCACACAATACCACACACGTGCACGCAACACACATACAACATACATGTGCCCACACATAAACACACATGTCCACACATGTGCACACAACACACGTGTGCACATGACACACACCACGTACACATAATACATGTGCACGCAGCACACATACAACACACATGTGCACGCAACACACACGTGTGCACATGGCACACGTGCACACCACACACGTGTGCACACAATACACAGCACATACATGTGCATACAGTGCACCACACACGTGTGTGCACACACACAAACACACGTGTACAATATACACACCACACACACATGCACACAGCACACACCACATGTGTGCGTGCACACATACCACACGTGTGTGCACATATGTGCACGCACACGTGTGCACGTGCACACACACCGAGTGAGGAAGCAGATTACCTGTTTTGTGAGACCGGCTCCTGAGCCTCGTCATCGAAGGGCAGCAGAGGGCGGATCCGACAGTGGACTCTGGTGCTGCCCTTCAGCTCCTGAAGCAGGAGGAGGCTTCCGTGAGCCTGGGAGCACGTGGGACCCGGGGACCGTTTCCTCGCGGAGCATCTGCTGAGGACTCTCCGCGAGACGTGAGCGCCGGACCCCCTACCAAGCCTCGGCATGCGAGAAAAGCCCTGTCACCTCAAACTGGTTAAAAGTTCACTCTCACGTTTGCTCGCGTGGCATGTGATTACCAGGGGGTTGTGCACACAGAGACACACACACAGGGTGTAACCGCACCCTGCGCTAATCTCTCAGGGATTTGAGAAGGCTTCCGAGTGGCTCGTTACCCAGGCCCTCCCAAGGGTAGATGTGAAGAGATGACGCAGAAACAGATGAAGAATAAGCCCCTGAACCTCCACCAGCACAGCACGGGAGCCACACCTTCCCGCACACCGGGGACTCACAGAGCTGGGGCACTCACTATCTTAGGAATTCACGGCAAGAGCGTGTTCAGCTTAGCCCCATGGACATGGCCACGGTTCCGCAGGGCTGTGCCTGGGTCCCTCCAATGGGGAGCTCCTGTCTCTGGGGTGAGCTTTGTGTCACCGCTACATGCTTCTGCTGGACCCTTTGACCCGCGGCCCTTTGATAACTTTGCGGCCCTTCCTCTCCCAGCTTGTCGGAAGCCCCACTCCTGCGTCCCCTGGAAACCTCCCTGCCTGCTCACCCTGCCAGCCCTCGCTGCTCCAGGGCACGCCTACCATCCTCCTGACACGGCTGAGATCAACCCAGCCCATCCGCGTCCTTCCTGAAGCATCGTGCTGGGGACAAGAAGCATGTCTCTAGGCAGAAGGAGACACTTCTCTACACTCGGAGGCCCTTCTGTCTACACTGCTGTGCAAACCACTAGCTTCCTTGGCAGCCATGGACACGAATGGCCAGCCCCCACCAGGACTGCGTGGACACCCTGTGCCTTGGTGCCCAGGGGACTCTGGAGCCATCAGCTCCTCCCCAGCCCCTCAGCCTTTGGAGGCAGTCCCAGAAAGCAGGAGAAATAGCTGCAGACTTGCCAGATGCCCACAAACACCCCAGGCCAGAAATCCAGATGCAGCGGAGAAGCCGAAGCTTCTCAAGGAACCGTGCAGACCCGTGGGACCCAAGAGGCCTGGGGAGAGGCGGCCGCTGGACGAGGTGCGGGACACCCGGAGGCGGCGGCTGAAGGGAGACCACCAGTGACTCAGGGGTTATCACAGGTGTGAGTGACAGGCGTGACCTCCCAGGGCAGGTGGGCAGCCAGAGGCAGGTCAGGGGAGCCTGGGAGCCAAGGGACAGTGACCCCGGGGAACTTGTCACCTGAGCTTGCGCTGCAGGTCGGCCAGAAGGCCCACCAGTAATGACAGCAACAGCGGCTCAGAGGGTGGGGAGCCGTTGGCCCTAATGAGCTGGTCTGCCTAGAAACAGACCTCGGCCCAGCCAGGTGGCGTGTCACTGGCGGCGGCCACACCCAGTCCCCACACCAAGTGCCCAGCGTTCCGGGGACAGGCCAGGTGCAGCCTGCTGAAATACTTTGCTGTTCAGCCTGTCTGTGATCAATTCCTTCAAATGTCATCAACCTGCCTGCTTATTTCTATCATCACATGTAATTAGGGCCCAGAGTCCGGGCCTGGGCGGAGGCCCGAGCACTTCCCCAGGGCCTTGCCCAGCTGTCACCTCTGCGCAGACACTGGCTGGGTGGACAAGAGCTGGTGAGGAGGCAGCGCCCGCCCCCTGTGCCCGCGAGCGTCTGAGGCAGCTCAGGCTTTCCTGGGCTCCTGTCCTGCTTGGGGGTCTCTGCCTCTGCAAACTGCTCCCCCACCCATGCCCGCCAGCCCACCTGAAGGCCCCCCAGGTGCTGGGCAGTCACCTCCTGCCACCACATCACCCAGCCTGGCCTGGGGGGCCCCAGCCCTGCCCTCAACAGAGCAGCTGGAGGACTGGGGAGGCGGCGGCCCGTGGGGAGACAGGGACCCCCGCCCACACTGCCACTATTGTCAGGGTCGGGCGGAGGGTCACCCACCGCTAGGGCCTCCTGCAGCTGCCGCCGCTGCTGCAGCTCCCGCCGCCAGCGCTCGGTCACATCCCGCAGGGACTGCTCCAGACGCCCCGCCTCCGCCGGCCAGGCCACTGCAAACAAGGTCACCCTGTCGGAGCGGCTCCGGAGGGCCCGGCCCCTTCCACCAGCCCTGCACCCAGCATGCTGCAGGCCGGGCCCTCTGCAGCCAGAGCACCCGAAACACAGCCTGTACCAGGCTCGGGGAAGGCCCTGGGCCTCAGGACAGTGGCCACGGACGCTCATCTCCATCCTGGCAGCCCACTCTGTGGCCTGGATGGGGTGGGGGCACAGGGTGGGTTCCTGGGGCACCATGGTGGGGTGGGGGGTACAAGGTGGGTTCCTGGGGCACCATGGTGGGGTGGGGGTACTAGGTGGGTTCCTGGGGCACCATGGTGGGGTGGGGGTACTAGGTGGGTTCCTGGGGCACCATGGTGGGGCAGAAGCCACAAGGGGGTTTCTGGGGTGCCATGGTGGGGGCCCTTACACAGAGGGCCCTGTTCAGCCACAGGTTAAGGTCAAGAGGTCAAGTGGTCACCCAGAGAGAAGGGACTCAGCCCTGCCCGCAAGCTGGCAGGCCCCCAGCACTGAGGGGGCTGGATGCCCAGGCCCCAGGTGGGCTGCTCGAGGCATCTTCGGTCAGGGTCCATCTTACCTGGCAGAGCCTCGCAGTGGAGCTGGGCTGTCTGGACAGCCTGCAGTATCTCAGAAAGACAGTCCCGAGTCTGCTCCCGGTAACTCTGGAGAAGCCCCCGAGAAGAGGACTGAAGTGCCTCCATCTCTTGTTTCAGCTTCTGCAAAACAAAGACCCACATGACTAGCATGACGGGCATGGCTGCTGCTCATCACAGCGCACGCATGGGGCTTCCACAGGGTGAGGCCCAGCCGGCACGCCCACACGCAGGTCGGTCACGGCCCAGATCTGTTCAAGCCGACGCCCTCAGCCCCAAACCCAGGCACGCTCACCAGGCACACAGACACACCCCCGCTCCCTCCCAGCACTGAGCCCAGACCTGGGGTCTGCACTTCAGAAAGCAGCCTGGGTGGCTTTACACACCTACACAGATGAAGTATTTAAGAAAATCAGGTCTTTCACCAGCTTCCAGAGGAAGCGCAGGCTGTGGCCTGGTGGAGAGCTTGCCTGCAATGTTTTTCCGCCTGCTGTTTACTTCCTGTGACAGGGGGCTCCCCTCCCGGGAACAAAGCTCTAATCTACTCCCCAGGCCTGAGAACAATGCCCGCCTGGGTTATAAATGTGCGCAGCGGAATTCCAGGCACACAAACACTGGATTCCAGAGCCCTGGAAACAATGCAACAGCCCATCTAAACAGCATCCTCCACGTAAAGTGTGCTCTTTCCTCCTGAAATAACTTGGAGGTATGTTGGCTGATGTCGTGCTGCGATTCATGGGGTCGCAAAGAGTCGGACACGACTGAGCGACTGAACTGAACTGAACTGATGTTGGCTCGAAGACCGGTCCATGAGATGAAAGAACGGAGGTGCTGCTCTTTAGCACCAAACACGAGACTCATGGAGCCTGAACTGGACTGAAATACACGTTCTTTGTTCCTTTTGTTAAGTCTTTTCTGGCTATCAAGTGGAGACCGTTTCAGTGTGTTTAGGAAACATTTTCATAAAACATCAAAACTAAATTGAATTAAATTATTTTTATTTTATGGAATGCAGATAAAGTTATATACTTCAGTGAAGGATGGATTAATTTTACCCAGTTGGAAGAGAATGAAGAATCAATTCCATACAAGCCCATTCTAAATAAACTAATGCAGTTCATGCTGGGTGGGATGTGGCGGCGGGGTGGCGGGGGGAACCACTCTAAGGGCAAATTAATCCTATTAACAGATGGTGCTTCTATTGTTGCAATGGTGATCTTTCTTCCTTCTAATCTTTACCCAGGCCACACTGTTTGTAACAAAGGTGAAAAACGCTCGAGAGGCGCCCACCTTAAGAATTGCCAGTGGACTGTGTGCCTGCGCCTCCCTGCTCCTGCCAGGAGCCACGGTGCTTTTAAAGGAGGTGCTGTCTTGGATAATCTGCTGTACTAACGCCATTTAATCAGATGTGTACGAGCCAGTTTTGTAACATTTGACGCGAAGTGTAGGTGAGAGCAACTGTGACGTTATAAGATTCCACAAGCAGGGGAACAAAGCACTTTTAAGGTGCGTGTCCTTCCTGTCTCTGCACGAGGCCTCATCGTGCCCTGAGGTTTAGCCTCCTACTCAGTTTCGGAAAGCAGAATGCCCACAGTGGACTGCGTCTGCTACTGATTATGGAAATGGGAGTCGCCTGTAATGGGAAGTCCACACATAGCACCCTGCGAGGCTTTGCTCCCTAAAATGAAGGCTTCCCGTAACTCCACGAGAGTAGACTGTCAGGCGTCCCTGGCAGCTCAGTGGCAGAGAATCCGCCTGCCAGGGCAGGAGACAAGGGCTCGATGCCTGCTCGGGGAGGATCCCACACGCCGCAGGGCAGCAACGTCTGTGAGCCCCAACTGCTGAGCTGTGCTCTAGAGTCTGGGAACTGCTGCTGAGTCCAGGAGCCGCAGCTCCTGAGACTGGTGCGCCCTACAGTGTGCGTCCGCAGCGAGAGAAGCCGCTGCAGCAAGGAGCCTGAGCACTGCGACTAGAGTCTGCTGCGCCGTGGACTCCGGCGAGAGCTGCTGGCGGGGAGGCCTGGAGGCTCCCACAGTCTCTAGTGCGGGAGGGCCCGCTTAACCACAGCTGGAGAAAAGGCCGAACAGCAACAAAGACCCAACACAAAAACAGACAGAAAGTTGTTTTAAAAAGAGTAGATCCACCGTGAAAAATCACAGTGGAAAAGAACATTTAGAAACCCGAACGTGCATATGTGAGTGAATCACTTCTCTGTACAGCAGAGACTAACACGACGTTGTCAATCAACTAAATTCCCGTAACATAAACACTGCTGCTGCTGCTGCTGAGTCGCTTCAGTCGTGTCCAACCCTGTGCAACCCCAGAGACTGCTGCCCACCAGGCTCCCCCGTCCCTGGGATTCTCCAGGCAAGAACACTGGAGTGGGCTGCCATCTCCTTCTCCAGTGCACAAAAGTGAAAAGGGAAAGTGAAAGCAGAGCACATCTATTCCGATCCGCACAACTTACACAATTCCCCAGAAAGTAACCACTCTCCCGACTGAACACAACCGCTCCTCCCACGAGTGAAGACGGACCCCAGGGAGTCCTTACCTGGGCGGCGCGGCAGAGCTGGGTCAGGGCGGAGAGACAGTGTCCTCGCCGGGGCGTCTGCTCCCCGAGAAGCACGTGCGTCTCTGCCCTGCGGTCCCTTCCAGTCACTTCCCAGGACTGTGGCCCAGAAGAGAGGAAAAGACAACTTAGAGCGTTGGTTCAGACACAGGAGCCTTCAGGGCACCCATCTGCCCACCAGGAGCCGCCGCCCAGGCCAAGGGCAAGTTCAGGGGCTACAGGGCATCAGTTCAGTCACTCAGTCGTGTCCGACCCTTTGCGACCCCATGGACTGCAGCACGCCAGGCTTCCCTGTCCATCACCAACTCCCAGAGTTTACTCAAACTCATGTCCATTGAGTTGGTGATGCCATCCAACCATCTCATCCTCTGTCGTCCCCTTCTCCTCCTGCCCTCAATTTTCCCCAGCATCAGGGTCTTTTCATGAGTCAGCTGTTCGCATCAGGTGGCCAAAGTATTAGAGCTTCAGCTTCAGCATCAGTCCTTCCAATGAATATTCAGGACTGATCTCTTTTAGGATGGACTGGTCGGTTCTCCTTGCAGTCCAAGGGACTCTCAAGAGTCTTCGCCAAAATCACAGTTCGAAGGAATCAGCTCTTCGGTGCTCAGCTTTCTTTATGGTCCAACTCTCACATCCATATGTGACTACTGGAAAAACCAAGGCCTTGACTAGACGGACCTTTGTAGGCACAGTGATGTCTCTGCTTTTTAATACACTGTTGAGGTTTGCCATTGCTTCTCTTTGAGGAGCAGGCGTCCTTTAATGTTACGGCTGCACTCACTGTCTGCAGTTCTCCCCGGAGCTGCAGTGATCCTGGGGCCCAAGGAAACAAACTCTGTCACCGCTTCCATTGTTCCCCCAGGATTTGCCATGAAGTGGTGGCACCCGCCACCAAAACAAGATTGCAAGGACCAGGCTGGGCGAGCAGGGCCCAGGTCAGCGCTGCTTCAGGGGCAGGGCGGGTGCAGCGGGAGCAGCGTTTGGAAGGCGCTGGGGTGAGGGGAGCAGCCCACGGCTGGGGGCACAGCGGGGGGCCCAGAGGCCCCCACCGTCTCCAGCGGGGGAGGGGCCCACGGGGCGACTGCCCCGAGAAGCCACAGGTGGTGCCACGTCGCGGAGGACTTGCAGCCCAGGCACACGTTCTGAAAGCTCACGCTGGTGCCTGCGGGGAGGACAGCGGGGAAGGGGACAAGGCGCTCAGACTGCGGACGACGGGCCCTCATGGTCTGGACGTCAGAGCATCATCGTGGGAGCAGCGATGCGTCAAACTCTCAGGATGGGGCGGAAACACGGGCTCCGGCCTGAGCCGCTGGCGCGGAGGTGCAGCAAGGCGCCGGGCACAGCCAGCCAGCTTGGGTTTTCCTTCATTCCATTTGACTCCCACAGGGTCTCTCTAGGTGTTTGCGCTCTCACACTAGGTCCTCACGAGCCGGCAGACGCTGCAAAGTTTCTCTGCAGAACAGCAAGTACATGTCCCCACGCAGTGAGAACACGTGGTTAAACCACCCATGACCCTGCTTTATCACGTGCCCAGGACACAGACACGCAGCTCAGAAGCCCCACTAGAGGTGGATGCGTGCTCACTTCATCAGCGGGAACTGCTGCTCGTTTTCCGGGGGCGGGCAGAGGGCAGAGGAGACAACCGGGGGTCCAGTGGGGCATCCTGGTGAGGACACAGGCCTGTCTTGTCTGGAGAGTGTGTGCTGGGGGCCCGCACCTGGCTGGTGGGACGCCGGCCTCTGGGCAGGGGCGCAGGGGACACTGGAGGTAATGCTAGCTGCAGGGGGCACCAGGACAGAGGTCCTGAGGCGTGTGCTTGGAAGAGGGCACATGGATCCCGGAGGCAGGGCAGGGACCGAGCGAGGGCGGGACCAGATGCTGAGCCCTGGGCAGAGGTGAACCGCCCAGGGGACGGGGCTTGGCGGCTGAGCAGCCGGTCTCACAAGAAGGGCAGCCCTGCCTGGGGTGCCAGGGGACGCAGCCGACACAGGTATCAGACCCTGGAGGGGAGGAAGCCCCCACGGAAACCAGAGGCCAGCGCCCCTGCCAGGACGAGGGGCCACGTGGCAGCGGCTGGAGGAGCCGAGGCTGGGGAAGAGGGGAGGAGGTTTCGGATGTTTCTCAGGGAGGGCAAGCCCCAGGGAGAGGGAGAGAACCAGGAGTCAGGCTGGATGAAGGTCAACATGAACACACAGGGTCCTTGAGCGCTGGACACACCGGCGCAGACATACACAGTCTGCTCTCACCAAGGCCGGGGGGCTGAGCCAGTGGTGTCTGATGCCTTGAGGGCACGGGAGATGTGGGCCACAGAGGCTGAGATTTTCTGTCAATTCTCAGAAAAGAATACAGGGACTTATAAACACTCGAAATTTTATAGACTCTAACTGACATTCTATATCTAATGATCTTACATGTAAAACAAGCAAAAAAAATTGTCTCAATGACAAATTGGAAAAATGGTTGGCATTCTCAAGCTCCCCCACTGATGGAATGAACTATGGTCCTGGAGAAGACTCTTGAGAGTCCCTGGGACTGCAAGGAGATCCAACCAGTCCATCCTAAAGCAGATCAGTCCTGAATATTCACTGCAAGGACTGATGCTGAAGTTGAAGCTCCAATACTTTGTCCACCTGATGCGAAGAACTGACTCATTGGAAGAGACCCTGATGCTGGGAAAGACTGAAGGTGGGAGGAGGGGTGAGTGAGGATGAGAGTGTTGGATGGCATCACTGACTTGATGGACAAGAGTTTGAGCAAGTTCTGGGAGTTGGTGATGGACAGGGAGGCCTGGCTTGCTGCAGTCCATGGGGTCGCAAGGAGTCGGACACGCCTGAGCGACCGCAGAACAACAACCTGCACTGGTAGTGCAGACACACGTGGAAACCCCAAACCCGAGCTGCCAGTTTATCCTCAGGTGTGAGCAGCCACGGCCACGAGGGATTCCAGGCAGAGTGACCTGCCGGGGCAGCCTGAGTCCAGGACGATGAGGCTGGGGAAATGCCGCAGAATGAGTTCAGGCTGTAGCCTTCCATCAGTTCAGGCCGGCTGTGGCCGAGAGAAGCCGTACAACAAGTGTGCTCAGAAGCACCAGAAAATCACGGACTTGAAGGTGAGTTAGTAAATTAATATGTGCTTTGTTTAAAGCTAGTGTGACCAGCCCTAAATTAACAGGCAGTTTTAGCGTGACTACATTTTTTTCAGTGAAACAGGCAGGGTTATCTGCGGGGAGCCAGGAGCCTGAAGCTTGCTTCCCCCGGGGATGCTCGGGGGGGCCCTCCAGGGACCAGGAGTGATTCAATGGGGGTGTGTTGGTTTTCTGTTGCCGCTGTAACAACACGCCACAAGCTGGGAGGCTGGACTGCGCGAGTGTTTTCTCTCCCATCCTGAGGCCAGACTTCCAAGACCCAGGGCAGAGCCGCGTGCCCTCTGAGGCTCAGGGCAGCCCTCCCCCTCCACTGGTCCTGATGTCGCCAGGCCCCCCTTCTCGAGTCTTAAACATTTCCCTTCTTTATCCTCTGTCACCGCTGCCTCCATCCTACACGGACTCGCAGGAAGGCACCAAGGCCCCCAGATAACCCAGGGTCGGCCCCACCCCAAATTCAATCCAGTCTGCAGAGGTCTTATCCCTGGTCAAGGTCACGTTCACAGCGTCCGGAATTAGGAGGGAACGGACATTTCTGGGGGCCACTTTTCAGCTGACCAAAGGCGGCCATGGCCAGTCACGTAGGAATAAGCAAAGTGGCATCCCCCAGCGTTCCCCATTTGTCAAAGTGAAGGGCAGCTCTGCAGGAGAAGTTGGGGTGAGGGAGGCAGATGGCGTGGGTAGAACCACACACAGGTTCGTCTTTGGGGCTGAAGGGAGAGGCCCGCAGCTGACTGTGGTGGCGGGTTTGTAGCTGTGAGCTTACTGAACACCAGACCATACGTTTCACCCGAGTGAATGTCTGGTACCTGAATGAGGCCTCAATAAAGCTGGCTTTAAAAGCACAGGCACCTTGTTAATTTGTGACTCCCTGAATATTCATGGAGAAGGAAATGGCAACCCACTCCAGTACTCTTGCCTGGAAAATCCCATGGATGGAGGAGCCTGGTTGGCTACAGTCCATGGGGTCACAAAGAGTCGGACACGACTGAGCGACTTCACTTTACTTCAGATATTCATGAGCACAGAGATAATAGGAAGTCAGACCTACAGATGGTTGAGCATAAGATACTTTAAAGGGTCCTTGCTGGGGAAGAAGAGCATCTCAAGGCGTTCTTCTGCAGAGCCTGAAACAAATCTGGACGCTGAGTCAGCACACATCAGACATAATTCATCTCAACACGTAAAAGTATTACCTCTGCCAGTTTCAGGTGAAGAAGAGCATTCTCTGTTTCCAGCTCAACTATTCTCTCCTCTTTGGCCTACAACCAAGGATCCAGAAAGCAAAACCACCAGCATCAGTGAAGTTCACCAGCAGCTGCCTCCACCCCCAGAATGATGACTTACAAGGGTGCAAGCTCTCGGCCAGCAAGGAAGGGAGCAGGCGGTGGCAGCGGGCTGGAGGGCCACCTGGGGCCCCAATGGACCCCCAGACCCTTGTCTGCAACCCTGGGGCCTAGGTGAGAGCCCCAGACCAGCAGTTAGGGGCTTGCTAGAAACCCAGAATCTGGGACCCTCCTATCCCAAGTGGACCCAAGTCTGCATTTCAGTAAGTTTCCCAGGTCACGGTGGGCACACGCAAGTTGGAAAGGCAGGGCTCCACAGACCCTGCTCATCAAAACCCACTGCTTCTTTCCTTTTATTCACTTACTCAAAATACACTTGTTAGAAACCTGTTGTGTGCCAGGGGACCTTCCAGGGGCTGTGGAGTCAGCACCCTCGTTGGGTAAGTGAGCGGAGAGAGTGTCAGCTCCTCGGGAACTGAAACAGGCAATGCGAGCTCGGACAGGCCACGCCCTGGAGGTGGGGCGGGAGGGGCAGCCCATGCAAAGGCCAGGGGCAGGAGTGAGCTTAGCAAGCGGAGGCACAGGGAAGGCCGGTCAGCCTGGGGCATGGCAGCGAGGGTTCCCTGAGCCTGGGAGGGAGGCGCGAGCAGGCAGGAAGGAGCTGCAGAGCTCGGGGCGGAGGAGTCTCAGTATTAGCCATGCACGGATGCTGAGAGGGCCAGCTCCTGGGGCCTGGGGGAGAGGACAGCGCCAGCTCCCAGGAAGGTGGGCTCAGGCGGGGCCCTCCCGATGGGGAGCCCACCTTCCCCCAGGCTTTGGCGAGTGGCTCACAAGGAACCCAGTCAGTTCAGGACATGCTCTTTGTGACTGCTGAGAAAACCCGAAACCTGGAGCCACCTAGATTTCTGTTATCCAAAGCAGTCAATTTTACCTCTTAAAAAATAACGCCTCAAACAGTTCCCTGAGAGTTCTCTTAATCCTAAGATCCCACCAGCTCTTACCCTGACAGGTGCAATGGTCAACGCCCGCCCCCAACCGCAGCTATCCTGAGTGACAGCTCACACACCCTTTGCCCAGCTGAGTGGACGATTCAGAGGCTCTAAGTACATTCACAACTGTGTGGCCATCGCCAAAACTAACTTTAGAATCTGTTCACCACCCCAAAAGACACCCACACCATCACCCCTGACTCCCCACACCCAGAGCCGGGAAGCCACTAACTCGCTTCCAGTTCCTGCATTTCCGCCAGTTCTGGACCTTGTAACTAGATGGAATCACACGATATGGGGTCCTGTGACAGGCTTCCTCCCCTCAGCACATCTTTTTAAGGCATAACCGCATCGCGGCATGTTTCGGCATCTTGTTTCTTTATTGCCTGATACTATCCCATTGTTCGGAGGGGCCACACCTGTCCACTTATCAGCTGAGGGCCAGCGGGGTGGCCTCCCCTCTTTGGCTGTGATAAGTGGGGCTGCTCTGAGAGTCCCTCCCTTTGCTGAGGACACTCTCCTCACGCTTGAGCGTGCCCTGGGACTGACACTGTGTGCAGGACCCGTCTGCAGCCGGTGGAGGAGACGCTGGGCTGCATTCATTCCACACCCCCACCAGCAGCGTGTGCGAACTCCGGCTCCTCCGGCCCGCCCAGCTCCCCTCTGTCTTTCTGACGACAGCCCTCCAGGGAACGTACAGCGGCACCTTGCTGGGGTCTGGCCTGGATGTGCCTGGTGGCTGGTGGCCCCGAGCATTGTTTCAGAGGGCAAGCCTTACCCACCCTCTGGGGGCAAATTCCCTCCAGAACACCTGATCTTTGCTGATGCCACTCACTGCTATGGAGTATAAATACCACTGACTTCTGTGTACTGACCATGTTCGCACCACCTTGCTGAGCTCATCTTGTTCAGTTGCAAAGTCGTGTCCGACTCTTTGTGACCCCATGGTCTGCAGCATGCCAGGCTTTCCTGTCCTTCACTATCTCCTAGAGCTTGCTTAAACTCATGTCCATCGAGCTGGTGATGCCATCCAACCATCTCATCCTCTGTCGTCTCCTTCTCCTCCTGCCTTCAATCTTTCCCAGCATCAGGGACTTTTCCAATGAGTCAGTTCTTTGCATCAGGTGGCCACAGTATTGGAGTTTCAGCTTCAGCATTAGTCCTTCCAAAGAATATTCAGGACTGATTTCCTTTAGGATGGACTGGTTGGATCTCCTTGCAGTCCAAGGGACTTTCCAGAGTCTTCTCCAGCACTACAATTTGAAAGCATCAATTCTTTGGGTCTTAGTTTTCTTTTCAGGGATCAAATTGCCAACATCCGCTGGATCATGGAAAAAGCAAGAGAGTTCCAGAAAAACATCTATTTCTGCTTTATTGACTATGCCAAAGCCTTTGACTATGTGGATCACAATAAACTGTGGAAAATTCTGAGAGAGATGGGAATACCAGACCACCTGACCTGCCTCTTGAGAAATCTGTATGCAGGTCAGGAAGCAACAGTTAGAACTGGACATGGAACAACAGACTGATTCCAAATAGGAAAAGGAGTCTGTCAAGGCTGTATATTGTCACCCTGCTTATTTAACTTCTATGCAGAGTACATCATGAGAGAAGCTGGACTGGAAGAAACACAAGCTGGAATCAAGATTGCTGGGAGAAATATCAATAACCTCTGGTATGCAGATGACACCACCCTTATGGCAGAAAGTGAAGAGGAACTAAAAAGCCTCTTGATGAAAGTGAAAGAGGAGAGTGAAAAAGTTGACTTAAAGCTCAACATTCAGAAAATGAAGATCATGGCATCTGGTCCCATCACTTCATGGAAATAGATGGGGAAACAGTGGAAACAGTGTCAGACTTTAATTTTTTGGGCTCCAAAATCACTGCAGATGGTGACTGTAGCCATGAAATTAAAAGACGCTTAGTCCTTGGAAGAAAAGGTGTGACCAACCTAGACAGCATATTCAAAAGCAGAGACATTACTTTGCCAACTAAGGTCCATCTAGTCAAGGCTATGGTTTTTCCAGTGGTCATGTATGGATGTGAGAGTTGGACTGTGAAGAAGGCTGAGCGCTGCAGAATTGATGCTTTTGAAAACTGTGGTGTTGGAGAAGACTCTTGAGAGTCCCTTGGACTGCAAGGAGGTCCAACCGGTCCATTCTGAAGGAGATCAGCCCTGGGATTTCTTTGGAAGGAATGATGCTAAAGCTGAAGCTCCAATACTTTGGCCACCTCATGCAAAGAGCTGACTCATTGGAAAAGACCCTGATGCTGGGAGGGACTGGGGGCAGGAGGAGAAGGGGACGATCGAGGATGAGATGGCTGGATGGCATCACTGACTCGGTGGGTGTGAATCTGAGTGAACTCCGGGGAGATGGTGATGGACAGGGAGGCCTGGCGTGCTGAGATTCATGGGGTCGCAAAGAGTCAGACACGACTGAGCGACTGAACTGAACTGAACTTTCTTTACGGTCCAACTCTCACATCCCTAAATGACTACTGGGAAAACCATAGCTGACCTCACTTTTTAGTGCTGATAGTTTTTAGGTGTTTTTTTGGGGGGGGATTCCTTAGGGTTTTCTGTGTATGAGATTGTGTCATGTACAGTCAGTCTTCTTTCTGACCCACACGCCGCCCCCCATTCTCTCATCTAATCATCATGACTAACGCTGCCAGGATGAGACTGGACGCAAGCGTGGGCAATGAGCACCTTCCTCTTGTTCATCATCAGGGACAAGGCCTGATGGTCGCTGTGGGGTTTGCACGGGTGCCCTTTATCAGGTTGATGGATTCCTCTCTGTTCCTAGATGGCTGAGTGCTTTTTCACGAAGGGGAGTTGAATATTGTCAAATGCCTTTTTCTGGGTTGATTGAAATAAGGATGGAGGTTTTGGCCTTTATTCTAGTGATGTGGTTTATTACATTAACTGATTTTTGTTGCTAGACCAACTGTGCATTTGGGGGATGAATCCAGTTGCAGTTTAGTGATGATGCAGGGCCCTTTATGTATCCTGCTGGGTTCAGTTTGCCGGGGTTTGTTAGAGTTTGTGTCTGGATTCATAAGGGGCTCTGCTCTGTGGGCTCCTTGAGGTGCTTTTGTGTGCTTTTGGTGCCAGGCTGATTCTGTCCTCACGGAGCGGGAAGTGTCCCTTCCTCTTTTATTTTTTGGAAGTTTGTGAAAGACTGGGCTTAGCTCCTCTGTAAACGTTTGGTAAAAATCGCCAGTGACGCCATCTGGGCCCGGGCTTTACTCTGTGAGGGCTTTTTTCATTTATTAATTTCTTCACTTCTTCCAGTTCTGTTGACATTTTCTAGTTCTTCTCGAATCAGCTTCGGCAGTTTCGTCTTAGAGCATTTGATCATTTCATCCCAGGTATCTAATCAGTCCGCAGTGCTTCTCACAGTATTTTCGTATAATCCTTTTTATCTCTGCAAGGCTGGCAGTCAAGCCCTCTTTTATTCTTCATTTTATTAACTTGAGTCTTCTCTCCGTCAAGCTAAAGTCTTGTCAATTTTGTTCATCTTTTCAAGGAGCCAGCTTTGGGTTTTGATGATTCTCTCTACAGCTTTCCTTTTGTCTATTCCTCTTATCTCTGTTCTAATCTTTAGTGTTTCCATCCTTCTGCTAGGTTGGGTCTCATTTTCTTTATCCAGTGTGTCCTGAGGTGAGGTTAGGTCACTGGCACGAGATCTACCTTCTTTTTAAAATATAGGTGCTTAAATAAATTTCCTTTTAAGCACTGCTTTGGCTGCATCCCATAAATTTTGGTGTGTGGAACCTTAATTTTCATTCATCTCAAAATATCTCCTAATCTCTTTTTGGATTTCTTCTTTAAATTGTTGGTTATTTAGAAGGTGTTTTTGATTTTTACATATTTGTGAATTTATCAAAGTCCTCTCTGTCATTAATTCCTGGCTTCCCTCTATTGCAATATGATGACATGTTGTATCTGATTTCTGCCCGTTTCAATTTATTGAGGTTTGTTTCACTGCCTTGCATGCCACCAGTCCGGGGCTCACCCTGCCCACCACACAGCCCTGCTAAGGTCATCCCCGGGGCAGGTCGTTCCTCAACCCCTGATCCCACTCGCATCTCCCCAGGACTTGGTTCCACCTGCTCCGAGGAGACACTCCCAGACCCAGGTGAGGTCCACAGTGGTTGGACCAGAATGGCCGACCACACCCTGGAGCCCTGTCAGTTCCTTCCTGGAGCTGACATTTACTTTGTGAGTATGACTTTAACTCAGATGACCATTATATCTACCACTGTGGGCAAGAATCCCTTAGAAGAAATGAAGTAGCCCTCACAGTCAACAAAAGAGTCTGAAATGCAGTACTTGGGTGTAATCTCAAAAATGAGAGAATGATCTCTGTTTGTTTCCAAGGGAAACCATTTAATATCCAAGTCTATGCCCCAACCAGTAATGCTGAAGAAGCTGAAGTTGAACGGTTCTATGAAGACCAACAAGACCTTCTAGAACTAACACCCCCCAAAAGATGTCCTTTTCATTACAGGGGACTGGAATGCAAAAGCAGGAAGTCAAGCAATACCTGGGGTAACAGGCAAGTTTGGCCTTGGCGGACAAAATGAAGCAGGGCAAAGGCTAAAAGAGTTTTGCCAAGACAACTCACTGGTCATAGCAAACACCTTCTTCCAACAACACAAGAGACGACTCTACATGTGGACTTCACCAGATGGCCAATACTGAAATCAGATTGATTATATTCTTTGTAGTCGAAGATGGAGAAGCTCTATACAGTCAGCAAAAAGAAGACCGGGAGCTGACTGTGGCTCAGATCATGAACTCAGTAAAGTAAGTAAGGTCGCTCAGTCGTGCCCGACTCTTTGCGACCCCATGGACTGTAGCCTACCAGGCTCCTCTGTCCATGGGATTCTCCAGGCAAGAGTACTGGAGTGGGTTCCCATTTCCTTCTCCAGGGCATCTTCCAGACCCAGGGATCAAACCCGGGTCTCCCACATTATAGACAGACGCTTAACCGTCCGAGCCACCAATTACTTAAGGAGAAGTAATTAAGGAGAGATAGGGAAGGCTGAGCTAAGTTGAGCTATGGACAGCTTAGCTAAGGAAAGCTAAGCTAATGAAAGGAGAGCTGGGTTAAGCAGACCCACGCTCAGGAGCAGAGCCATGTTCAGGGAGCTAGGAGGGTGAGCTTAGGGGAGCTGATTATGAACTCAGTAAGGAGTTCAAAATTTAGACTTAAATTGAAGAAAGTAGGGAAAACCACTAGGCCATTCAGGTATGACCTAAATCAAATCCCTTACGATTATACAGTCGAAGTGACACATAGATTCAAGGGATTAGATCTGATAGACATAATGCCTGAAGAAATATGGACGGAGGTTTGTGATACTGCACAGGAGACAGGGATCAAGACCATCCCTATGAAAAAGAAATGCAAAAAGGCAAAATGGTTGTCTGAGGAGGCCTTACAAATAGCTGAGAAAAGAAGAGAAGTGAAAGGCAAAGGAGAAAAGGAAAGATAAACCCATCTGAAAGCAGAGTTCCAAAGAATAGTAAGGAGAGATAAGAAAGCCTTCCTCAGTGAACAATGCAAAGAAATAGAGGAAAACAATAGAATGGAAAAGACTAGAGATCTCTTCAAGAAAATTAGAGATACCAAGGGAACATTTCATGCAAAGATGGGCTCAATAAAGGACAGAAATAGTATGGACCTAAGAGAAGCAGAAGATATTAAGAAGAGGTGCAAGAATACACAGAAGAGCTCTATAAAAAAGATCTCAGCGACCCAGATAACCCTGATGGTGTGATCACTCACCTAGAACCAGACATCCTGGAATGTGAAGTCAAGAGGGCCCTTAGAAAGTATTACTACAAACAAAGCTAGTGGAGGTGATGGAATTCCAGTTGAGCTATTTCAGATCCTAAAAGATGATGCTGTGAAAGTGCTGCACTCAATATGCCAGCAAATTTGGAAAATTCAGCAGTGGCCACAGGACTGGAAAAAGTGTTTTCATTCCAATCTCAACGAAAGGCAATGCCAAAGGACGCTCAAACTACCACACAATTGCACTCATCTCACATGCTAGTAAAGTAATGCTCAAAATTCTCCAAGCCAGGCTTCAACAGTACGTGAACAGAACTTACAGATGTTCAAGCTGGATTTAGAAAAGGGACAGCATATTAAAAAGCAGAGATGTTACTTTGCCGACAAAGGTCCGTCTAGTCAAAGCTATTGTTTTTCCAGTGGTCATGTATGGATGTGAGAGTTGGATCATAAAGAAAGCTGAGTGCTGCAGAATTGATGCTTTTGAACTGTGGTGTTGGAGAAGACTCTTGAGAGTCCCTTGGACTGCAAGGAGATCCAACCAGTCCATCCTAAAGGAAATCAGTCCTGAATATTCACTGGAAGGACTGATGCTGAAGCTGAAACTCCAATGTTTTGGCCGCCTGATGCAAAGAAGTGACTCATTTGAAAAGATCCTGATGTTGTGAAAGATTGAAGGCAGGAGAAGGGGACGACAGAGGATGAGATGGTTGGATGGCATCACCGACTCGATGGACATGAGTTTGAGCAAGCTCCAGGAGTTGCTGATGGACAGGGAAGCCTGGTGTGCTGCAGTTCATGGGGTCGCAAAGGGTCGGACACGACTGAGCTTTCGACTGAACAACAATATTCCTCTTCCTCAACTTCATGTCCCCGGAAGGCAGGGGAGACAGCCTGCTCCTCTTGCCTGACCTCTGACATTTAACCCAGGGCTCAGAAGACAGTCAGTAAAGTGGGGGTGGGGCATGGAGGGAGAGATGTCCCTGGAGGGAGGACACGGAGACCCTTGGGGGTGGGGATGGGGAAGGCAGGGAGCGGGGAGGCGGGGATGCCCACTCCTGGCCCCGGGCGCGGGTGGAGCTCCGGTGGCTGGGCGGGCCCGCCGTATCCAGCTCAGCGATCCGCCCAAACCCGCTGGGGCTGAGTGGCGCCTTGAGTGAGGGGCGGTGCGGTGCAGGTGGCCTGGGGTCCCGGGTCCCTCACCTGCAGTTGACGCTGCAGCTGCCTCGCCCGCAGTTCCCAGAAGCCCTCCCAACGGCCGCCCCGGACTGGCATCGTCCTGGCCTGTGGGCCGTGGGTGGTCACCAAGGCGATGCGGTTGTGGGGTGGTGCGGGGCGGGGTGGAGTGAGTGGGGTGGGAGAGGGGCGCGCAGGTGGACCCGTTTGGGGACCGGGGTGGGGGCGGGTCCGGGGGGGAGTCCAGGGGGGCGGGGGTCCTGGCAGGAGGGGTCCCGGGGGCAGGAGGGGCCCGAGCTCTGTGGCGCGCGGCCCACACCTGCCCGGAAGGATGATGCGCAGTGACTGCCAGGCGCGCGGCCGCGTGGATGGAGCGCGGAGGTGTGTCTTCTGGCCCCAGGGCCCGGCGGACAGGGCTCGGCAGGCTCCGGACCAGGCCGGGACGGCGGGGACAAGGACCCCAGCCCCTCACCTTCCGCGCGGTGACCTGCCTCCAGCCCTGTGCCCTGAGCACTGCAGCTGCGGCAGCTCCTGATCAAAGTGCTGCCCCCGCAGCTTGGGGGCGTCCCGGCCCGAGGGGCGTCTCCACGCACAAAGATGAGCTGGCCAACGCTGGGATCTGCGCCCTCCATGCTGGGTGGCCCCGGGAAGGTGACCGCGCGATGGGGGCCAGAGGCCGGGCGCAGCTGGGAGCCCAGGCGAGGCCCCGCCCAAGGCCGCCAGACCCTGGCCCCACCCACAGGCCCCTCTCCCTGCTCTGATAGGTCCATGGTTCCTTTGGCTGCCGCAGGAGACAGCGCTCCTTCCTGAGAGGAGACCGGGATGGAGGAGACGCAACTGCAGCAGCGGGATTTTTCAAAGATCACATTAAGCAGCTGTCACCACCAGGAGAGAAACACATCACACTGTGTCCAAAGACTGGGGGGTTCGGGGACAGTTTTCATGGTCCTGATGGCTCAGCTGGTAAAGAATCCACCCGCAATGCAGGAGACCCCAGTTCAATTCCTGGGTTAGGAAGATCCCCTGAAGAGAGAAGCTACCCACTCCAGTATTCTTGGGCTTCCCTGGTGGCTCGGCTGGTAAAGAATCCGCCTGCAATGTAGGAGACCTGGGTTCGATCCCTGGGTTGGGAAGATCCCCTGGAGAAGGGAACGGCTACCCACTCCAGTATTCTGGCCTGGAGAATTCTAGGCACTGTGCAGCCCATGGGGTCACAAAAGTTGCACATGACTGAGCGACTTTCACTTCACTTTAGATACCTTCAGTTACCCTTCAGTTCCTTAAACAGGAATCAGCACAAGGCCCAACCCCAGCCATGCCTCACCTCCCGGTTCCGGCGTGCTTGGTGGAGCCTGGGGGACACTCTGCTGTCCTTGGGTGTGGAGCCATCCTCCTGCAGAAGCGTCTGCGGCTGCGGGAGGTGCCGGGCATTTTCTCGGCCGCACAGTTCACCTAGTGCTTTTCTCTAATGTTTTATACTATTAAAAAAAATCCTGATGTCCACTCAGCTATGTTTCAAAGAGATCATCAACAAGGACCTACCGCCTCCTGACGACACAGGGAGCCCTACTCAGTGCTCTATAATGAGAAAGGGATCTGGGAAGGAACAGGCGCCATGTGTGGGCGTAACTGAATCACACTGGCACGCCGGAAACCACCACAATGTAACCATGCTTGCTTGTTCACCAGGTCGTGTCCGGCGCTTTGCAACCCCAGGAAACACACCGCGCCAGGCTGCCCTGTCCTTCACTCTCTCTGAGTTCGCTCAAACTTACAACTTACGTCCATCGAGTCGGTGATGCCATCCAACCATCTCATCCTGTCGTCCCCTTGTCCTCCTGCCTTCAGTCTTTCCCAGCATCAGGGTCTTTAATGAGTCAGTTCTTCACATCGGGTGGCCAAAGTATTGGAACTTCAGCTTCAACATCAATCCTTCAAATGAATATTCAGGATTAATTTCTTTTGGGATTGACTGGTTTGATCTTGCTGTCCAAAAGACTCTCGAGTCTTCTCCAACACCACAGTCTGAACACATCAATTCTTCAGCACTCCGCCTTCTTTATGGTCCAGCTCTCACATCCGTACATGGCTGCTGCAGAGACTATAGCCTTGACGATACAGAGCTTGGCTGGGAAAGTGATGTCTCTGCTATTTTCAATACTAGGTTTGTCATCACTTTCTTGCCAAGAAGCCTCTTCTAGTTTCACGGCTGCAGTCACTATCCGCAGGGATTTTGGAGCCCAAGAAGAAACCTGTCACTATTTCCATTGTTTCCCCATCTATTTGCCATGAAGTGATGGGACCAGATGCCATGATCTTAGTTTTTTTGAGTTTTAAGCTGAATGTTTCACTCACCTCTTTCACTCTCATCAAGAGGCTCTTTTAGTTCGTCTTCGCTTTCTGCTATTAAAGTGGTATCATCAACTATACTCCAATACAAAAAGAATTTAAACTCATTAATTAAAACATAAAATAAAAATCCAACACCAGAACCATTGTTACCATTTTAGATTTAGGCCATTTTTACCCGTATTCTCAATAAAGAATAAGACACAAGCTCTTCAAGAGCAGGAAAACAGAGGCCTAACCTGCTGGAGACACTGTGGGCCCCACTTTCACTGTCAGTGGCGCCCCATCCCCCAGACCTCGGCTGCACCCCATCTCCACCACCAGCCCGCGGTCCAGCTGGTTGTTCACGTGGAGGACCTGCTGCGGGCAAACCCCTGGCAGAGACTGTCCCCTCTCCCGTGGGGGCCAGAGCCAGAGGAAGCTGTGTCCCCCGAGCCCCGAGCTCCCCACCGGGGTTGGGGCGCCCTGACCCGCTGCTCGGAGGGCAGCAGCCTTGCCTCTGTCCTCCTCTGCCCGTGGCGGTCTTTTCTCCCAGAGGGGGGACGGTTTCCTCAAGTCTGCGTCTCCGTGACTGCAGCTGGTCCTTGTAGTAGACCTGCCCAGCGCTGGGACGTCCTCTTTACCCAGATCCAGTTACCAGGTTTACGTAATGAACCACGCATCTGTCTCCCACTCTGCTTTGGAGTATCTGGTGGCCAGGTCTCACAGACTAGGCATTCATAAGGTGTATCTGTTGAATAAACTGTGCAAGGAGTTGGCTTTCATATCCCAATTTCAAGTCAGATATGTTCCTGGGTAGCTCAGCAGGTAAAAGAATCCACCCGCAATGTAGAAGACCGTGGTTCAACTCCTGGGTCGGGAAGACCCCCTGGAAGAGGGTATGGCAACCCACTCCCGTGTTCCTGCCTGGAGAATCCCCGCGGATAGAGGAGCCTGGTGGGCTGCAGTCCACGGGGTTGCAGGGCTGGAGGCGGCTGAGCGACTAGGCACGCCATCTTTCGGGGTTGCGTGGCTTTAGAGGAACTGCACGAACACAGGCACGAAAACTGCTTTTTGTACACAGTTCCCTCCTGTAAGTCAGGCCACCTCAGCTTCGCTGGGGCAAAGCATTTTATTAAACGTGTAAATCCCCAAGACCAGCCTTCCATGCACAAAGCAGGGAGGAGCGCCCTTCCCCGTGGCTGCCCCAGAAAGCTGCCCAGCGCAGACCCCATGGGCAGAGTCATTCTTGCCACAAAAGCAACAGAGCCGGGCGGCCTAGGATGAAATGAAACCGATACGAACGCGACCCCTAAGTCCCTGCCCTCCTTTCTGGGCATTACAGTGCACCAAACATGAATGCTTACAGCTCGTGTGTTAACACCCAACTCTGCGAGGTCACCAAAGTTTCTACCACCCGAGATCCCCACCCCTTCATGAAAGTCTTTCTTGAAATTCGACGGCCCCGCTCAGAGGCCGTGAAGGTGAATGGCTTGGGGGCACCTGCTGGCCAGCCCACTCCACCCCCAGCTGGACACACAGGCACCCAAACACGTGTCCCCTTGGTGCAGGGACGGGGCTCCCTGCCCTCAAGCACATCACACGGGCACCCTAGTCACACAAGGGGTGATCAGAGGACAGGGTGCCTGATACCCGGAGGCTGAGCGCCTGAGCAGCACCCAAAGGGACTCGAACCCTTCGCTCGTGTGTCTGTGTGATCAGGAGAGGGCATGTCCCCAGGATCTGGGGACACTGCCTGTCACAGCAGTGATGCTCGGTGGGCTGATGAATGGATGGGAGGGTGGAGGCAGGACGGGGGGTTCTGTTGCCAATGAGTCTGTGAACACGGTTAATATAATAGCGAATACCCTTAAATACATACAAAGTTTATTAAAAATAGGCTGCAAATGAAATACAGTAGAAATGGAAAACTACAGCAGGTCTGATGTCGTCTCCATAGTAACGCACAGTCATGAAAAGCACTTTACACATATTCACATTTGACCTAATCGTCCAAGGACGGCCAAATCCACGGGAAGGGGCTTACAGTCACACACAGAAGTATCCCTGCATGTAAATATTTACATGTACTTGCATGTACTCATGTGTGTCTGTTGTTTTTCCATATATTAACAGGATACCAGTTCACCTGCACCTTTCTCTTTAAAGAGGCTGTGGGTCCGGTCCCCTTAAGGCGGCCAGTGTTCCGAGACGTCGGGAGGCGCAAGCGTGTAGATCCTTCATAACCCTTAGAACCACTTGCTCTCTTACTTAACGAGGGAAATGAGAGAAGCGCACTTCCAGATACGAACCCTGGCAGATGCAGAAAATATTTACACTCGCGTTGTAACGATTTATCTTACAGCTCTGAGGAAAGTGATTTCTAAGGCAGACAGCCCCCCACTTCTGGAAAGTGTGCGTATCTTCCTAACACACCTACTGTTAAGAGAACAATACGGTCAAGTCACCTAGAGCCGCAGCAGGGCTTGTCAAATAGAAAATCAGCTCGTGATCACAAAATCCTTGACTGTTTTAACATCACAGAATATAAAACAACGTGAGGTCCGTCTCCCCAACAACAGCCACATATTCACAGCTGAAGAAGTGACAGTGGTAACTAATAATTCAATACATGAAAATTAAATAACTCTATTCGAATGTAAAAAAATAGCCTGAACTGCCACGAGTCTCTCATAGCATTTCAGCTACGGATGCCATGCGCAATGGGCCCTTCCTTCCCTGACAGCAGATCGGTACAAATCCAGCTTAAATCTGAGCTTAAATTTCTGCGCAACGGCTGTGCACGAGTGTCGCCTACCGCCCTCTCGTCCTTCTCAGGTCTTTTCGTTCCTATTCATGTCAGCACTGTTTAGCAGAAATCCCCCTTTACAGATTCCCTTGGAAGAGTTGAAACATTTAGTTAACTTTCTCACTTAAGCGCCATCTTCAAAATCACTAATGACTTATTGGCATAATAGTCATCTGGTATTTATAAAAATAAAATGTCCTAAGCTTTAATCCTCAAAATTGTCTTCTTGGAGACACTTGTTTCAATCAAACCCTAGAGCTGATTCAGAGGGCTGCCAGTGGGGACAGCGCCGCAGCGGTCACGCTCAGGCCCGCCTGCCTCCCAGCAGCGGGCACGGCTGGCCGGCACTCCTTGGCACGCGCACGTCCGCACGGTCTCCCCAGAGGGCACGCTGACCCTCCTGCAGCAGGCTGCAGCTGCTGCTAAGTAGTGCAAATGACAGTCTGCGGAGTTCAAGCTACTCTGATTAGTGAACAGCAAGTTTTAGAAAAAGAACAGAAACAGGACTTCTTTGCGCTCCTTGGGGGGAGACGGGGGCGAAGACACAGCTCAGGGTCTTCTTCTGCCCCTTTCCAAACCCAGACCCTAAAGACACTGACCAGAGAGCTACCTTCCTGGGAGTCAGGTCATTAAGAAGACAGTGTCTAGAGACTGGAGAAATGACAACCTCTTGGTAAAGTAAAGCGCAATTTCTTAGTGATGGAACTCTTCCACATGGCAAGCCTTCCAGAAGCAGGATCCCTGGGACCTGGGTCCTCAGGCAGTGCTGTCACGAGCACCCCGAGAGGCCAGGCTGGGCACAGGGCCACCTCACTTGGTGTTCAGCTCATTCTCCAGCTCTGTTAACTTGCGAGAGGCCTTGACTTTATTGGAGACGTCGTGGCCTTGGGAGAAAAGGCGCTGGCGCTCCCTGAATGTCAGGTTTTCAGGGGCTCCGGGCCCCCCGGGGACATCCGCTTCATGGCTGCAGGAGGAACAGGCACAGGTTACTTTTCAGAGTGGAAACGACCCGTCAGCAGGTAGCTCAGCTCACGTGAAGGCACTTAGGTAAAACTTTCTAAGGGAGAGGCTCGTTCTGTGTTTCATTCAGTCACAACCCTGCTGGGATGTATTCACACACACGTGGCAGAGGGCACAGCGTTCTCCTTGATTAATGTCCACTTTCTCCAGTCACACCCGACTCTCAAGAAGCTAGAAACCTCAGTGTTAGCAAGCAGACAATCCTTAGCAACTAAGTTTAACTGAAGAGGCACAGTTTTAAAATCCAGCACTGTAATGAGCCCTACCTGCACCCGAGAAGCCTCTATCAACATACTAACGGACTGTGAGAACAAGTTACCCTGAGATATTAAAGATGTGTAAGAAAGCTTTGAGCATCAGTACAGCTGACTACACCTAGCTGAGGATGGCTGCTGAACTTCGGGGGACAACCTTGCGTGGTCCAGCAGGACACCGGGGCTTTACCCTGGGCGTCCTGCTCCTCTGTGGTGGATGCAGACGGCAGCGCGTCCGGCTCCTTCCACAGCCCCCACCAGAAACCCTGGGGCCCACGCACCGTCTGAGGCAGAACCATATAAACAGCAAGTAAACAAAGCCTCTGTGCTCACACAACTCTGCACAGCGAGAAATGCCTGAGCTGACAACCACGTCTCTGAAATTCGAGTCCAGCCTCACTGCCTTTCGTGAGAAAGGAGAAGCGCCCTCAGTGACAGTGAGACAGCTGCACAGCACAGCTTCAGTGAGTACCTCTTAGGCGGTCTCTCTCTCGGGTCCCGATAAACATCATGGGCTCCAAAAACTGTCCCAGCAGGTCCCACGTAAGAGTTTGCTCCTTTTCCGTAAAAAGAAAAAGTCACGGTTAAAGCACCGGAGCTATTTCAGAACCACACTCACGGTGAAGATGCAGTGCTCAGGGCCTCCTAAGTCCTGACAAAGAAGCCGCGAGAGGCCCTTCGAGTCAGTGGCAGACGCTTAATCACATCCCTGGGTGGCCTGAGCAACCCCCTCATGGTCCTTGCAGGTGCCGGGAACCTGGCCCGCAGCCTGACTATTAGGGGAAACAGAAGTCTAAGGGAGTAATACTAGAAAGTTCAACTCAGGTAAAATGTGTAACTGATACAAATTCACAATAAAAATCCACAGATGGCAAAATTTTTCAGACACCCTGACACTAAGAGCTTTCTCAGTGGATCACAGGGAGCAAATGTTCCTTTTCAGAGCAGTTAGTGAATTTTCCCCACAAAATAAATGGCTATATTCTTAAAACACTTGGTGGGGGGGGGGGGAGAAGAGGTCCTAAAACTCCCTAAGGTCTGATACTAATGCCCCAGACACAAGATCACTGGCCAAAAAGGAGGCCCCAGGCAGCGGTGGGCTGTCAGACGCCTGGCCTGGGGCCCCGCGCTGCGGGCCAGCTGGCCGGTAACTGCGGGTGAGCGACGCCACCTGCCCACTCACTGAGGAGTGGTGCCCAAGATCGGAAAGATGACGCCCGTAAAAGCCTTAAATCACCCAAACATAAAGTGAAAGCGCCACTAATGGTAAGATGGCCAAATCACAAGGCCGTCCATCAGTGCTAGTGTGCTTCTGTTCACTGCAATGTCAGCAAGAAAACCTCACACTTCGAAGATTGTAACCTAGGTTAGGGTAATAAACGCTCAAGATACTCAGCAAACACTGACGTTGCTGCACATTGGACTCAACAGGCCAGGGAATGGCCACAGCATGTCAGGGCTACAAGGGCGCTTCTCCACAGGTCGCAGCGATGAGCCTATGCCCCTCTGCTCCCTTATCAAGAAGTGTCTTTTCCACGGCCATGTGGGGTGCGTCCGAGGAGCCTGGCCACTCCCGGCACCCCTCCCGGCACCCCTCCTGGCACTGCGTCTTGCTTGTGAGTCAGCCGGGGTACCCACAACCAGGGCACAGGAGTGGTCCTCTGCCAAGACTCAAAGATGAAACAGAAAGACCTCTCTAATTTAAAGTAACCCGTTCTTGACCTTTAGATAAATTACTGGCAGAGTAAAAAACTTTCCATTTTAATTCTATGTTTTTCCTTCAATTTGCCTTAAAAACGTGTTTCATCTTTTGAGTTTTGATTGAGGAATATCTGCTTGTTCCCACTAGTAAAAATCAACTGTTGAAAATTTTCAGAATTTTTGATCAGAGTATCAGACAGTCTGGGCCGAGTGCCACCCACAGAGCGGAGGAAGGGTAGTTGGAGGAGCACAGGAGGAGGGCCGCAGGTGGAGCAGGTAACCCCCCACGCAGAGATTGGAACCGGATTCCAAAGCCAGTGCTGATCAGAGGGGCCCCGTGCTGAGTGAGGGCGCCCGCGGTCGGGCGGTGGGGGGCTGGGGCGCCCCGGCTTTACCTCGACCTCTGGAGTGGCCGGGCCGGGTGGGGCCGGGTTTGGAGGGAGGGGGCAGGGGCAGGCTGGCCCTGGGCCCGGTCCTGCTGGCGCCGGGCGGGGGTGGCCGGAAAGGGCCGGCGAGGAAGATGCCGTCGGAGACCGGGCGCGCCCTCCGCCCGGAGGGCCTGTCCTGACCTGCCGGCTCGTCGTCCTCGTCCTCCTCCTCATTGTAGGCCACGAACTTGGCGGTGTAGAGGGCATCCGGGGAGAAGGCCTGCGTCTGCAGGTAGGAGGCGGCGCGCTGGGGCGGCGGCGGCGGGCCAGCGGGCTCATAGCCGCGCGGGAGCGGCGGGCGGCCCAGGCCCGGCTCCTCGGGCTCCAGCAGCCGGCGCTCGGCCTCCTCGTGCTGTCGGCGCCGCTCGGCCTCCAGGCGGCTGTAGTAGCCGTCCTCCTGCCGCCTCTGTGGCCGGGAGACAGAGGGCGGGTCAGCGGGCAGCAGGGGGGGTCCGCCCCAGGGTCCCCGCAAACGCCAGCGACTGCCACGGCAGCGGAGAGCTGGGCCTGGACACGGAGCCACTGACACAGAAGCAGGCGGAAGCAGGAGTGAACCCTGGGCGCCTCTTCTGCTTTCAGTGGGATTTCCACTCACCTGTTGCTCCTGAGTTTAAAGATACAACCCAACCGTAACTAGGCTCTGACTGGCCCACCTGTGGAGGGCCAGCCCCCGCCCCGCCCTGGGGTGCGCAGAAGAAGGGCAGGCCTAAGTCGCCTGGCTCGTTTCCAGTGACCAAAGGGAATGGAAAATAATAGGAAACCCACACTGTCTCTTGCCAAGATGAGCACCAGCGAACACGCGTCCCCCAGCCCTTAGTTTGCATCTCCCTGCCAGACAGGAAATCGGAGAGCCAGGCACAACAGCAACAGCAGCGGACAGTCCAGTGTATTTTGACACATACTGTACATTTCTTCTGACATACATCTAGGTGCGCGAACTACAGCTGACAGCGTTAACATTGAAAAAGGTAACAGCACAGTTTTGTTAAAGATTGACAACGGTTTCAGAACCCAAGAATAAAAGTGAAGAAAGGAGTGGAAAGACCAAACAGGACGACCTGCCTTAAGCTGAGGTGGCCTCGGGGCTGCACTGAAGTGCATGCACGCACCCGGGGCAGCGCTTCCAGTCCCCACGTCACTGTGTGCGCTTTGGCTCCCCCCACCCCGCCCCACACGCACGTGTGCACGCACACACACAGTGTGAGCACACACAGAGCTCTGGCTTCCCGGGGCGGGGGAACGCGCCAGCACACGTGCCAGCCTCGGCGCAGCCCTAACCCCTTTTCACCCTACGCTGAGCCATCCGCAAGGAAAAGCATTTCGTCGTATTTCCACACAGAATGAGCGTTCCCTTACAGAGGAGATCCAATCTGAACGAGCACTGCAGACTCTGAGCAGAGCCGTAGGGAGGCCTAGCGCTTCAGGCACACCACTCGGGTGGTGACATTTCAGGGAGAGACCACAGCTCATCCTTCAGTTACATTAAGAGCAGACACAGCCACATGACGTCGTTCTGCCGGACAGGTGCGTGGTCCTCCCGTGACAGAGCCAGCCCACCCATTTTGGACATTCTGCTTATCTGGCTTCTTTCTGCATGGAGCACTCAGTCATGGAAGCAGGTACATCTGACATAAGCACAAGCTGTGAGAATGCACGCTGCAAAAAAACCCCAATGACCGACAGAGTTTCCCCACGTGGAGAACAGGCCCGGCCGTCTCCCCACGGTGCTGCTTCCAGGTGGCCGGAGGTGCAGGGGAAGTGGACACCGCAGTCCCAGGGCTGGGGGTTCAGACTGTGGAGGTCCACCTCCTCCGAGAGCTCACTGAAGCGCACAGGGTCTTCCCCGAAGCCCAGATGCTCTGGCGCCACCAAGCACTGGGGGCCAGGGAGGTGGAGGGGCCGCAGAGGCGCGCACCACAGACCCGCCCTGCTCCTCACCCCCAGAGCCCACGTGGCTCCCTGCGGCCAGGCGCTTCCACCTGCACGGAAGGGACCATGTGGACGGCGGCACCGCTAGTACCCTGTCCCCGGATCCTGAGGTCCGGCAGCGAGCCCAGGGCTGGCAGCACACCCAGAGGCGGGGTTCTACACTCCCTGCTCAGATTACGTCACGTGTGGTCATGTTAAGACAGATTAAAAGGGTTCTCTGACCCTTGGAGACAGATAACCACGCGACTATCTGCCCGTGAACACACTAAGTGGAACGGAAACCCCTTGTGCCTCTTTTTCTGCAGGCCGCTGGCCAGAATCAGGTCACTCTCATGAAGACTTGACATCCTGTTTCCCTCCTAGGCCCGACCCCAACGCGACCACTTCCCAGCGACCAGCCGGATGCCACGCAGCACGGCCGCGCAGGCCCCACGGCCCGAGGGACGAGCCCCGAGGACGGCGGTGGGGGCCGGTCCACAGGCTGGGCGGGAGGCTGGCGCGGGCGCGGCCCTGCCCCCGCCCTGCCCCGCCCGTGCTCGGGCCACAGCCCTCAGAGGACCAGGACCTTGTCTTCGGCCTCGCGCCTGACCCGCTCGTCTTCCTGCCGGCGCCGCTGCTCCTCCTGCCGCGCGCGCTCCTCCGCCTCCCGCGTCCGCATCTCCTCCAGCTGCTGCTGCCGCCGCCGCTCCTCGTCCTGCAACTGACGACAGGGGCCCGTCAGCCCGCGCCCCGGCCCGGGAACGCGCCGCGCGGCCGGCGGACACACACACGGCTGACAGACACCCGCACGGCTGACAGACACGCGCGCGCACGTGGCCTAGACGCATGTGCACGCGCATGGCCGGGCACGCATGGCCAGGACGCAACACACGCACACGGCACACATGCGCGACTGACAAATATGCGCACACAACACGCGCACGGCTGAGACACGTGCACGCGCACGGCTGAGACACACGTGCACGCGCACGGCTGAGACACACGTGCACGCGCGCGGCTGACACACACGTGCACGACAGACGTGTGTGCATGTGCACACACTAGAACGGCCGACAGACACGCACACACGACACGACACACACACACACACACACACCACACACGCCCAGGCGGCAGACACCGCGCACACACAGCGCGCAGAGCTGAGCACAGACAGCAGGCCAGGCCACGCAGCCGCCGCACAGCTGTCCCCGCCCCCAGCACCACCTCAGAGGAGGGGGTGCGTCCTCCACACTCACACAGCAGCAGGCGTGACACCCGCACTAGAACAGACCCAGGAACCAGCTCATGGCCGCCAGCAGTCGGACCCTGGACCGCCTCCTGCCTGTGCCCCATTCCACCTGCCACCATGAAGGTCAAGAAGCAGGCCTACACTCCTGGCCCCCCGGCAGCTGGAGCCCCGCCTCTCGGGGGGGCGGGCCACCTGCCTAGTCTCGGGGACCAGGTTTCGCGCTCCTTCTGTCGGGCCCTTTGCCATCCACTCCCTCTGGGTCCCATCCTGGACTTAAGAATCCCTCCCCAGCTCGGGTGTCCCCTAAATGCTTATTTACAGAATCTGAGCCTGAAATTTGAGACGAACCTTATTCTCACTCTCTCCTGCTCCACCTCTGCCAAGTAACCTCCACTGGGTCTGAATGCCTCCAGGGTCTGGGGACCCCGAGTCCACCTCCCACCAGTGCACGCCATTTTCAGGTAACTGCTCGTCAAAAAGCATGGATGCTCTTCTCAAACTCACCACCTGACAGCTTCCAATCTTTGTTTTTCAGGGTCTGTCTTTTTCAATCAACACAAATTTAATCTCTCTCCTTCATTCCATTCAAATTCTCAAGGACAACTTCAAAGTCCTAAGATGTATTGTACCTGGCTTTCAGCTCCTTCAGTGTCCCCATTCACACCTCCTGTTCGCCACAGGATGAAAATGCCTCAAGGGACCCGGAAAAGCAGGTGTGACTGGCAGAGAGCAGAGTCTCTCCATCACGCCCACAGGACACAGCGACTTCTGCTGGCACAGCCCAGGAGGACGCGGGTTTCTTCTCCATCACAGACCTGGTCTGGGCTAGCACCCATAGCCCCCTACCTCCCTCCTTCAAAGAGGAAACCGGCAGAAGCACCTGCTCCAGGGAGGGGCAGAGACAGCCCCTAGCGGGGATCAGCTCGCCAGGTCTGCAGCACCAGTGCAGGCATCGTCAGCACAGACATGTGACGAAATAAAACAGCAATTGATCACACTAAGTATCTCCAGAAAGATAACGTATGGAAGAAGGTAAAACTGCAAGAATGCAACAGAGACTCTTCTGTTAGCCAACAAAATACAAACCAACTCATTACGTCTGACCTTTCCTACATCTAATTAGAAACAAGTTCCGAGCAAGAAAATCCATATACACCGAACTCGCGAATGAATTCTTTCACGTTAGAAATATAATTTTAAGAAGTCAGAATAATTTCAATTCTCACAACTACTAAATCTAAAAGCAAGCATTTTTCTCTTAAAAACCTTCCTCTTCTGAATCCTGATGGTATAAGGAACCTTCTCCCTGTGCCTAGTTCACCGGTTTCTATTTTTAAAGCAGTGAGTGAACCAGTGCTATTATAACTAAGGCAGTTTCTTTCCACTATTTGGTAAGCTGTTTTGGGTATTTTCATTTTCAAAACAAACTTTTGTTTTTCACAAATATTCTGCTTTACTCAAAAAACAAGTAAACAACAAACTAAAAACCCAAAACATAAATGAGGACACAATCTCTTAATTTGCCCCAACAACAGATCCAGACGCTACACTGAGCTATATAGTTCCGTCACGTTTCACAGCAGTTGGAGGACACCTCAAATTAAGTCAGAAAGGTAATGACTCTGAGCACCAATGACAAACCGCACACATAAACACTGCAGCCAAACGGAGAGAAGACAGGCTCGCTGTTTCACCCTGAAGGATGGAGCAGTTGCACGCTACCAAAGCAGCCTGGTAGGAAGCTGTATTGGGGGAAACACATCTCAACAGATCAAACAGTAATTCTTACAGAGAGTCAGCCCAGCCCAGACCACAGTCACTAAAACCAACTATCGTGCTGGGATTTAAAAGCAGGATGCAAGCCTGAACCAACTTTGGTGCAGCCCACATTTTCCAGAAAGGTATTTTCAGGGCTTACAAAAAAACAGTATGCTGAGATTTCTCTGTTTATATTTTTGTACCGCAAAAATACACTATTACATCTTTAATCTACAACAGAAATCCCATTAAGGCAGACAATCACACTGAAATATCTGAGTACGAAACAGGGTCAAAATAGCCCCTACTTTCTGACATTTTCTCTGAAAAGCAACTACAGGCACACGGCGTGTAAGAAACCTCTCTCGCAGGCCTTGTCTGCTTATGCTCCTACCCATTAAAAATGTTCACTCTAAAGAACTTCATAGGGGCCCAATAACGATGAAGCATCCTGACCAGCCAATTATTAGGCCGGGACTTTCTGACCCGTCCTGGCAAACGTGGCTCCTGCCTCGCTTCGCAGAGGAATACGCTCAAGGTGGGGAGGGGCGGCTCTTGGGGAGGAGGGGCGGACCCTCACTGGGCAACAGGGCGCTCGCCCTCAGCCTGCAGGGCTCCCTTCCCCTTCTCTTCAGCGGAAGGAAGATATGTGGACCCAGAGCTCCAAGGTAAGCCTCCAGCTGCCAAGACACTGGCCACGGAGAGAGCCCGAGGTGGAGCTCCCCGCACCCCACGCAGACTCCCATGGCTGGAGACAGCACCCGGGCAGAGTGGAGAGGGGGGAAGTCAACTCAGAACAGGGGCAAAGCGGTCAGGTGGGCGCGTGCACACAGGAGTCCAGGGTGGGAGACACAGGATAGAGTGCAGGCGGGGTACGTGGGCCATGGGCCTGGAGGCAGCAGGCGTGGATGGGCAGCCCTTCCGCTTCTCTTGTCACCATAGCAACCAGCAGCCACGCCTCTGCCCCTGGGGACATGGCAAGAACTCAGCGATAACGTTAACACCTTCAGGGTAATCTGGCTAAGAAACCTGGTGCCCACAGTCAATATTAACACTAGAAATAATTATCTTTAAAGAAACAAAGAAAAACCCTGAACTAGTCCTTTGAAACAAAAATCTCAGTGCACCCCATCCTAACAAATTGTGACTCAGCTGTCACACACCCCACAGACAAGGGACTCTCTTGGGGCCCCAGGTTGGCCCGGCCCACATGCATGTGATAGGGCCATGGGAAGTGGAGAAACAATGGGAGGTGACTGGTGCTCCCCTCTTCCTCCCCCCACAGATACCTTAACACACACAGAGGCAAAGAAGCACGCTTCCTATCTCTGTCTCTCGTGGAAGAAAAAGTTAAGCTTAGAAGACACGCCTTTCAGTCACCAAGGAGAGGAGGGGGTTCCCCTTTGCAGTGACACTGCCACCGGGATATTTAAATTCAAAAAGCAAAACAGAAAAAAAAAAGGAGGGCTGGTGTTTGGGGGAAAGGCCATTAAAGTCAAGCCTGGATTCAGATTTTTCTCAAAGGATGGTTAGATCTGGCCTTGCGTCATTTAAAAGTTGACCAGCAATAAAGGCTACTTAAGAGTCAGCATCGACACCCTGGTAAGAACATAAGTGATGGAAATCCAGTCCTCAAGCACAGTGGACCCTGTTACAACCCACTCAGTCTCCCCAGCGTGGACGTGAGACACACCACGGCTACTGCACAATGTGACTGTGTTTTTCGTAAGGAGTGTTTTTCAGCAATGAACTGGTATGGCTGGTAAGTTTAAATCATGTGATATTAAAGAAAACAGAGTTATGTTTACTAGAAATTCCTCTTTCTCTACCAATAGACAGTTACATCCTAATTGGCAAACAAGGTCAGAACCAGCTGAACTAAGCTTCTAATGATACTTAAAATGTACTTCTAATGTAACACGAATGAGTCACTACTCCCTGCGAAGTTTGCTCTGTGTTTACGAGCACACAGGAATATACAGTATGAACTTTAGGACTAAAACTGGGTAAAGGTCAAAACCAAAAACAAACAGTAAGTAACACTTAAAATTAACAGAGAAGAGCAAAGGATAACTACATCTAAACAGACTGAGAGGCATGCTTCCAGAGTCAGGGAACTACATACAGGTCCTGATCTAGGACACCCCTAGGACCAGATCTACTGAAAACATAAAACCACCACCACTAAAGGAAAAGAGGCAATCAGACAGGAAAGAGGTACCCAAGGGAAAGAAACAGGAACATACCAAATCTAGAACAGAGATTGCTGGCATAGCAGTCTGCTGCAGGTAACAGAGAAGGAAAAAAAAGAAAGATGAGGTGTGAAAAACAGGCTCCATTAGGACCTGGATCCGCCATCAGCACGCCTGCGGTTCTCATGCTTCATCGGTGCTTGAGGACAGCCCAGGAGAGAAGTCAAGACTAGACTGACTTCTAGTGCCCAGAAACAGGAAAGTGCCCACACGGTGTTAGAAACTCGAGCTTCATTAGTAAGACACACAGAAACTGGAAAAGTGAGCTTCCCTTAGCACTCTCACTTGGAGACTAAGATATCAATCTTAACATAATTAACAATAAACAGATATTCTTAACTAAATTATCATAAAGAACGTTCTAAATAGCATGATTCATACTAAAAGGCTTTGAAATATTCAGCGTTTTAATCACTTGGAAAAACTGATAAGACCTTCAATAAAAATTTAGTCTTCGGAGAAAAGAGTAAGTGTAGAAATATTACAATGTGGTTTCTAACTTTTTGCTAAGCAATAAATTTAATCATGCCCACTTGTTTACCATGAACCTCAGCTTTAGGCTCAGAGTTAAGCCTTCCTTGCTCATGTGGGGGAGAGCCCGGGGCCCGCCTGCAGCATGTCCCCTTGACTGGGTGCAGCAGGCGTGGCAGCCGTGACGGGCACACAGCTCTCCGCCTACGGACAGGGCCAGGGCGCTGCACAGAAGGTGGGGACGGCTCAAAGGAGTCTTACGCTCCAAGTAATTACTCATCAAACAGCTGCTCTGTCAAAGGCAGCAGTCATTCTTGAGGAGGTGTACTCCTGATGACTTACCTAATAACACAGTGTAATAGTTAACATTTAGACCTTTGTTTATGAAACAAGTTTCTCAAGAGAGATTCCAGCTGAGTTTTGGACTGTCATACGCATGTCTGTCTGCTAACATGTATCTAACAAGAAATGTATGCGGTAATGTCCCAGGCCTTAAGGGCCCACACTGCCCACTCAGGGCACACTCTGCCAAGGGTCTAGGGCTGAATTTCATCCTGAGCTGGAAAGATTCAAGGGTCTGACAGCACAGCCACTGGTTCAGGTCTCCAGTACAGACGGCATCAAGGGGGGAATTAGAAACAAAATCCAAAGACAAAAAGGACATGCCCTTTGCTGTCTTTTCTCACAATATTGCATTATACTAAAAAAAAAAGAACATCACTAAAATTTGTTAACACAAAATGCTCACTAGCACTTGCTGCAAATTAACCAATAAGTGCATCTCTGTCAACAGCTCTCCTGAGAGGGCATCAAAGGATATTAGATTTGGCATTTTAACAGTCTGTAGTGCCCTAAACTAATATGGATTTTACTTTCTTCTTTTATGTGATACAAAGGCAACAGAAGTTACTTTCATAAAATGGAAAACTGTAAGGTCCTAAGCTCTCAGTGCCTTCACACTGCCACTGAAACGATGCTCACTGGTCCAGGAGCATCACGTTCATCAGTGGGCGGCACCCACAGGCTGTTTCTGGGGCTGACAACACAGTTGACGCTGCGGTTGGGCTCAGCCCCACCCTGCCCCTCCGGGACCCCGGGGGAGCCCGGATGGTGGAGACCAGGGGCCGCCGGTTTGCACAGCGCGCAGGCGGCCCGGTGCTGCCGTCAGAGGCTTTCCTGCTCCAGTAGCGGAGCCAGGCAGTTAAGAGTCTGGCCCACCCAGCCAGAGAGACACTGACTCTCCGGCCATTTCAGCAACCACCCCCCATCACGGTGACCACTGGCTATTAAGTAACTGGTCTCCACCAACGCTGGCGAGAGGGCTGAAGCAACGGATCAGTGCCCCGCGCACCGCAGGAACCTCGCGTCTCAGGACGCGGCTCCCGCAAGGCGCCTGCCCGCCCACCCGCCCGCCCGGCCCGTTACCCGCGCTCTGCGCTCGGCCTCCAGGCGCTGCATGAGCAGCACGGTGTCCACGTCGTCGTCCTCCTCCTCCTCGTCGTCCTCGTCCTTCTGCTTGGACTCCTGCAGCCGCTTCTGGAACTGCCACTCCAGCAGCAGCTTGCGCAGCCGGTCGCTCTCCTCGGCCGAGCGCTCGGCCTTGCCCTGCAGCTCCTGGATCTCGCGGCTCAGCAGGTCCACGATGTGCAGCTGCTGCTGCTTCTCCAGCTTCTCGCGTGCATCGCGCTTCCAGGGGTCGGGGGACAGGCTGTCCCCGGAGGCCAGCTCCTCCCTGCTGACCGTGATGTACTGCAGGTCCCTGCGCTCGATGGTGCGTGGCTGCTGCTGCGGCTGCAGCTCGCGGATCACCGTGTCGGGCGCGCGGGCGGGGGCGGGGGGCGGCGCGGGTGCGCGCAGCTGGCCCAGCCGGCGCTCCTGCTCCCGGCGCCGGCGCTCGCGCTCCTCGTCCAGGCGCGCCTTCTCCTTCTCGTACCAGCGCTGCTGCTCCTCCCGTTTCTTGCGCTCGGAGGCCGCCTGCACCTGGGAGGCGGTGGCGGGAGGAGGGGGCGAGTCCGCGTCTGCGTCCGCCTCCCCGGCGTAGGACCCGGGGGGCGGCGGCGGCGGCAGGGCTGAGTCAGTCCGCACGGGCGGGGAGGCGGCCGGGGTCTTCCAGCGCCCGGGGCCGCTCTTGGTGAGCGTGGAGGCAGGGGTGCCCGCTTTGGAGGGGGGACCTAGGTGCTCCTGGCTGGACGCGCCGGAACCCAGTGACGAGCCCTGGGTGGTAGGCCAGGCATCGCCACCATCCGACCTGCGCTCCGCGGCCGCCTCCGCCCACTGCCGCTCGGGGTGGTAGGCATCCTCGCGGAGCTCCTCCTGGGAGCGGGTCACACGCTGGAGGGAGAGAGAGGCGCGCACGCCTCAGCCACAGGCAGCCCGAGACTCCCCAAGGTTCCTCCCAGGAGAAGCAGGCGTTTGGTAAACTGCAGTGAGGCCCGTGCGGGGGCCATCCCGCCACTCCCACGCAGGGACCAGCGGCAACTGCCTCTGCCCCACACCCCCCGGGGCAGACGGCGGCGTGCAGCAGAGCCAGCGCCTGAACTGAGCGACTGGACTGACACTGTGAGTCCGAGGCGGCAGACACCCCTCCCTGCCTTCCAGGCCTGGCCGGGCCCAGCTCAATTGGAGTCTCCCCACCTCTGCGATCCCAGGACAAGTGGGGCGATTACCGCCGCCCCACACCCCCCAGCACCTGAAGTGAGTGAGTGGCCTGCAGACACCCCCGCCCGTTCCAGGCCCAGCAGGACCGTCTCCCCCACTGCTGCGATCCCAGAAGGGCAGTCTCTCAGAATTAGTGGGGCACATGATTGTCACCAAGCCTAGGCTGTGCCTACTTTTAAGAAAACATTTAACTTCTTTCCCCAATCTCTCCGGGTGGACGGTCACCTTTCACACACGGAAACACCCCCGACAGCCTCATCCTGCTCAACTTCCACCAGACGCGGCCACAGCCACCTCCCCGGGGCAGAAACCAGGAGTGGGTGTGGGTGTGGGTGTGTGTGTTGGGGAGGTTGGGGGGAGGCAGCAGGGGCCACTCCCAGTAAGCATGGACGGTTATCCAAGTTATCTGCTAACTTCATAAAACCCCAGGCCATGGGTTTGGCCCAGAAAGCCCTTCCCTGTGGTCACCCTGCCTGTCCACCAGAAACTGCCACGTGCCCAGCACATAGCGCAAGGCCCGGCCCTGGTGGGCGGAGCGCCTCTGATGTGGTGGCACCAGCGCCCAGCACCCTGCCTGCTCCTCCTCCAGCCACGGGCAGCTTCAGCCCCACCAGCAGGACCCGGATCTTCTCTGCTTTCCCAGGTGCGGAACAGCCACGTGCCTGGACACCATCCCGGCTCTCAGGCTGCCTCCCACAGTCTAGGAACCTTGACCCACAGACTGCAGACGTTCATTAAGCGACACTGAGCGGGTGTTAAAGCCGGCACACGTCATGACAGGACCCTTCCCTGGTGACCTCAGAGCCCAGGACAGAGAGGCAGCGGCAGCCCCAGCGCTCCTCTACAGCGAACGCTGGCTATGCCCATCTGCCCTCGCGGGCCTTCCTGGGAGCGGGGGACCCCCGGGCCCGCCTCTCACCTGGACGGCGGCGCTGGAGTGGTTTCCGTCTGCCAGCACCTGGGGCTTCTCCTCGAAACCTAGCCACTGGCTCTGCGGGGGCGCCACGCGGTCCTGGGACTTGGAGGCCGGGAAGGTGAAGTACTCCCTGGTGGACGTCTGCGTGGGGATGGGGTAGGCTTCGGGGCGGGGCGGAGGCGTCTGCTCCTGTGGAGAGGGGTGAGCAGCGTTTAGCAGTGTGTACCATAGGGTGACTTAACTTCAGAGATCTGTGTTAAAATATAATCTGTGTATTTTTAAAAATGTTAAAAATGTGAACTGTCCAGTCCTATACTGAGAATAATAAAAACATTTTCTTTTGTGCGGAGTTACTAACTTAAAGCTAATTGACCCATTATATTAAAACCTTAAAACCCAAACACTCAGGAGCCACAACCACTGGGACATTCTCCCAGAGGATGCAGGCACTCGGGGAAGCCCGTGTCTGCCTGCTCATCGCCCAGACCTCAGCGCAGAGGTTCCCTGTGGAGACAGACGTGATCTTGGCTGCTGTTCCCGGGGGATACGCGCTCTTTCCGCCAGGACTGGGAGGCTGATCTGTTGATGGGAGATAGGAAAGAAAGTTCAGCGTTCAATAAGCATCCCCGACATCACGGCACGGGAGCTGTTCACGGGCAGCGCCCGTGTCGGTGGCATCACTGCCATGAGGAGCGGAGCACAGACCTAAAGCCCAGGGCCCGCGGAGGTGGGGGCTCTTCAGTAACCGAACCGGAGCCCCGAGTTTCCTGTGCGCACTAGGGCTGGGCAGACATCTCCAACTGTCTGACAAAGGGCCAGATGGGACGTCATGTCAGGCTTTGTGAACCTGGTACCTAGACCACAGCCTCCTATGCCGGCCGCTTCCTGCCGCCAGCCCTTCACAGCACAGAGACTGTCCGCAGCTGCGGGGGGCCGGCCCCCCTCTGCCCGCATCAGTGCACCTGCCTAGGCAGCCCCTGAATCAAGGTCCCCAAACCAGCTTTTAGCACCTGTTACAACGTTAGTTGTAACGTCCCTCAGGAGAAACACACTTCAGTTGGCTAATCTACGCAGGCGAGAACATTCTTTATTGACCGATAGCCCCTGGAGTGCCCCCCACCCCTGGTGGTGAGCAGACGTGTGGGGCAGGCCTCGGGAAGGGCCACAGGGCTCCTCACTTGCGACATTGGGGCTGGAGCGGTGGTCCGCCCTGTGCTTCATCAGCCGGTCGTCACCCGGCAGCTTCTTGGGCTCGCTGTACTCGGCCCAGGGCGTCTGCGGGCTCTCCGGGGACCCGTTCTGAGTCGAGTTGTTGTACAGTTCAAAGCCTTCGCTCTTTGGTCGGGGTTTACCTGACCCACGGCGCTCTGAAACTGAAGTCAAAACACATTCAAGATGTGGTCGTTTGTTCTCGATTGTATCTTAAATACTGTTTAGTTTTAAAGGCAACGTGATTTACCAACATCTAAAATTCCACGGGTAAGTTGGTTTCTCATCAGCAGAAATGAGGTATTTTTATAGGAGAGCAGAGTCTGTCTAATGACTCTCTAGAAGGGGCTTCAGAGAAAGCAACATGGGTGAGCAGAGTGCTCTCAGAGCTCCTCGGTGACAAGACCACTGTCACTGAGACATCCTCATTGAAGCACAAACACCCCTCCCGCACTTATAAAACCTGCATCAGTTCTTCGCTCACTCAGGGTGTCCTCCTCCTGAGCTGCTCTCATCTGCTGGGGTCACTCACTCCTTACATTTTACTCTGCCATCCTGCTGCCCGACGGCCCTGACGTTTGGCTCCAACGCTTTCTCTCAGTGATTCCTAACTCATCATCAAGCTTGCTTCTTTTAAATGACTATAAACTTGGGAATCAGAACACCAATACGTTAAGTATTATGCTATGAAAAAAGAAAAAAAAAAAGAAAACGGTGCTGTATACGACGGCCGTGCCTTTTGCCTGTCTCCACGCAGAGCAGCCCAGGCTCTCGAGCAAGCCAGATGAGGCCAGTGCGAGGTCAGGCCCTGGGCTTGCCCAGGGTACCGACCTGCTCACCTACAGTGAGCCAAGGAAATGCAAAGTAGACAGCAATTTCTAAGATAATGGGAGTCCGGTTTTCCCCTGGTTTCTGAACTAATTCTTTAAAAAGCCTGACATTTATATTGACTTTTTCTGAGGTTTTTGATGTACCTACAAAACCATGATTCTTATCAGCTAATTATTATTCAAAAACTGACCTCTTACAGTGGACTCTCCCTGTAACAATCATGTCCTGTCTCAGAGCACGTGAGCCGGACCTAACTGTTTATAAACAGTCCTTCAGGAGAGAACTCTGCTTGTTCTCTGGAGACCTCACATCCTGCGTCTGCCTGTCAGAGCTGAAAATCATTCTTCCGCTCACGATAGACCGAGTTCCCTGAGTGCTGGCACGGGGGACACTGGGGTCCCCCCCAGTCACCAGGCCTGTGCAGGTGAGGTGAGGTGCTCTTGGGAGACCAAATAAATTAGCACCGTGTCTGAAGGCCGGCTGGCTACACCTAGCCTGGGCCCTGGGAACCCATGCGCTCGCCATCCCAGGCTCCGTGCTCGAGGCGCTCATCCTCATGCCCTTCTCTAAAATCAGGACAATGAACACAACAGGGCCTGCTTCGAAGAGTCTGTGAGTATTGGAAGAGGTCACGCTGGCTGCCCAGCCCACAGCAGGCAGGCGCAGCCCGTGAAGAGACGGCCCCTCCGTCCCCCTTACTTCTCTGCATCATAGGGGAAGGCTGGTTGAGCAGGGTGGCGAGGCCGTGGTAAATGGCTCCTTGCTTTGCTACTTCGAGCGTCACAACGGAGCTTGTCCTTGTCATCAGCTCTGCTGCCCTGGGAAGAGAGGTCGCAGAGTGAGACTGTGGGCAGGCCCCCCGTCCCCAGGGCAGGCCAGGGTCAGAGCGGGCTGCACCCCACGGCCCCCTGCTAGTCTGAGCCAGAGTCTCAGGCGCCCCGCCTCTGAGGACAACTCTGCACACAGCTCTTCTTGCTGTCTTGAGAACAGCGAGGCGACCTGCAGAGATTGCAGCACGCGCTGGAGGCAAGGACGCTTTTCAGGGTAAAGCACACACTCTGCTAGGTCTTTTCCTCTGAAGGAGGAAGGGCACAGCTTTCGGCGTGGTTTTTTGTCTTCTAATTCCAAAATTTAACACGAACTACCCACCAGAAGTGCATACTGGCATCTTTAAACAAATAAACGGTACCTTTCTTGAGAGAGTCCCACCAGACTCCGTCCGTCCACACTGAGCAGCTGGTCACCTGCGGCGAGCCGCCCGTCCTGAGCACCCCAAGGCGTGGGCAGGTGAGGAGGGGGTGACAGCGGGGGAAAAGGGGAGGAGGCCAGCGGTGAGCACACTCAGACTTGGGCTTTCGACCAACACACAACACACTGGGGGCACCTTAACGACCATATACCCACCACGTCTGCAGCGCCTCCTTTCACAACAGACTTGACGTAAATCCCAAGTTTGTCTTGACCAGCGCCCTAAACAAAGACGAGGAAAAACACCATGTTGGAAACACAGTGAGAAACACAACACACAGAGAAAAGAGTAAAATACGTGCACAAGTGGCCGGAGTGCACACAGAGGAAAGAGTGAAATGTGCACACAGGTGGCCGGAGTGCACACTACCGGGCACAGGTGGCCGGAGTGCACACAGAGAAAAGAGTAAAATACACGCACAGGTGGCCGGAGTGCACACAGAGAAAAGAGTGAAATGTGCACACAGGTGGCCGGAATGAAGCTCTCAGCTCTTGTTTTCACATGAAAATTAGAAATGCAAAAACTGTATTTGTAAAATGAACACTTGGGTAAATATAAGGAAACTCACAGGAAATGTACCTACTTTGTTTTCAGATTAGGAAAAATTACTCCTGAAATCTCATGGACAGAGGACCCTGGTAGGCTACAGTCCATGGGGTCGCAAAGCGTCGGACACGACTGAGCTACTTCACTTTCACTATTCTTTCACTCCTGAACACAGTCAATTACCAGTCAGCTGATGGACTGCCACAGACCCACCAGCCTGATGGCAGGGACGCGCTCTCTCCCAGCGGGTGAGCTGCGCTGAGACACGCGCAATAATCACTTTAGCACACACGCAGCTCACCCGCCTCCTTCACACCCTTATTCTTGCACTGTTGTTGTTGTTCAGCGCTTTGTGATCCCATGGATGGCAGCCCGCCAGGCTCCTCTGTCCATGGGATTCCCCAGGCAATAATACTGGAGTGGGTTGCCATGCCCTCCTCCAGGGGATCTTCCTGACCCAGGGATCGAACCCAAGTCTCCTGCACAGCAGGCAGATTCTTGTGAGCCATTTGATAGGCCCTATTCTTTCTGTACACACAGTTTAAAATTTAAAACAAGAAAAATCTTGCTATTGCAAATGATAAGAGGGACTTCGGCAGAAACAACTAGAGAAAATACTCCGTGCTGCCTCCATTTAAGGGTCGTGTACCGTAATACTAAGAAGTCCTGAAGCTATAAGCCCCTGTCCAGAGGAAGCGTGCATAGGTATGAAATGTCATTGGATGTTTCTGTCAATATCCTACAGCTGAGTGTATTTCTTGGCTTGCGAACCTATGGTGTCACAAAAGCATCGATATAAGGTATCACAGAAAGTTATAAAGACGGTTTGATAAACAACTTAATGGACACATTTTCCTATAGCGCCCTGGAACTCCATAATCTCCACCTGAACACTCCCTTTCCCCTCTGGTCAACAGAATGGGTCCAGGACCGTCTGGAGGCTCCTGGTTAGGGAGGACTGAGCAGAGACCCTGCTGTGAGGCCGACAGCACCCCCCGTCCCCCGAGAGCCCACCCCAGACCCCCGTGCCTACACACCCACAAACGGACTCCATAGACGCTCCACACAGCCCCCGGGTCCCGCCCGCTTTCCTGGCTCTTCCCCTCAAGACCCGTCTCTGTCCGTCTGCCCGTCTGCCCTGACCTCGTCACTGGTCTCCAGTCTGGTCCAGACACACGAGCGGCCCCTGGAGGATGCAGCGGTCCTTCCACATGGCGCAGTGCCCCCACCTGTGCTAGGCCCCTCTGCCACACGCGCAATTACTGGGGCACTTGGGAAAACTTGCACTTTGGGGGTACATTTGAGGCTTCACACACACACACACAGAAACACACACGTGTTTAGACATGTGTTTGTATAGTCACTCGATGGGTTTCCCAGGTGGCGCAATGGGGAAGAATCTACCTGCCAATGCGGAAGACCCGAGCTTGACCCCTGGGTTGGGTTGATCCCCTGGAGGAGGGCATGGCAACCCGCTCGTGTTCTTGCCTGGAGAATCCCATGGACGGAGGAGCCTGGTGGGGTACAGTCTATGGGGCCATGAAGAGTCGGACACGACGGAGCACACGATGAGTGAATCACTCAATGCTGGCAACTTTCTGAAGTTTAGCCCATCTCTTAGCCAAGAGTCAACAAACACAGCTTCCAACCACCTTCAATGACGCCAGCACGGTCTTCCCTGAACCTGGGCTGGGCTCAGTGTCAGATGGCTGAGGGGAACCACCTCCAGGGCAGCCCCTCGGGCCTGCCTCCCACACAACCTGATCATACGGCTTCTTCAACACTGTTCTGTGTTTCTGTGTAACACATGATTCGATACCTAATCCAGCTATCTGAAAAACAGTTTCGCTCATCCCACAAACAGTCACAGAATGCCTGCATCGCCCCACCTCCTTAGACACGCAGACAGACAGCACCCCGGCTCCGATACAGCTCCCGCTCAGCTGGCTTTCTCTGTGCCTGTCAGACACTGTTTCTGAGGGGGCACCGAAAATCCCTCTTTTCCTGCCATTATGCCCTTATAACTAAACCAGATTTTTTTTAAGGCATAATTACTTTTTTCTTCTGTTCTCCATCTGACTCACAGAAAAGCAACATTTCTAAACTTCAGATTCCCAGTTCTCAGTGCGAATGAAGAGACTACACTGTCACAAGCACTACTCTTGGGGAGTGCAATACTGTCCTTGTAATTTAAATGGTAAGAACTGCACTTTTAATGAGATAATCAATTACCACCATTCATGACTAAACAAATCTCTAGCAGTAATACCAGCAACATAGTATTTTTAGTAAGGCTGCTGTAAAAGAAATATCAAATACATACTTTCAATATGTATGGATATTTTAATATGAATGAATATTTTATAACAATCACATCAAGACTTCCTCCCCCATTTCTGGTATACTTTATAAGAGGATTATTAACAAAGGAAAAATTTCATTTATTTCGGCCAGTGTAATAAGAAAAACTTTAATCTTTCTAAGGTCACAAAATGGAATGACACAGCAAACAGCAGGAATCCAGTCCCGTCCCCTAACAAACTGAGGCCTGGCGAGCACGCTGTTGCTGCACATCCACCCGTGAGGCGTCCGAGCGTCGCAGCGCCCTGCTCCCACGGCCGCACTCCACGCCTACGTCCTGCTCCCGCCACTCCACTCAGACCGGCCATCACGCGCCACTCTAGAACAACACACAAGCTTCCACTCCTCGGACTCCGCACGGACCACGGCCAGCAGCAACACAGCCTGAACCCTATCGTGTCTTTAAGTAGATAATTTACCACACGTCGCATGCAATATAAAATTTAATAAATCTAAGTTTAAATATGCAAGCAACTGATCCCGTAATATAGATACCTGACAGCCTTATGAAAAATCTGACTGAAGTCACAGCTGTAAACAAGCATTAGTTTACAATGTGAATTTCAGAGCAGTCCTGGCGAGACACGGACACTCTCCTAAGGCTGATCCACGGGCTCCTCTACCCAACCTGCCTTAAGAAACCCTTCCTGCAGGCGGCCCCCTGCCACCAGGTGGCCAGCTGCCTGTAAGCAAGCAGAAGCCGCCTGCGTGGGGCACCCACGTCAAGTGCAGGCCCACCACACCGCCACAGGCCCCCTTCCGCGCCTCAGCCATGTTCCTGCCACACACAACGGCCTTCTGATGCAAGAGGTCAGCCCGAATCCTCTGATGATCTGCCTCCTGGGCTCACCTGCCCACCCACTCTCCCCACCTGCCCAGGCACGCCGCCGCCCCGGCTCACTTGTGTTCCCACGGCACCTTCCTTGTTCCCGAAGTCAGTACAGAGGGCCCTCCCCCAGCTCCCTTCCAGGGGAGCTCCCAAATCCCTGTAGTCAGGCCAGGGCAACGTGGTTGATCTAGACGCTGCCTGAATGAACACACCAGTAGGTTACGGAGCAGTTGCTAATCTACTATCGGTGAGCTGACGACACAATACTGATGACCCCGCAAACACCTGGTGCAGAAGTGAGAACCCTGAGCATTTCTGACACCGTTTGCCATCCTCGGAGGGACAGCACCCCAGCGATGAGAAACACTGCTTTCTTACATGATGGGAATTTATCTAAACTCGAAGTGACAGTCATTCTTTTAATTCCAAATAAATTCAATTTATAAGTATATGTCATTGTGACAAAAGGTTTACCTCTGAGGAAAAAAAGGACCTCAATTCAAAAGACCACTAGCATCTATAAGGTCTATTTAAGGTTGGTCATAAGAATTGACTTTAATAAAAAGTCACTGAGAAAGCACTGTGAAATATGATTGCTTAAAAAGACTCCTGGGGGTAGGGTAATATTCTAAGAGATGTCCAACCTCTGGTTGGCATCTGAGCCTTCCAAATGTGGCCTCAACCTTACACTGTTTACCTGGCACACACTCTCTGTGTGACTCTTGTCTGTTAACGTGTCACCGTGGCCGCACACCTGCTCGATTCTGCAGTGACGCGCTGCTCTCTGGCCAGGCTCCCGCCTGTCTCTGCCGACTTGAGTCTTACCGTATTTCACATGTAGCTCACAGTTATAAAGTGACCATAAAAATGTGTAAATGCAACTAGTGTACAGATAAATCACAGGTTTTCTGTAAGTTGCTATGACCTTTTTAGCCAACCCCAATACATACATTAAGTCAACAGTACATATATTAAACCCTTTCAACCCCAAAGACCACAACGTTTGATCCAGCGCCTGGCTAAGGTGACCCAGCGCCTCAGTCTGGCCAGGGCAGGCTTGGCTGGACCGACCCCGGGACTCAGGGGACAGGGAGTTGGTGAGCTCTGCCTGGCCCCTGCCCACCGCCATCTGAACTGGGAGCAGGTCAACTCTTGGAAAGAACCAGAACAGAGGCATTCCTTAACACTGCAGAGCGCTCTCGCCACCAGCCGCATTTCATCTGAATAAAACTGCTACAGACTGTGGTAAAAGATTCAGCAACACAAAGGCACTTTCAGAAACATTAAACCACCTGTGTCCTAGTTCTATATAATACTGCACACACTAGTCCAGTAAGACTGAACTTACGAAAAAAAGTGTTCAACAAATTCCACCAAGTTCCTCTTCTGTTTACATATACACACAATTAAAATTCATTTGCTGGTAATTCTACTTTTTAAGTTGACACACAAAAATAGGGCCCAGAAATTACACCTTCTTGCTGCTAAATCAAGGCACCCCACCTGTCATCAAAAGGACACAAAGATGAGGACCTAAGCGCCGACCAACAGCCAACAGAGGACCAGAGAGCCTCCAGATGCTGGCGACGCCGTGTCAGCGCTGGTGTCAGCAGCCACCGAGGCCAGGGCGCGGGCGCGGGGGTGGGTGCGTCCCAACTGAAACTCGGGAGTCCAGAGCAAAGTCCCCCCAATTCCAAAGACTGAGTGGGAAGAGTCTACAGGGTCTCTCCAGCAACAGACAGTGCCGACACTGAAATCACAACTGCACTGAGGGAGACACACTGCTGACTTCAGTTTCCCTTATAATAGAGAATTTTGATTTTCCTACATGGCCTGAGTTACAAGACGATGTTACCCCCAAACTAAGCTTTTCATAGTAAACCTATGTCATCAGTAACCGCAGACACTAACAATAAATCCGTAATTATGCAGATAATTGTGTAAAAACAAAATCTTCCCATAACGCAACATATATTCTAACATTATACACCTTGATTTCCAACCGTGAGAAGAGTAACCACGGTATAATAACTAAAGGCACAGTGTAAAAAATTTCAGTAACTACTTGCCTAAAAATATCTAAACTGCATTTATTACTGAAAAAATATCACTGTGTTTTTGGTCTATTTGTATTCTTATCTATTGGGTCTGTTTGTTATTTATGAAATCAAAATGAAACACCGTTCAGAATTACCCACTCCCCATGTGAATACAAATCAAATTCCTTTTTAAAAACTACCTTCTGGAAAGCGGTGATATATTCCACATGTATCAGGAATGACGACTTCTACTGGATACGATTTTGTAATTTAATTCCACTTAAATACCAAGTCTCCCTCCCAGAGGCTGCTGAGGGTGACAGGCAGCCCCTCGGCCGCTGCCAGCCTCCGGCCGCACAACCTGGTTTCGGACGGACCGCCAGAGGCTGCACGCGCCAGCCAGGGCACAGGAGGAGGTCGGGGGCCAGACTTCAGACCTGGAACCACGAAGGGCACGCCCGTGTGAGCCCAGGATTTCTTCTGAAAATGCATCTTGGAGCTGCTTTCCTTTCCCTTAGGAGAGAGGGGAGGCCCGAGAAGGAATCCGCGAGGAGGAGGAGGAGGGGGAGGGCAGCACCTCACCTGAGTTTACCCGGGGCAGGCATGCGGGGACGGCGGGGGCGCCCGGACACCCGCAGGGCCACGCGCACCTCCCAGCACGGTGGACGCGCGTGCCTCTCGGGCAGCTGCCCTGCGCTCCGCTCCGAGGGAATGGCCGTGAGTCTGGAGGAGGCCGCCCCTCTACCTTCTCAGGCACCTTGGGAAAGACTGAAGCGCAGGTGCGCTCACCTCCCACTCAGAGACTCCGTCAGAGGGGCCCACGCTCCCAACATTCCAGCTGCAATTTCCGACTGAGCGTGGGAGTGTGATGTGACTAACAGCATAAAAACATCATTACAACACAATCCAAAATGGAAAAAAAGGCAGCAGCAGAAGGAAGACAGAGCTGCCAGCCAAAGAGCATGAATCCAGCCTATTGTTCCCAGGCGTGGAAACAGGCAGGGGCCGGGATGACCTAAGAGCCGGGCGTGTTTAAAACTCATCAGGCCGTCAGGACAATGCTCCGCCGCCTCCTCCTCGGGGTCTGGAGCCGCTGCTGCTAGTCAGACAAGAGCTCTGCTTCACGAACAACTGAGGTTCAGACTAGAGGTTCAACAACACCGCCTCGCTTGTGCTTTCGGCTAGGAGTGACCTCAGTTCTGAGACAACTGGTGTCAAAACCCAGGCCCAGGACACTTCCCACCCTGGCCACCTGAACAGCCCCGAGAGGGGAGCGCCCCTTTGCCTGCAAGGTCAGGGCTGTGTGCTCGCTTCCTGTTTATGTTCAGTACAAACGAGGAACAGCGTGTTATCTATCTTCCCATTCTCCATGAGATAAAGGAAGCAAACCACACAGCCTCCAATGCTGGGGCCCCAGACGGGCTGCAGGGGACCATGGGGTCCTGAAGGGTGCAAGGCAGGGTCTCCAGAGCGAAGGTGCAGCCTCCAGAGGGTCTCAGAGCGTCTGGGGCTCCGTGAGGGAGGTGAGGACGCGGACGCCCAGGCAGGTGTGCCAGTGCGGGGAGCCCTGGCCCCAAGCGGGGCTGAGGGCGCCGGGCGGGGCTCTCAGGACCGTCCCTAGGGGCCCCCCCACCATGGCCCTGCACCTGGACGCCCCATACCGTCTTTTTCTAGGGAACCACCAGGGGAAAGGAGGTTCTGCTTCAGAGAACTAGCACTCCTGTCTTTCAGTCAGCGTGTCAGACAACCCAAGAAATGTGCACCTAGGCCATGACTGCAGACAGAGGGAAAAGCCTTGTTTACACACTTTACTGTGAGAACAGAAACAAGCCATCCAGATCCTAAGCAGCAGCCGTGTGGGGATGGCACACGACCCCCCGAGCTTCCAGGGAAGGAGCTGAGCGCCTCCCAGGTCCTGACGCCGGTTGCTCCTGCCGGCTGCCGGCGAGGACGCGCGAAGGCCCGGGAGCCTCAAGCACTGAGCGCGGCTCACACACACTGGTCCAGTGGGGAGGAAGCGACGCATCCGTGAACACTGCTTTCACCCTCTCCTCTCTAAGGCACGGCAATTTTTCTAAGCCAACTAAAAATTTTAAAAACTTAATACTAGATACAGTTAGACCACAACCAAGATTCAATTAGCCATTCATTTCTAAGTAAAACAGTAAAACCTCCTAACGAGTACCCTTTGAACTGTCACTTTCACGCTTGCAGAAGAGACCCACCGTGGACAAAGCCTGCAGCAAACGCCACCTGAACGGCCAGCGTCCTGCCTTGTGGACATTCTTGTGTCTGTGCTTAGCAATTGTACAGCAGTTTCCACTGGTTGTACAGCAGTACCACTGTTTCCAACAGCATCCACCATACCACAGTTGTCCTTTTCCCGTATAAAGTACGAGCAGCCTCTTATTTCCCGAGCCCTGAGAAGCCGCGGCACGGAGCTGCAGAGCAGCCAGCACCCCGGGGTGTGAGCATGAGCTCCCTGAGCTGGGCCGTCGCCGACAGGCTGCAGCAGCTCGCAGGGCGGACAGCGGCCACCGGGGCCCCGAGGAGACTCACCACAGGCTCTGCTCTCCCGACAACGGAGAACCACATCTCTCTCGGGCACATAGACTCTCAGGCAGACCACCACTGCCCGGTCCCCGCGGTGGCGACGGCCACTACACAGCTGGCCTCTGAAGACTGGCCACCGCGGGCACTGAGCAACTCCAACCAGCGCCCAGGCAACCTCAGGCTCTTACGTAACCAGGCAGCTCAGATTCTCGCTTACTTTGTACTTTATTAAACTTTAAAAAGAGTTAGAAAAATAAAAAGGAGGAAACAGTTTCTATTTTAAAAATCCAAACTAAACAGGAAGCGCCAGGCCGGCCCTCAGCTGAATGAGAGGCAGCACCCCGACCCCCCCAGCACCCCCGGCAGGCTTCCAGCGTGGACTGCGCGGATGAGCCACGGCATCTGGATTCCATAAAGCGGCCGCAGCCGGGAGGGGCGCCGGTGGGCTGACATCAGAGCCCTCCAGGCACATGGTCCCGAAGCCACAGGCTGACTGGGAAGGCAGAGGCCGGAGCCAAATACTGACACAAAGGCCCAGATGGCTCACAGGGAAAAACACAGCACCCAGACTCCAGTCAGGGCTACAGGGTGAATCCAAGATGGGCTGATAGGGGACCGTGTGACCTCGGGGACCAGCTCTAAGGCCCCCAGCCTTCTCCCAGGGCTTGAGCTGCAGCCACGCCCAGAGCTCCATGGCTGCCCAGTGGGGGGCAGGGTGGGCCTGAGGCCCTGCGCCCCCGTGGAGGATATGGCCATTGGCACAGACCCAGGCTGGGCACCAGCAGGGCGCCGCTTTGCAACGTGTGTATAGCACACAACTTGTTTTCCCTGCAAGTCCCGGAGAAACTACAGCTGAGCTGGAGAAAAGCGGATTCGGTCAAGCAGTCAAGCCCACAGGTGAACAGACTCTAACATATGCCTTCATGCCTGAGGACGGCACACTACCCAGTTACCAGGGCACAGCCTTACAGTTACTTCCTTTACAGCACCTGTAAGCCAACACAAGTATAAATATAAGCCAACACGAGTCTGTATCTCTGCCTCCTGCCCTCTGGGTTCCACACGCTGGTATCCAACACAAGCAAACAGGAAAACACCCCAGGCCTGCAGCTGCCTGCTCCTGCCCGCCCCACCCACTCCTGCATCCGAGCACCAGGCTCAGGACCTGTTCGGAAGGGGTCGGCTGGAGTCCCAGCTGGTGGGCTGGGCCAGGCAGCCCTGGACGGGGCCTGGGACTGCCTGGACGGGCTGCTGTGCCCTGGAGCACACCTGCTGCCGCGCCCCGGCCCCCGGCTTGGCACATTAGTCCTCCCACACGCCCCTGCCCTGAGATCGCAGCTCCCGCCCGTCCCCTTGCTGTTTCAATCCCTTGACCCTCTGCGGGGCGGGCTCCACCTGCAAACTGAATGTCTTTAAAAGGGAAGCAGCCCCCTCCCCGCTCCGCTCCCCTGGACACGACTGAGGCACAGCTCCCTCGCTGTAGCTCTCAGCACGCCGCGCGTCTGGACGGGCGCCCAGTGGCCCCCTGCAGCCTGAGCCTGCTGGGGGACAGGGGCCCAGCGGCCCCTCCATGCACGGGCTCTGGAGCAGGTACCCCGAGAACGCCACGCACACGGCACTTCATTCCCAGACCCGGCCCCCAGACGCGGAACGGGACGCCGCGGACTCAGGCTTACAGGACAGAGGATGGCAGCCCGCGCCCCAACCCCGTCCTACCTTTGCAGCGACAATGCTAAGGCCCATTCCGTTCTGCTTTTTGAGGGTCACAGTGATGATTTCAGGTTCTTTACGCAGAGGCTGCGCCTAGGGGTGAAGAGAGAAGTTTAATGAGGGCTGAAACCGAAGAAGAAACAGAAGCAGTAAAGACCACGCCTCGATGGGGTGACCTGGTAAAGGAAGCCCCTTATTCTTTCTCGGCTCCAGAGCCGCAAGAGAATCACCACAAACGCTGAACATTTACATGCTGTTTAAACACCTTAATTTACAAAACAAAACAACCCTGGCATCACTACCATGTAAGAAAAACTTGGTCTTAAAGACAACATTACAATTTTACTTTATTATCTTTTAAAACAAAATTACTGGACATTATTTGAAGAAATTTAAACTTACTCTATACTACCCAGGGGGAGGACAGTTATAACAAAGATGCTCTCGCGTCTCTCTATCTTGTGAAAAGTAAAGTCGCTCAGTCGTGTCCAATTCTTTGCGACCCCACGGACTGCAGCCTGCCAGGCTCCTCTCTGTCCATGGGTTTTCCAGGCAAGAGTACTGGAGTGGGTTGCCATTTCCTTCTGTGGGGACCTTCCCAAACCTGGGATCAAACCCGAGTTTCCCACACTGCAGGCAGACTCTTTACCATCTGAGCCACCACAAACCTATCTTGTGAAAATTCAACAGCAAAAATACACTGCCTCAGCCTTCAGGCAGCGGGCCCCAAGCTCAGCGTGCCTATGTGAGGCCTCTGGTGGGGGATCGAGCGGAAGGGACGAAGTATGTGCCCAATAAGGCCAGTTCCCAACAGATCCACAATGAGAAAGGGAAGCCATCCACAGAAGCCACACAGTCTACGTATGTCCTGCCTCACGTGAACAAGTTAACAAAGTTAAACAAGAATATCACCAGGCCCACACACTGGGAATTCAGTTAATTATATAAGTAAGTATAAAGGCATGCTGCCAAAAAGTGATTATACACACAGCTTGTTTATTTGGAACCAAAGTCTGTATGATAATATTTTAAGGGAGATGAATAAGATCAGGCGACAAAGCTTCTACAAAGCATCAGGACCTAAAATCGACTGAGGGATCCATAAACAAACTAGAAAGATGGGAAAAAAAAAAAAAAATCAGTGATTCCATCCAAGGTGCTTGTTTTTCTATAAAACCTGGAAACTAGAAATTGCTGCTATTAGCTCAACAACAGCTAATAAAGGGCACGCGTGGCACAGTCACTGTGATCTACTTGATGTAACAGCGATCACCAGCTAAGGCAAGCTTGGAGATGCTCAAATGTAAAACAAAACCGCTCAGTTTCTCTACTGAGCAAAAACAACTACTTTGGATTTAATAAACAAAACACACATCCACCGTTGCCTTACATTTAAGTACTGCCTCCTTACATGATCTGTCTTCTCAGAAACTAGGTGAGAACCAGGTGTGTGGTTCTGAGTGATCGATGGATAATTCAGGAGGTCACCACAGGAAGCTTCTAAAGCTCCAGAAGACTCGTGGTCATTCTTCACAGTCAAGAGCCGCTAACCACGGCCCCCGCAGGGAACACACTGGCCCCCGTCCACCGTTACCTGCCAGACACGCGGCTACACCTGCTGGGCTCCGCCGAAGCCTCGTGCAGCTTAGGAGTCAGTCACACTTAAGGGGAATGAGTCGGAACAACAACGCTCCCAAAGGAAAGGCTTGACTCGCCTGTGTCCTCTGGGCTGACATGCAGTGTACGGAGGAAAAGACAACTCTGGTCTGGCATCCCTTTCTAAGACATGGCGAAGCTCCTTTTCTAGTCTAAAACTCTCTGCGGGAAGCAAGGCAGGGTTGCCCCTAAAATCTATGAGCCAGGAAACACTAATGGGACTGGCCAGTCTTTCACCAAGAGACAAAACTAAATTAGTGAATGATTTGGTACATGGCGCCCACTCCAGTACTCTTGCCTAGAGAATCCCATGGATGGAGGAGCCTGGTAGGCTACAGTCCACAGGGTCGCAAGAGTCGGACACAACTGGGTGACTTCACCTTCACCTTCACATTGCTAAGACAGGGCAGGGGCGTCTTTGGTGGCTCAGATGGTCAAGAATCAGCCTGCAAAGCAGGGGACATGGGCTCAATCCCTGGGCTGGGAAGACGTCCTGGAGAACAGAATGGCTACCCACTCCAGTATTCTTGCCTGGAGAGTTCTGTGGACAGAAGCCTGGAGGGCTGGAGTTCACGGGGTCATAGAGAGTTGGACATGTCTGAGCTTAGCTAACACTTTCACTAAGACAAGGTAGAATTGACTAGAAAATAGAAAATACTTATATCACAGAAAAATTTTTCTAATAAAACCCATTAAGATTGCCACAGTAATGTATTTTAAAAATACGTGTGAGGTTTAACTGTAGGTATCAACAGGCATCATTGTTCCCCTCTGGCCTCTCTGTGTGGGCTCTGGGATCTGAACTCCTTGACCAGGACTGAACTTGTGCCCCGCTTTGGGAGTCTCAGCTACTGGGTGACCAGGGAAGTTCCCAACAGGCGTCTTCTTAAAAGCAATGTTTGTTTACAGATGACACTGCACAGACACAGCCAAGCATTTTCAAATCGAAAGGAATCAAGTTTCCTTCTCTGGTCTGCCTGCCACCTCACGATACTCGCCAGTTCTGTGTTCTCCCGCAAAAGGTGACTCTCGTAATCTGCGCCTTCAAAATATATCGTCCAGGTGCCCGGGGAGCGTGGGTGAGGAATTAACCTGCAAAACCCTGGGGAGAAAAACAGGCAGGCTGTGAGCGTGAAAAGCTGCCGCGTCAGGCAACACAAGGCACAGACCACACGGCGCTTCCCTAGTGCCGCTGCTGGCTGTCTCCAGGCTACGACCTCACTCTCTCCGACAAGTGAGTTAGCAGACATCTAACATCACCTGTTCATCTGAACACAGAGCCTGTACACAAACGTTTGCATCAGCTTTACTCATGATTAAAATCTATTTGTTTTGGTCCAGTGTAATTTCAACACCAAGCAGAAAAGCGAAACTGGTTTCCCCCTCTTCTTTACCCCAGACAGCTTTCTTCCTCACGTCTATGAGAAATTACAGACTCTCACCAAGATGCTTCCTTGCAGATCTGTCTCCTCTGCTCGACTAGGAGCTCCTCAGCCAGGCTGAGAACCCCTGACAGACAGAAGGGAAGGACAGAGGGACCAGAAGGCAGTTTTGATAGAAGCCTGTCGGCAGGCTCGCCCCCAGAATCAGTGATTTACTCCAGGGGAACAATGATCCCGGGGAAGGGGGCCTCCTCACTCCTCTCTGTCATTTCCTTAGAGGTCACATCTACATGTTTTCGAAAAATGTGACAACATTTTAAAGAACATCTTTAATGTTTTCAACAGGGACTACTGACATTTTTACAAGACTGAGCCTGCGTCATCCCTCATTTGTCAGATCTTACAGGGTCTTTCAGAGATTTTGTGACAAAGTCATGCACAAACACAGTTCTTTTCTCTCAAGCGGTCTTGTGGCAAAGTTGTAGCACACACAAACACAATCCTTTTCTCTCAAGCGGTCTTATTAGCACCAGCTGGCCATTAGGAAGAGCACACTGCATACTAGGTACCCCGGGCGCCAGGGGTCCTGGCTGTCCCACGGGGGTCCTCGCTGCACCCGTGCCCCCAGCAAGGATCACCTGGCTAGCATCTCAGGACAGTTATGAGGCTGTCTGTGGTAGATGAAAAAAAAGATGTCACAAACACACTCAATTATAATAACGACATAAATGAATTTTATCTAGTTTTAGCCTTTCATTTTTTAAAAAGTCACCGTCTCAATCCAGTTTTGCTGAAATATCAGCTACACTTTGTTTCTCTTCCCGCTGTTTTAGGGAATCATAATTATCATGGTTCTGAAATGTCAATGACTTAAGACTTGCTGAAGGCTTGGGTGGTGATTAACATATTTTAGCAATAAAGTATTTTAAAATATTTACTTTAATTTTGGCTGCACTGGGTCTTTGGTGCTGCACAGGCTTTCTCTACTTGCAACAAGCAGGGGCTACTCTTCGCTGCGGTATGCAAGCTTCCCACTGCAGTGCCTTCTCCTGCGGCAGAGCACGGACTCTAGACTTGAGGGCTTAAAGTGGTTGCAACCTGCTGGCTTGTGTGCCCTGCGGCATGTGGCATATTCCCAGGCCAGGGATCAAACCAGGCATTGTCCCTCGCGTTGCAAGCCATGTTCTAAACCGCTGGACCACCAGGGAAGCCCAGCAATAAAGGAATTTGTCTACTGGTTTTCAGACACACTGCTTTTGCACACTCAACTGACTGCAGCTTGGTGTAAAGTTTAATTCCACACACAATGGGAAACCAAAAACTTGATGTGACTTGATTTTCTGCAACACTCACTGCCGTGGTCTGGAACTAAAGCTGCAATACCTCTGAAATGTGTCCTCCTCCACACACACCACATGCAGGCACAGACCTAGGGAAATGAGCTGCGCTGCATCAAGCGCGCCATCACCACACGCACGGGCTCGCCCTGCGCTGCAGCACTGCTGGGCTCCACTCCAGCCTCAAGACAACCATGGGGGGCACGTGGCTTGGCTGCGCCCAGTGACGGGGGGGCTTGGGGCTCGTCTGGCCCTGCCGCTGCCTGCTCTGCTCGGGTGGCACCGACACACGGGATGGACGGAGCCCCATGGGCACATGGAACCGGAGAGAGGACAGTGCCAGGGCCGGTGAGCAGAGGCCCCGGGCGGCCGAGCCATGCCTGGCTCTGACCCCACGTCACCACCGACCGCATCCCTCCATTCCCCGGGCCCTGACCTTCCCAGAAGCGCACCAGGTGTGCGCACGTGGGGTGGCCTGACACACATCAACACACAGCGAGCACCAGGCCCGCTGGCACGCAGGGAGTGCAGACGCCCGGGCTGGGAAGGCGACCCACCTCTCTGGCAGAGAGGGTCCAGGAACTCCTGCAGGCCGCTGGGGACGTTCCTGACGACATCGCAGGAGTAGCCGTCCTCGGGCAGGAGGAAAGGCAGCTGCAGGTCGGGGTCCTCCTCTAGCCGCACCTCCCGCCCGTCGCTGCGTGCAAGTTCGTCCGCCGTATTCTCAGCCACGGCCACCACGTTCGCGATCAGGTCCTGCTCAGAAACAGATGCGGACTTGGGAGACGCTCGGCGCACAGTGTGGCTGGCCAGTGACGACCAGACACGCTTGGTCACGCGGGGTGTGGCCACACACACGCAGGGTGCCTCCCAGAGGGGAAGCCAGTTCATCCGCAGCTCAGACCGGCCTGGCGAGCAACCGAGCACCGGCAGAGCACACACTCCCACAGTCTGCGCTGCAGACACTATTGATTGGGAAGAAGCACCTGTAGTTCTAAACAGAAATCGTTTGATTGCAAGAAAGTCTTTTTCCTTTTCAAAAATAATTTTTCCTTGCACATTTTTTAAACATCAAGTTGCTAATAACTATTTTTTTACTTAATGACACAAAAAAGTTTACACAATGTTAAATATTAAAAAAATACATATTCCCAGGTTATGTAGAGGTTGTTGCCTTATGACAGGTTTACAGGTGATTTCTGCTTAAGAAGTTCCAGTTATTAGATAATGTACTTACAGGACAGTTCCCAGAGTGAACACTCCCTCCTCACCCCAGGGAGGGGACAGAACGACACCCCAGAGGAGCTGCCCTCCCTGCCCTGTCCTCTGTCTCAAAAGCATGGCCACCAGGCTTCTCCCCGGGGCCTCCTGTGTCCCTGAGCCCGGAGTGTGGACCGCGGCTCGACCCTCCCGCGGGGCTGTGCAGTCACGGCCCCCTCCCAACATGCAGCCACATCAGGCCCCCTTTCAGGATTGTGACCCAGTCTGTCTGGGGACAGTGGGTTCTGGGTTTTGGCCCCCGCCTTCTGTCGGCAAACACTCAACACTGGCGGTGAAGCTCTCCGTGGGATCGGGTCCCCTGCACACTCGACTCTCAGGATGCCTGCGTCCAGCTGCTGCTACTGCGGGGCTGTGCTTGGGCAGCGTATCATGAAGAGCTGGCTACATCGTGCACTCTTCTCTGTGCTCTCTGCTCCTCTGCAGAGATCTCTGGACAGCAGACTCGGCTGTGTGTGAGGATCTGACTTCCCCAGGCAGGCACCTCAGCACAGCTCTGAGAGGCAGCCCCGGGGGAGGCCCTGCCCTGCTGCTGGCTGCTGACATGAGGGGCCCTGGGGTCTCGGGTCACAGTGCTGAGCCCCCAAACTCAGGGTGAGGGCAACTTCCTCACTCCCTGCCCTGGCTTTCCAAGAACCTTGTTCCCTGCATTAAATCCCCGTCTACTTAAAATGCTTATGTGGTTTCTATTTCTTGCACGGAACCCTAACTCCTACACATGTCAACAAAAGTGACTCTGGAAGATGACTACATAAACTTTCTATTTCTCTTCTTTTCCTGCACAGACGTGATACGTGGCAACTGGCGCCGCACTCACCGCAGGGACAAAAGGCTCGTCGGGCGCACAGTGGTAATTCTGCAGCAGGGCCTGCAGCTGCAGGGAGTTCAACTTGAAGCAGGTGCTGCTTATGTTTGGAACATCATCAGGTGCGTACTTGTCCATCGTAAGCAAAGTGGTGGCCTGTGAACAAGCAGCAGGAAAACCATGATTCAGAAGTGTTTCATCAATATTCCCCGTTAGGTAATATTTGTGAAGCTGAAGTGACTTGCTAACCTGACTTTAAAATGCAGGGAGTTTTTAGGAAAACACGTTTCCATTTGCATCACCTATACGTGTCAAGCTGAACTCGAAGTACCGTCTAGTTGAAGGTGTCACATGACCTCGTGGGTGTGCTCCAGATTCAGTCCTATCTGACTCTGTGACTCAATGGACTGTAGCCTGCCAGGCTCCTCTGTCCGTGGAATTCCCTAGGCAAGAATACTGGAGGGGGTTGCCATTTCCTTCTCTAGGGGATCTTCTTTTATTAAAATTGTATGTATAGTAAGACCCAATAATTTATGTGCAAAAAGCATTTTAAAAGCCCTGTGGCTCATACGGTAAAGCGTCTGCCTACACTGCGGGAGACCTGGGTTTGAGCCGTGGGTTGGGAAGATCCTCTGGAAGATACTCTTGCCTGGAAAATCCCATGGACGGAGGAGCCCAGTAGGCTACAGTCCATGGGGTTACAAAGAGTCGGACACAACCGAGGGACTTCGCTAGAAACTTTAAACACTTATATAACCAGATTACCACTACTAAGGTCTGAATAAAATAACATTGTAATGACCTTTCTAATAACTAGCTGAGTCAATCAAAGTAAAAGGGCAGAAATCTCTACACTGTATCTCTTTAAGAGACTGAGAAAAAAAAATACAAAATTACACACTAAAATTAACAAAACAGGTTATAGGTACTCTTTTCCTTAACTGCACAGCACCAGGGTCTAGTCTCCAAGCACCAGGAAAGCGCCGTGTCCCTTCTGCTGCTCCTACCCTCTTCCTGTGATGTGACGAGTTTCTGAGGGGGGTCTCTCTCATCTGTGTTTATACACAGGCTTCTGCTCTGGGGTTGCCCAGCTTGCAGCCCTGACTGTATCACACACAATGGAGTGCAGCTGGTTAACAGCGCTGTGTGAGTCTCAGGTGCACGGCAAATGGATTCGGTTATGCACACAGGTGAATCTACTCTTTTTAAATTCTTTCCTCATTTAGGCTAGTACAGGATGCTGAGCAGTGTTCCCTGTGCTCTGCAGGAGGTCCTTGTTGGTTACCCATTTTATTCTTCGTATTTTTTAAGTGCCAGCTATCATCCATTTTAAAATCAGAGTTTCTCTCTGTGTATGTAGCTTTATGACACATGCCTCACTGTTCCAGGTGTTAATTCTGCTATCACCACCTGTTACGGGCTGTACTGTGTCCTCTGAAATTCACACTGTGAAACCCCAACATTCAGGGGGTAAACCTGGGGTAAACTTTGGACTGTGACCTCATCTTGCGAAAGGATCTTGAGAGAAGGAATCAAGTTAACTGAAGTCAGTAGGTCTGGGGTCCTTATGAAAGGCAGAGGCTGGAGCAGAGATGTGGCCTAGGAGAGGCCTCCTGAAGACGGAGGTGCAGGCAGGATGCTGGAGACCAGCAGCCGCAGCGGAAGGCTCGGGAGCTACCGACAGGCTCTCCCTCTGGGAACCACTGTGCCCCGACCTCAGTCTCAGACTTTCAGCCTCCAGGACAAAGTGCTTCTTTTGTTTAAAAAGCTACCAGATTGCTGTACCTTGTGAGAGCGGCCCAGGCAGAGAGCATACCACTGTCTCATCCTAAGTGCACATGAAGACCCCGGGGAGGTGCCGAGACGCCCCGGGGGGAGTTAGAGACGCTGGGGACCACGCGGCCATGAGGCCAGCCCCACCCACCTGCACGATCCGGCTCAGGTGGCAGTCAGCCGCCAGCTCCAGGCCCTGCTTCTCGGCCCAGGCCTCCACGTGCCCGAGCTGCTGGCGGAGGATGGCGCCCCAGTAGTGGGAGCAGAGCCCCGACTCGGGGTCAGTCACCAGCCGGTTGAACAGCCACATGTTGATGAAGTGGAAGAGCTGGGAGAAGAGCTGGATGGTCAGCGCGGCATTGACCCGGCAGCGACGCAGCAGGGACATGGCGCCCGTGAGCGTGTGCAGCACGTCGTCTGCGAGGGCAGAGGGCTCGTGGTCAGTGGCCGCCCCCCCCCTGCTCGACACCTGCCCGTCCAGCCACATGCCGGTGTCCACCGCACTGACCGAGAGCCCCAGCAGGGCCCCTGAGATGAGAGCTGTTCCTGTGTGGAACACAAGGGGGTTCGCCACACCAGGAGGACGTCCCGCGGACTCTGATCACACCCGCCCCTCAGACCACGGACGCTGAAACAAGGGCACCTCCGACAGCGAATATTAAAATGAAGGTGAACGCAGAGGCAGGAAGGAGGGGCTGAAGCAGAAAGAGAAAGGCCTAACCTATTTTTGGTCTCTGCAGACTGTCCTCTTCAGGGTCGTCCAGAAAAGCGGGCATGTAATTATTCAGCTCTGACTGAAGACAGTGAACCAGGTACCTGAAAAACATTGACAGTTTTAATAACCTCAGCATGACACCCTGCTGCTATCACACAGGCAAAACAATGTGTACTGTTTAGAAATATTTTCCATGTACAACATCTATGTAATGGTTTTCCTCTCAGGTTTCATACTTAATTGAGCTCAATTTATTAAACTGACACTTTCTGCGTGTAGCTATTTATGCTTCAGCTGTGCTCACATACTAGTAAAGTAATGCTCAAAATCCTTCCAGCTAGGGTTCAATGGTACCTGAACTGAGAATTTCCAGATGTACAAGCTGGGTTTAGAAAAAGGCAGAGGAACCAAAGATCAAATTGCCAATATCCATTCAATCACAGAGAAAGCAAGGGAATCCCAGAAAAATATCTACTTCTGCTTTATTGACTATTTGACTGTGTGAAACACAGTGAACAGTGGGAAATTCTTAAAGAGATGGGAACACGAGACTACCTTACTTGTATGTGGGTCAAGAAGCAACAGTTAGAACCGGACACGGAAAAACAAACTGGTTCCAAATTGGGAAAGGAGTACATCGAGGCTGTATACTGTCACCCTGCTTATTTAACTTCTACGCAGAGTGTATCATGTGAAATGCTGGACTGGATGAAGCACAAGCTGGAATCAAGATTGCCAGGAGGAATATCAATAACCTCAGATATGCAGATGACATCACCCTTATGGCAGAAAGTGAAGAGGAACTAAAGAGCCTCTTGGTAAGAGTGAAAGAGGAGAGTGAAAAAGCTGGCTTGAAAATCAACATTCAAAACCTAAGACACCTCAAGAGGGAGGGGATACCTGTACATCCATGGCTAATTCATGCTGATGTATGGCAGAAATCAAACCATTATTTATAAAGCAATTATCCTTCAATTAGAAATAAAGTAGAAAAAAAAAAGGCAAAAAACAAAGTAATATCATGACATCTGGTCTCGGGCTTCAAAATCACTGTGAAAGGTTACTGCAGCCATGAAATTTTAAGACACTTCCCCTTGGAGTCAAACCTATGACAAACCTAGACAGCATATTAAAAAGCAGAGACATTACTTTGCTGACAAAGGTCCGTACAGGCAAAGCTAAGGTTTACCAGTTGTCATGTATGCATGTGAGAGCTGGACCATAAAGAAGGCTGAGCACTGAAGAATTGATGCTTTTGAACTGTGGTGTTGGACAAGACTTTTGAGAGTCCCTTGGATTGCAAGGAGATCCAACCAGTCAATCCTAAAGGAAATTAGTCCTGAATATTCAGTGGGAGTAGAGAAGGCGATGGCACCCCACTCCAACACTCTCGCCTGGAAAATCCCATGGACAGAGGAGCCTGGTAGGCTGCAGTCCACGGGGACTCGAAGAGTTGGACGCGACTGAACGACTTCACTTTCACTTTTCACTTTCATGCCATTGAAGAAGGAAATGGCAACCCATTCCAGTGTTCTTGCCTGGAGAATCCCAGGGACGGGGGAGCCTGGTGGGCTGCCGGCTATGGGGCTGCACACAGTCGGAAACGACTGAAGCAACTTAGCAGCAGCAGCATTCAGTGGAAGGACTGATGCTGAAGCTGAAACTCAAATGGCCACCTGATGCAAAGAGCCAATTCACTGGAAAAGGCCCTGATGCTGGGAAAGACTGAGGGCAGGAGAAGGGGTGGCAGAGGACCAGGTGGTTGGACAGCATCACCGACTCAATGGACATGAGGTGTTTGAGCAAGCTCCAGCAGACAGCGAAGGGCAGGGAGGCCTGGCGTGCTGCAGTCTATGGGGTGGCAAAGAGTCGGACACGACTTAGCAACTGAACAACATTGACACTTCTTGATATCTATCTTCAGTTAGGGTGAATAAAAATCTTTAAAATGAGTTCTGAAGGTTTAAAGAAAAAGCATGACTGAAGAAGTCTTTACAGAACGTGGGTTCTTACTTAAAGGCCATCTGCACCAAGTGCGCCAGGACGTCCTGTGCATCCAGTGTGATCCGACTGAGGTCTCGGTCCTGCTTGATGAAGTTGAGCAGCTCGGACGCGTTGGCCATCCAGAAGGCAAGGGCCCCTGCAATGTTCTTCTGTTTCTGCAGACAGAAGGCAGCTCCGTAAGCAGCCACAGGACAAACAGCACAAACGAAAGGAATGCTCCTGAAAAGCTGCCGAAGATAGACCAGTACCTCCCCATTCTCACCAGGGCACTGAGCACAGATACCAGATACTTGCAGAGGAATTTGGGTGCAGACGCAGCAATGGGCACTGAGCCCCACTGCAACTCCTCAGGATTCAGGTACAGACACATGGCTCTAGTGAGCGACAATTTATGGCACCAGTGCGGAAAGGAGCCATCAATACCAACACCGAATTGGAGACTGCACTTTATCTGGTAATCTGTGACGCACACACACATGTATCCATGGTTACCCACCGCCACCCTGATACTCGAAGTCACTGGCAAGGACACCAAGCAACTTGGTATCAAGTACTGATCTATCACGTCATCTCCCGACCACATGAGCAGGCCAGGCAACCTCAGATGAGATCCAAAGAATAGGAACCAAGGATAAACAACAAAGAGGAGAAACAGAACTGTTGTCATTTCATATCCACACTGAAGTGCATTAAGCAGAAGTTATGAAATGCTGATAAAGGTTGCACAGTCAAAAAAGGATTTTAGTACTGCATGTTCCAGCTGCTGAATGAGTGTTATGAGCCTCAGTCCAGTTGTTTTGTACTTTGACATGGAAGCAGCATGAGAAACTCAGCTAAGCCAACACAGCTAGGATCGGCTCCCAGCAGTATGTCCTACCTGATCAACCTGGTCTACTTCCTGGAGAAAAACAGACGAGGGGAAACCAAGCAGAACGAGAGAAAGAAACTCGTAAACAGTCATGATCGTTAAAAAAAATCAAAACACTAACATGAAGGCACAACATGAGGGCATGACATTTAGTTACGCTATTCCATGTTACACACTCCTTGTGGCTGCGAGGAGCTCGGGAAATCTAGGACATAAAGGGGGGTTTCCTCCTCTTAACGCTGGCACAAAAACTAAGGGAGTTCCTAGACTTTCTCTGTATAGAAGATGTTGCAATGAACAAGTGAATACACCGATTTCTTTGAAAGATTTACAAAGAACGGGCTTCCTAACGTCTCTGAGCAACCCTGTGTGTGTGAGACAACCTAGAGGTCCATGACCTCAGAGTCTGTTCCCCTGGATCAGCTAGTGAGGATGAAGGCACAGGAAAAGACCAACAAAAACACTAAGCGTTGAAAACTCTAAAGTGTATAAAAAACTTGTATTATTTCTATACTACAAAGGAGCAAATTGCTTTTTCCAAGTAGGTTTCTTATAAATTAAAGATTTTTAATTATTCTACAATTCCTCCCTAAAATTCAAGATTCTTTCAATCACACACTGAACCTAGATCTTAAGTATGAAAAGCTTAATAATGTGATTTCACTGCCAGTTCCAGTAAGATAAGCCCATCACAAGTGTCTGCTGATGGGAGTTTCATAATCTGAAATCCAAGCATGAGGGAGACAAACGGCAGCTCTGAACAACAGCTGAAAAGGAAATCCACATTTGTGTATAAAATAACAGGAGTAACACGATTGTGCCCAAACAGAACGAGCTTCCTCTTCATCTACTTCCTCCCTCAGGGGAAGGGCTCTTAAACTCCTCAGAGTCACAGGCTAACCACTCACACAGGAGAAACCTTTTTTTGAAAACGTTAAAAAAGCTTTCTATGACAGTTCTGAGGGGATGAAAAGATTAGCTTGCCTCCAACTATCCTGACAGGAAAAAAGCAACCAAATCATCTAATTGTGTCGCTTAAGATCACGTACCTAGAGCGTCACAGCTGAATAATGCTGACAAGTGGTTTAGGAAAACTTTTTTAGAAGTCTGTAAATTTACTTTTAAGGACTTTAAAGATTAAATCTTCAAGTTACCTCTAAGTGGGAAAAAACTGTTACGCCAATTTTATCAACTGTAGGCAAACAGTAATAAAGGAAACAAACCATTCTACCAACAGAACATGCTAATTTTCTGAAATTTGAAAACTGGTTTACGAAAGAAGTTGAGCCTGATTTTCATCGTGAGTGAGAAATGTCATCACATCCACGATACCCACGCCCATGATGAGAAAACCAGAGGCCGACTATCAGCAGCCTGGCGGGGCCATAGTCAAAGAGCGAGTCCTTTTTTACAGCAACTGTCAGGGGCCCGTGGAGCAGGTGATGCAGGGAACTGCTTGGTGGGCGAGGGGTCTTGTCAGGAGGGACGGGGACCCCATGGAGCCAAGCAAAGGCACCCGCACAGCACTGAGGGCCCTGAATGCAACCCGGCTACTCACTTTATAAAGGTTCATTTTACGATACGTGAATTATTTTTTAATTCTCAATGCCCTCTCACACCTAGTATAATTTTAAGGGTCTTTTTCACGATCATTGTGTGATCACACACAAACTTTCCCTTCCCTTAAATTTTGTAGGAAAAAAAACAAAAAAAAGGTTTGCATTTCAACTTTTAAAGCTATACAGTTTTGAATCCTGCTTATACAACTTTTGCTTTAGAAAAAAAATTATTCAGATAAAGTCAAGCATGTAAGCAAATCTGAAATGTTAAAAAAAAGCAACTGACTCAGTTGATTTGAAAGCTACTGCCAGTCACGGCTGGTGCGGCCCTGCGTCAGCGCTTACCTGGATCACCCCTTCCATCATGCTCACCATCCTGTTGACGAGGGCCATGACTTTGTGCGTGCGCTCGGCGGGGCTGGCGTCGGGTCTGTACTGGCTGGACAATACATACCGACACGCCATGTATAGCACGTATGTAGGTGACAGCTTAAAATGGACTGTAGAGCTATTAGTGTAATTTATAATGGCAGATAAAAATGAATCTTCAGCTGTGAAAAGATTTCAAAACAGGAAAAAACAACAAAACGTGAAAACTCAGATGAAGAAAAATCGAATAAGAAATAATTCAGTACCAGTACACTCTGAAATTACTTACAACTTTCCCTGAATTCAATGCTTGCAGGCAGAATCAAGTCAGGCCCGGGAGCATCCTGAGTTCTGAAAGAGCAAAGTGGCCATCTCTTAAAACCAGCTCACATTAGCTAACACCACCCCAACATACAGTGTGGATTCTGCAACTATTTTTTAAAAATCAATACTGCATACAGAGTCTTGGCTCATTTTCACGTGGAGCCTATTCCAATATGTGGGTGAGGGAACTGGGGGTCATCCTAGCCCGGCTGCTCACGGGTCAGATCCTGAGTATCTGCTTCTGTCAGGATAACACAGCCGACCACGAGTCTGTTCTTGATGAAGACGCCCTGCACTGTAGAGATGGGGCTGCTGGGCCCCCGCTACCACGACGGCTCGAGTAACCGTGAAAGACACCACTGGGAGAAAGAGAGAGTCTAAAGCTCTCTGAGCTTGAAACTGAGCTCTCACACAAGAGAGGGAAAAACGCCCTAACAGCCGGACATCGCCTGCCTCTCCTGGTCAAGTCAGACGGGCGGTCCCTGCCAGTGGGGCCCGCAGCTGCGCTGTGTCAGCGTCTGTTCAGGCGCACAGCGGCGGCACCTCAGGGCGACTGAGGCAGCTGACCACGGGCCGGCTCGGAGAACCGCAGCAGCCCCAGCAACAGTCTCGTCCTGCCAAGCTCGCCTTCTCCACGCACCAAAGACGAGTAAGGGGAAGATACAACAGGAATCCATTCAAGCTACCGTAGACGTCAAAAGTAAAAACAAAACCCTTCTTTTCACCAAATTATGTGCTTCCGAATTTATTACCCAGTCTATAATGTATTCATTTGGATTTAACTCCATACTTTAGGTATAAAAATGCTCTTAGAATATAATTCAAAAGCTCAATTATTTTTAACATGTCTTTCTTACACTGCCATATTTGTAAACATCTAGAACTGTAGACAAAGTGCTTATTTTTCAATTTAATACCCACAACATGAATTGGTAAAGTTTACCAATTTTTTTTAATGTTTTATCACTTCAACAAATCTAATAAAAATAAGGAACTTAAATTCTCATTGAAAAATTTAAAAAATGTGTCAGTGATACTTTAAACGTTATTCCCATCATTCAAAAAGATTCCTTGACTAAAATTAGTATTAAATCATTCACTGATTAAGCCTGTCAGATTTTATGACTAAACCAGTGAAGAGAACTGCAGATGTGAAAAACGAGAGACTGGAAATGGGAAGAACCACGTTTCCATTACCGTCTTCATACCAACAAAGTAACGTAGATTTACATTCCAAGCAGAAGTTTAGTAAGTCTTGGCAAAACAAATGACCTTGCAAAAAATTTAATTAAGATATATGCTCGTAGAAAATATAATTTCTAACGTACAATTAATCATCACATGGTTATTTTGATGCCATATTATGCTACATTTACTTATTAACTGAGTATACTTATTAATTTTTCATATCCTGAAGACATTATGCCCATCAATCTTCCCCTGCCCCATCTCAGTTATCTGCTTCTTCAAATACCTGTGTGCTAAAAACCACTATACATACACCTCGATCACCTTATAAGCAGACGGAGGTACTCCGCATAGTACTAACTCAGCATCCTGAACATCTTACTCTAGAACACGCTATCAAAAACAAGCATGGACACAGAAAGCAGACTACTCATTATTATAGCTTAAAAAAAATTGCAATATAATTCATACTGTAATCATAAAAAAATTCACAAAAAAATACTGAATAATAACCAAAAGCAGATAATAAAAACGAGGTAAAAACATGAGGTTCCCATGTGAGTCTACAGATTTAATGATTGGGATGAATGTCACTAAAATCTTAGGAGGCACAGTGCCCTCTGCTGCAAGATGTCAGAACTGCACCTGCAACCTGTCGCTCAACTGGTCCCTGAGCAGCCCTGGCTAACGCCCTGGTTACTGGAGCTGCACGGTCTGAAGGGCTCCATCACCAATCTGAGGTCCACTGCTGTCGGTGATGGTGAGAGTCACACGACGCTCCCTGCTTCCATCTCAGCACCGAGCTAAACCATCTGCCCTCCCACATCGAAGCGTGCTACCAGAAAACAGCACCCCGACTTACTAAGGTGACGCACACTGAGAAACCCTGAGAAAAGGAAGGAAGAAAAGCTCCACGCTCTCTGTTCAAAGGATCTAAGCAAGAACAACACCCGCAGCAGAAACGACATCTCGTCTGTCAGAGTCACTGGAGCAGGGAAAGGGCAGGTGGGCACTCTGTGACTCCTGAACACGCAGCTTCAACGCCACTTCTTCTAGATATGGGTAAGATGACTAGGCTTATTTAAAAAAAAAATTACCACATGATTAAAATCCTCTAAAAATTCCCTTTCTCCTGTTTTTACAGAGCAGCTAGCATATTTAACATAGCAACATTTTAATTCAGACTGTCTCCTATTTCACCTAGACATGGTCGAGGTATAAAGTGAGGGATACGACTGTCAATGAAGCATTTCCTTTTTTAATTCGGTGACATGAAAAGGAAATACCCATAAGGGTCTGCCCACATCCCAAAGGTGTCAGCTGGACCTCAAGAGCGGACCCCTGACCCAGCCCCTCCGTGCCCGCTCCAGCCCCGGGCACCCAGGGCCCTGCCCCACCTGCTGTCCTGCCGGCGGTAGTCCAGCTGCTGCTCCACGCGGACCATCGGCTTCACCATCCCTCGCTCGGCAGTGCTGGAGGCGGATGGTGTCCTGTCGCTGTCCAGCCTGGCGGCGCTCTGAGCAGGGGAGACATAGGCGCTTAAACAGAGTACGTGGCCAACTGTGTGTGACACCTGGTGTCGCAGGGGATGCGGGCGGGGACCGGGGAGAGGGGCCACAGCCGCGCCCCCGAGCACTCAGAGCCCACGTCCTGGGCGGAGAGCAAGAACGCGGCTCTGAACCAGCTGCTCGGGTGTGGGCGGAGAGGGCCCCCGCGGCATCTGGACCCCACACGCTTCTCGGGTCAGGACGCAGCAGAGAGAGTACACGCGCAGTGCGAAGAGGCAGGTCTCTGTTTTACTTGTTTCAAGAAAGGGTGTGCAAGCTCGCTCATGACAGCGGAAGCCCCAACAGAGAGCTCAGAGCAGAGACTGGCTCACGTCCTGCCCTTAATCGACACAAGGAAAGGACACCCAGACAGCAACCCGAGTGGGTCACAGAAGCCCCTCCGAGCAGTGCCCACTGTCAGCAGCCTGAGGCCCGTGGGGATGGCGACCGACGCTCAGAGAACCATCAGAACAGACCAACACACTCAGGTGCAAGGTTCACTGCAGCAAAAATCTCTGCCAGGCTTCTCAGTGCCCTCCCTGTAGGCAATGAGCGCAGGCACAGAGCCCGCCAAGCAGGGAGCGACAGACACTGCACGGAACGCACCTCCCACTCCTCACGTCGCCCCCAAACCAGGCTGCACAGCCTGCTCTGAAAAGACACTTTTCTGCATGTTGTAAACAGCGTGTAGTACGACTTTTATGTTATAGAACAGTGACAGGGAACTGGAGAGACCCAGCTACCCCATGTCCCAGCCACCAACCAACCCACCCCAGGAACCAGCGGCAAGACAGCAACTACAGAGAAAGAAACAGCTGCCGTCTCAGGCCCAGGTTGGGGTGGGGTGGGGTTGGGGAGCCTCTCCCCAGCAGTGGGCTGCCACCCAGAGCAAGCACGGTGCAGGAGAGGAGGGTTCCGGGCTAGAGCGGTACCCGCAGAGAGGAGGAGGTGGCCAGGAGCTGGGACCAAGCTGAGGTCACAAGCGCAGCAGCTGTGACCTCTGGGGTGACCTGATCTGAGCGAGGAGTCTGGTCCTAGAGGAGAAGCCTCGGACACACCGCTTGGAGAAAAAGCACAAGCTCCTGGCCTTTGCGGCCGTTCCCGCGGACCACGAGAGACAGGCTGCCCGCACACAGGCCCTGCAAAGCCTGCACCACACTTCCCTGCGTGTGTCAGCAGCAGTTCGCCACTGCCGCCCTGCCATATTCACACGGTCCTATCGGTGACGGACAAGCACCCACCTTGCTCGCTGGTAAGGCCGTTCCACTGTGAACGTCTCCTCCTAAATCAAAAGTTGTCTCCTGAACAATTCTGTTGAGATAAAACAAGAAAGCCACAGAATTAATAGCTCTCAAATAATCAGAGGCAGTCTCTTCTTAATAGTAAAAATTGTTAAATATCTGTGCAAAGATCTTCAATAAATCACTTTACTATCAGACTATGAATCTAATGACTAAAAAAAAAACTATACTAACTTTACGAACTGTTTTTTCCAACACATACTGAATGCTCTAAAAATTGGAGTTTTTAAAACTAGGAACACAAAATTGAAAAGAAGCATAAAGAAAAAAAGGAGCTCTTCTATTGTGCGAGTTTCTTAATTTTCCAGCGTAACATGGACCCAACCGCATTCTGGGTATGTGAACAATTACAAAGTGACTCTATCACGACTGTGATGGCAGAGCTCACGATGGCATGGTGCTCAGGGATGCAGACGAGATGAACTACGGGTCCATCGACACAGCACCAGACCGATCACCCCCCACAGGTCATCGACACCCACTGAGATGTCCGGGGGGCACCCCACCACCAAGGCTTTGAAGACAGAGAGTCTAGGTCTGCAGCTAAGAGCACACACATGTCAGGCGCCCTTTGAGGAACCAGAGTAAGAGCAGCAAACGAAGCCCGAAAAGTGTAAATAAATGAGACAAGGACTAAAAGACGGCAGGTAAGAGCACAGAAAAGAGGAAAGAGCTCCTGTAAAAGATGAGCAGACAAAGCTCCCGCTGGACTGACCCAGAGAGAGGGAGAGGGAGGGAGGGAGAGAGGGGGAGAGAGAGAGAGAGAGACAGAGACAGAGAAAGGGAGAGAGGGAGAGGGAGAGAGAGACAGAGACGGGGAGAGAGGACTCAAGTCAACTGGAAATGAAAGAGGAGACACTACAGTCAACACACAGAGACACATCAGAACACACCACCGTGAACAACAATGCCCCAACTGGACAACCCGGAAGAAATGGATAAACTTCTAGAAACAAAATCTCACGAGACTAAAGCATGAAGAAATAGAAAATCTGAACAGATTAATCACTGGATAGGAGAGTGAATCAGTAACCAATGGCCTCCCAACAAACTGAAGTCCAGGACCAGATGGCTTCACTGGTGAGTTCCACCAAACATTTAAAGAAGAGTTAACACAAATGCTCAAACTATTCCAAAACATAGAAGAGGGTGGGGGGACACTTTCAAACTCATTTTACGAGCCATCATCACCCTGATGCCAAAAACAAGATGGACACCACAAGAAAAGAGACTTTCAAGCCAACGTTCCCACTGAGCACAGATGAAAACATTTCAACAAAACATCAGCAAACCCAATTCAACAATACAGTAAGATGCTCATTCACCAAGATAACAGCGACTGATCCCAGCAATGCCAGATGGTTCAACACTCACGAGTCAATCCATATGGTACACCACGTTTACACAAAAAAAGGAAGGGTAAAAATCACATGATTGTCTCAACACACACAGAACAAGATTTGACAACACTCAGCATCCATATATGGGACCCCCTGGTGGCCCAGTGGAGAACAGGCTGCCTTCCAATGCACGTGGTGTGGGTTCAATTCCTGGTTGGGGAAGTAAGATTGACCCCACATGCCGCGGGGCAAGTAAGCCATGTCCCGCTACTAGAGAAGCCCCTGTGCGCTGCAACGAAGACCCGCAGAGCCAAAACCACGCTGTCTCTACACCCTAGTAACAGTGTCAGAGGGTTAGGAAGACAATTCCAATTCACAATTGCATCAAAAAGAATAGAACACCTAAATTTAACCAAGGAAGTAAAAACCAAACACACTGACATTCATCACAGAAATGGAAAAAGACACAAATAAATGGAAGATACGAGATATTTCGTGTTCACAGACTGGAAGAATTAATATAGCTAAAATGTCCATTCTACCCAATATAAGACCAGAAACTATAAAACTGAGAGGAAAACACAGGCAGGACACTCTCTGACATAAATCACAGCAAGATCCTCTGTGACCCATGTCCTAGAGGAATGGAAATAAAAACAAAAATAAACAAGCGGGACCTAATTTAACTTAAAAGCTTTTGCACAGCAAAGGAAACTATAAACAAAGAGAAAAGATAACCCTCAGAAGGGGAGAAAATAATAGCAAATGAAACAGCTGGCCAAGGATTAATCTCCAAAATACACGAGCAGCTCACGTATCTCTATACCAGGGGAAAAAAAAAAAAAAAAACAATGAAAGAGTGGACGGACAGACATTTCTCCAACGAAGACATACAGATGGTCATTAAACACGCGGAAAGATGCTCAGCCTCACTCATTACTAGAGAAACGCAAGCCAAAACCACAAAGAGACGCCACCTCACATGGCTGGAATGGCCGTCTTCAAAAACTCTGCAAACAACAAACGCTGGAGAAGGGGTGGAAGAAAGAGAACCCTTTAGCACTGTTGGTGGGAATGTAAACTGATGGAGATTCCTTAAAAAAAAAATCTAGGAATAAAACTAGCACATGACCCACTACTGAGCATATACCCTGAGGAGATCAAAACTGAAAAGACACAGGTGCCCGGACGTTCATCGCTGGGACAGGGAAACCTCCTGGCTGTCCATGGACAGAAGACCAGAGCTGAGGCGCGCAGATACAGCAGGGTGCCCCTCAGCCATAAAAGGGCTGCATTCTGAGTCAGTGCTAACGGGGCAGATGGAGCTGGAGCCCACCATACAGAGCGAAGCGGCGAGTCAAGCAACAGGATGGCGCCGCACACAGAGACAGAGCCTAGAGAGATGGAGACCTCCGTCTGCAGGGCAGCACCTGAGACGCAGACACAGCCAACAGACCTGCGGACACAGGAGGGAAGGAGAGGGTGGGGCGAGTCAGCAGAGAAGAACGCGCATTAGAAAGGGGAAACAGGCAGCCAGTGGGGCCCTGCTGTGCGAATCAGGGAGCTCAGGCCCAGCTCTCCGAGACAACGTGGAGAGGTCGGGGGCTCCCGAGGGACACGCACACCCACAGCCGATTCACACTGATATGTGGCAGCAACCAGCACAACACTGTAAAGCAGTTCTCCTTCAACCTAAAATACATTTAACAAAATCTTATTTAAAGTAATAACAAAAAACCAAGGTCACAGATACAAACATACCAGTGGCTACCAAAGGTAGAGGGTCTGTGGGTAGAGGGAGGGGGTAACGCCCAGCGCAGTAACCAGCGCTCAGCGTCACTGAGAGAGCGGTCCTGAACGTCCTCATCACGAGAAAAGAGCTTGTGTGACTGACGACGAGGGACGGCACCTGCACCCACTGTCACCATTTCATGGATCTGCAAAACCTGAATCACTGCGTCCCACACCTGAACTAGCATGGGAACTACCTCTCGTTTTAAAAGTATACATAGATGTGTGTAAAAAAGAAAACACAAGTTACTTACCTAGAAGTTTATCTAACAGTTTAATGTTAGAACAGTTTAATGTTAGTTTTTGTAAAAGTGAGAAGTCTGTTCTAGTTATGGATGTACATATAAGTACCGGTATAATCAACTACTAAGCCGTTTCCACTAGTTTCGCAGGAGAAAGATACTGGTGATCAAGTTTCACAGCGGCACCACCCTGACACGATCTCGGCTCACCCGGACATGTGACTAGATTAGACACTGCAGCCCCACAAAGCAGGACCCTCTGCAGCAAAACAGCAGCAGGAGGCTGAGCTCTCACAGACGCACATCCGAGCAAGACCGAGAGACCGACAGGGGCACAGAAGCTCACAGGACTGTTTGCGACAGGGATGCTACAGCGAACACCATCGGAAGGGAGACAGCACAACGCCTAGAAGCCAGCCCAGCTACAGACAAGAGGCCTGGCGAGGAGAGGGCAGGCAGAGGCTGGATCCCCCGCCGAGGAGCCGCCAGGAGACAACGTGGGAGACGGAAGGCCCAGGCACGGGCTGGAAGCGGCCTGGGACCCACGCCCAGCAGCCTGAACATCGGCGAAGCCCTGGGCAGCACAGTCGCTAACCACAGTCACTATCAGAGAGGGCGCCCTCCTCCCGGCCCGCAGGCAGTGGGCGCTTCCTTTTCTGCCACAGGCCCGCGTCGCAGGTCCTCCGAGAGGCACCAGGTGGAGCCACAACACTTTGAATTCCTTTAAAAAAGACCCTGTTTTATCACTAGGAACAGAAAAGGCACATACGTCGCAGCAAAACCCAACAAAAGCCTAGTCTAGATTCAGAACACTCTAACTCCAAGTATGGCTTTAAAGTATCAGCTAAAACACAAAATTTAAAAAGAATTTAAAAAACCAGCCACAACTTCCAATTTCAAGACGAAGTCAAGACCTTCCTTTCTTCTTCTCTGAAATGAACCCAAACCCAGCCTGAACCACAGATGGTGAATTCTGAATTTTTAGAAATTAAAAGACAACAAAACACAGTCCACGGCTAACTCCCATCTGTTCCGGCATGATCACGCTCTCCAGAATTCTCAAAGGCACCGGTGCTCTTACCCAGACTTATGCCTGGGGCCCTTCACAGTCAGGCCCCCGTCCACGGGTCTCTTGGGGAGCGTGTGGTCCTGGCTGGGGTCCACGAACTTGAACACGTGGGACGCCCCGAACTGCACCTGCGCCCCACTCTGCAGCATCGTGGTCTCCGAGATGCGCTGCCCATCCACGTAGGTCTCAGCATCCATGCTCCTCGGCGTGACCGTGACCACCCCGTCCATGTTCGTGAGGTCACAGTGATGGGGCTGAACGCCTGAACCAAACAACTGGGAAGGAAGGAAAATCCAAGGAACTTCCATCAAGCACAGAGCATTTAAAACTGAATTTTAAGACTCTGGAGTCCCCCTTTCATGATAAATATAACCTAATAAACTCCGGATTTGGGGTGGGTTCAGGGAACTTCCCTCAATAGTAAAAAAGTAATAAATACTGTCAAATAACTATTTCATTTTTAGCTTCCAGAAGCTTGATGAAAGGTACTCTAAAAAGCATACAGTCATCTCGCGTGCTTATGAGATGATAAAGGATCTATCCAGGTGGATCGCTGGAGTGCTCTGCTGTGGGAAGGATGGAGGAGGACACGGGTTCTCGGCCCCATGGCTCCATAGCTGAGAAATGAGGGCAGAGAGAGCGCAGCCTGCCGAGCTCGGCCCCAAGAGGCAAGGGCCAAACGTCTTCACTCACAGACACCCAGGACCTGGCCCAGTCCAGCCCGAGCACCGCGCCGAGCCGGCGTGATACCTGCCTCCCACTGCGTGTGGGCCCCGGGGATGCGCCTGCCCATACTGTCTCCTAAAGCACCCTGTAAGAGCAGCCCCGTGTCCCGGAGAAAAGCAAGCAGGCCAGGCCCCTGGGGGTTCTGGAGGACCGATGCTCATGCCGCAGCCTGTCTCTAGGGCCCCGCCCACCAGCCGCGCACCTGGATGGAGCTGTCCTCGAACTTCTCCGTCCCGACCTCGGTGACGCTGAGCTGAAGGCGGTAGAGCTTTGGCTTGTCTCTGGAGTCAGAACCGTCTGCGGGAGGAGAACAGGCTTCACTGCGAGTCAAATCACAAGGCTCTCGCCACGTGATTTGAAACAAGCAAACGGGCAATCCTTGAAAAGACAACCACTCAGTTCCCAGGGTTTCTTCTCAAAGAACTCCCCAGGTTTACATCCTACAGTTTAACTAGCTGGATGCACAAAACGCAGATGAAGACACGAGCGTATCAGCTTCTGCTTATTACACTGCAAGGCACCAACACCAACGCTCCTGCCAAGCTTGCTTACCGCATAAAAAGCACTTCCTGGCCACATGATCCTGGACCCATCGGGTCCTGAATGAAGACCAGGGAGGAGATGGGGCGCCTCCAGACTGGCCGTTGCCCCGCAAGCTCAGCACACAGCCCGCAGGCCCATCCCGGAACCAGGGGCAGACCCGGGGAGGCGGCCCCATCCCAGACCCAGGGGCAGACCCAGGGAAACGCGAGCCCTCTCCGGACCCAGGGGCAGACCTGGGGAGGCGGCCCCATCCTGGACGCAGGGGTAGACCTGGGGAAACGCGAGCCCTCTCCTGGACCCAGGGGCAGACCTGGGGAGGCGGCCCCATCCTGGACCCAGGGGTAGACCTGGGGAAACGCGAGCCCTCTCCCGGACCCAGGGGCAGACCTGGGAAGGCGGCCCCATCCCGGACCCAGGGAAACGCGAGCCCTCTCCTGGACCCAGGGGCAGACCCGGGGAAATGCGGGCCCCATCCCGGACCCAGGGGCAGACCCAGGGAGGCAGCCCCACGCCACTCCCCGGCCGCCACCGCACTGAGTACCAGTCGGAACTGTGGTGAGGCGCCCACCTCCCCAGAGCACAAATGGGGAGAAGCACAAATGAAGACTGGAGCTTTCTGTGTCATATTAAACTTCCTGGAACCGCGGAGACGTTCCCCCTGGCTGTGCATGAACTTCTCTGAGCTGATGGGGTGGCCAGGGGGTCGAGGAGGAGGGGGACCACATGCGCTGAGATCCCTGCCCACTGAGGCCCAGACACTCAACCCCAGATCCCGGCTAGCGCAGGCCACTCTGACCCCAGCCCTGGCGCACAGGCGGGGACGGGCCTCAGCCCCGACACGGCCGCATCAGGACGCGGTCCAGGGCCGGAGAACAGCCTCGCGGGTCCCCGCCACAACGGAGGCTTGCTGACTTCACACCCACTCACCAAGGGGTTGGGGACGGGCACACCAGAGCATACACAGGATGGCCCCAACGCTCACAGACCACAACCCCGGAAACACGGGCAGGCAAGCCGTCAGGATGGTCACTGACTTGTGAGCGCACAAAGCAGCAGCCTGGTGACGTGCTTCCTCTCTGCGAGCCACCACAGCAACCTGAGATAGGGCGAGGAGGAGACCGAGCCGGGCTCCATGGGCTTCGCCCCCAACAGACCCCACACGGGGCATCCCGGCCGGAGGCGGCCGCAGCGGAAGCCTCCTCTGAGCCATTCTGTGTCACCTCCAAGTGCTGACTCAGAATGGGGCATCCATCGTGCGGGGCCTTCCTGGATGGGCCAGTTCCGCCAGAACTGCCAGGGGCGTGTTACTCTGCTGCCTTTTAACACCTCGGGCAGCCCTGGGGTCAGTCCTGGCTGAGAGGCATCGTCAGCCCTGCTGCGCCCCCGAGGCGGCCACTTCCTCAACCCCCCACCCCCGAGCTCCGGCGCGGAAGGGCGTCTAAAATGGTCTCTTTACACCTGGCACTCAGCACGGACCGTGGTCCACAGCGCGCATCCGGTAAAGCCAGGACCGATTAACAGCGAGTAGCTACTAACTAAAAACAAAGAGAACAGAATAATGCAATATGGCCACACAGAATCACCAATGAATCATAAAGAAAGCAAAAGAAGCAACTCAGTGATCAAGAACAATTGTCTCAATTACATGTTAAAAAAAAAAAACAGAAGAATATGAAAGATGTGTTTAGTGGTGACAGAAAAATGCACAGATGCTTTCTTCTGAAATTCTGAATGCTTCTGAAGGGCATCTTGTCAGCTAATGACCTGATAATACAAACTTTTTTACATGGACATTTACAGCCACAAATTTAGAAGCATAACAAGAAAGGAGAAGGCAATGGCACCCCACTCCAGTGCTCTCGCCTGGAGAATCCCATGGGCGGAGGAGCCTGGTGGGCTGCAGTCCACAAGGTCACTATCAGCTGGACACGACTGAGCGACTTCACTTTCAGGAACTGGAGAAAGCAATGGCAACCCACTCCAGTGTTCCTGCCTGGAGAGTCCCAGGGACGGGGGAGCCTGGTGGGCTGCCGTCTATGGGGTCGCACAGAGTCGGACACGACTGAAGGGACTCAGCAGCAGCAGCAAGAAAGGGAACGCTGCAGCCTTTCCCATCCTCTCCCTTCTCACCACTTCCCTGAGGCAGAAACCTGCCGACAGGCGAGCAGAGGCCACCTTTCTAAGTCCCTCCTCTCTCACTGCTCCCCAGGAGTAACCCAAGAAAGAGCTTTACAGGTGTGTCCTGAGTACCCGAAGCGGGGGCCACAGGAGACAGAGGGGAGCCCAGGGGCCGTGTGGAGAAACAGAAATGGAGGCAAGGGATGTGCAAGCAGCCGACTTTTCTCGTGGGTCCGCGCGCCCCTCCTCAGCAAGAGCAGTCATCTCAGGGGCCGGACACACACCACAACTGCTGCGTAACTCAAACCCTTCTGTGTTCCCCTTCTGTAAACACTGCTTCTGCCTGCAGGGCGGGAGCACCCTTCTCCCTTCAAGCTTTGGTGTGGCCCAAAGGCAGAGGTAAGTCCTCTTGAGGAACCCGACCACACACACCAGAGCTTCTCCGCAGAGGTTTTCAAAGATTTTTTAAATTTTGTGCTTTTGCGTTAAAAATATGTTGTTCAGTTGCGTCCGACTCTTTGCGACCCCATGGTCTGCGGCATGCCAGGCTTCCCTGCCCTTCACCATCTCCTGGAGTTTGCTCAAACTCATGTCCATCGAGTCAAATAGGTATGCAACACAATCACATGGTCCAAAATTCAAAAGACACAAGAAGTCCAGGTGGAACACCCCACCTCCACCCAGAAGCAAAGCTGCAGCATCTACCTTTAGCGGATGGAACGACCTGATGCCCAGCTTCTTCCTTCTCCGGTGCTCACACACCTGTCAGAGACCCACTCAGGGCTACCGAACAAGCTGCAGAAAACCCGGTCCGACGTCCAACACCTGACTCACCGGTGTTTCCTCTGAAATTCACCCTGAATTTCATCTGCCAACTCTGCCGGCACGCCTCCACCACTGTGCACTCTGCCCTGCACGCTGGTCTGCTGCGGCTTTCTCCAGCACTCCCAGAGACCGCTCTGAACACAGCCTGAGAGCAAGTCCAAGGGCGCCTGCATTCTCAGTCGGCAGCACGTCCACACAGTCAGCTCTGCCTCTGCCCCCGACCGCCGCCTCTGGGCGGCCGGCTGGACGAAGGGGCTGGGGTCCTGCCGGCCACCCCGCGTGGACTGAGGGAGGGGGACCCACGCACCTAAAGAGGGCTGACCGGGAGCATGGCCCCGGCGCCGCGCTAGACGCCGGAGATGCACAGTGACGAAGCGGATGATGGTCACGTGCCCAGAGAGCTCACACTTCAACAAACCAAGAGACCAGTTATGAAACCACCAAAAAAGAAATGTGACTCTTACTGAAACATGACTATCAAGAGAATATTTTCACTAATCCTATTAGAAAAAAAAAAAAATCCAAAACACTAAGTCTCCTCAAATGGAACTGGCATAAAAGCTAAGGGCACTTTAGGGAAGCTGATGACTGTGTCGTGCGTATTTCTGGTATATGCCAGGTAAAAAAAGAAACGTATTTCTCTCTCTATTGTTTCATTATTTTACAGTATGAAATTAAAAAACACAGGAAGACATTAGAGTCCTTTTCAGGAATAAAATAACAACTGAAACATGTCTAAGACTCTATTTATATATTATATCAAAATAGGTGATAAATACTGAGTTTGATCTCTGGGTTGGGAAGATCCCCTGGAGGAGGGCATGGCAACCCACTCCAGTGTTCTTGCCTGGAGAATCCCATGGACAGAGGAGCCTGGGGGGCTACAGTTCGTGGCGTCCCACAGAGCCAGACACAACTGAGCGACTAAACGCAGCACACAGAACAGGTGATAAATGCCACTTGTTTCTATTTTTCTTTAAAAAATGAACAAAACCCCCCAAACTCCAAGTTCGGCTAGTATCTGATGAAAACCGTATGATCAGTTTGGACAAAGTTCAACAAACCAATATAAGATGCTAAAAGGTGAATAAGCTTTATATATGAGAACATATTTGACTATTACATTCAACATGCAAAAAGTGACATTTAAAATATAAAACGAATCGCTAGTCTAGGTTCGATACAGGATGCAGGATGCCTGGGGCTGGTGCACTGTGATGACCCAGAGAGATGATATGGGGAGGGTGGTGGGAGGGGGTTCAGGGCTGGGAACTCATGTACACCTGTGGTGGATTCATGTCAATGTATGGCAAAACCAATACAGTATTGTAAAATAAATAAATAAATAAAAGTGGAAAAAAAAATAAAATAAAACAGGCCAAAGAAATAATTCCATGTACTATCTAAGATAGACTCTACTGCACAAAAATTGAGCAACAAACCCCAAGTAAGAAAGCATAGCTCTGCTGACAAGAGATGAGTTTCAACCGGGAGAACGAAGACAGCACTAAGACACCCTGCATCTGGTCTGGACGCCAGTGAGAGCCCCACCAGGGGCCAGGGGTGAGTGGCACCCTCTGTCCAGCGGGCTCCTCCTCTGCAGCCTCCTGGGGCATCACACACGCGGCCCTCCCCACGCACTGTGCCCCACCTCTCAGCCCAGGCCCTCTCTCTCTGGGCCTGGATCTCAGGCTGTCTGTTCCCCATCCGTCTCCTCCTCCCCTGCCTCGCCCACTCTTGATTGTCTTGTGGGAGAGGGGAGTCGACGGTCAAGAAAACCGCTCTCTCCCTTCTTCACTTCAAATTCTCACTTAAAACTTATCCTGAACAAAAGAACTGGAAATTTCTGCAAAACAAGCTTCTTGTAAATGAATTCTGGATATGGAACAATTACTAGATACGTATAAAATGAAAGGACATTAAACTCTTAAGAAACGTTATTTATGTTAATTGAAAAATGAACACATCACGCATGTGGTCAGTTCACATTATTCTGCCTGTGAGGTGGTTAGTGCTCTAGTTAAGAAAGTCAAAGGAAGCATAGCGTTACCTTCAGAAGTGTGATAGCCGTAGCAGGCAAAGTGGTTCCTTCTCCCTGGGGTCGGAGACATGCACGGCGCCCAGGTGAAGGCCGCAGCAGGAGAGAGGCCATGCAGAAGGCGTGGGGGAGAGACAGAGAGGGTGAGCTGCAGGGGCCACTGTCCCTGGGAAAAGCGCGTCACCCGAGCCCGGGGCACGGACACGACAGCCGTGCTCCACGCGGCGCGCGTGTGAGAGGCCGAGGCCCGCTGTTAGGGAGACACTGAGACAATAGGTGAGTGCCAGGGGTGGGCAGCTGTTAGTCCAGCACAGGGAGACCCCCACCCTGCCTGGGCAGCCGATTGCTTCTGCCCAGAGAAGAACATGACTCGCTACCCCCGTCCCTCCAAAAGACAGCGGAAGCATCCACCCACATCTCAGAAGCCTGGACAACCCCTGCGGGCCTCAGCTCCCCCCACCCCTGCCGAGGACACGTGCTGGCTGACACGCAGCGATGCGGTCCTCAGCCCTGACCGGCAAACACCCTCTCACTCCGCATGCAGACCGTGCTCAGCACGCAGCGGCCACACCAGCAGGCCTGGGGGGCTCTGGGGTGAGAAGCCCGTGGCAGGCACTGGGCCTGCCTCTGTGACCCCCGAGTGTGGCCTCCATGACAGAGAGGCTCCCCTGCGGCCCCGCACCTGGCAGGGCGGCAGACCCCCGGGCGCACGACGCCCGCCCGCTCAGACTGAGACCGCAAATCACACGAGGGCAGCGAGACCTCTGGCCCCTCCGCACCCGCTGCCCAGGCGTGGGCGGCAGCTCCGTGACCTTGACTGGAGGGGGCAGGGGCCATGTGTGATGCACGCTGCCAGGGTCCAGTGGCAAGCAGGACACAGCAGGCATCCGCGCAGGATCCCCCATCCGTCCCTCTACATCTGTGAAACAGTTCTATGCAGTTTACAACCTGCGAGACGCTAAGTGTGAGATAAGCAGTCAAAACAGCACTTCTCGCCGAAACCTGAGTCCCAAGGTCGGGGGTTTAATCTGACTTGCTGCCATTCCACCTCCAAGGCCCAGAACAGCGTCTGCCACCTAAGAAGCACTTGGGGAGCACTCGTCATCCTATCTCTGCTACCACTCAAGTCAACTTGCTGTTCTTCATTTCAAAACTATTCTATGTCAGCTGCTGTGTATGAAGTCTCTATGGGCTAATACTACTATCTTCAAACATTTTGGTTTGGGAGAAAATAATCATTAATTTCCAGCACGTAATGCAAACTTTTAAAGGACAGACCCAATGCCCAAAGACCAAGTCTCAAAACCGACGGCCGTCTCCCAGCCACCGTGCACTGCTCCTGAGGCTGAGCGCCAACCCTCACACCCGGACGCAGACACGCCAGGCTTCCAAACCGAAGTGCGCGTGAACTTTTCAGCCAGAGAAGTCAGAGACAGAGCAATACTCACATTTCCCCACAGACAGCTGATCGATTTTCAAACAACCTTCAGACATGGAAGCTACTGCCTGTAGCACAGGGCCGCAGACTATAAACTACACTGTCAGCCAAAGCAGCAGCCATTTAGCTATATCAGCAGCACACCACCCAGCGGACGCCCTGGACCACAGGGACCACGGCCCATCATCAGTAGTGAGCCATAATTTTGTAAGCAAAAATAAATAGTCAGGAGTCAAAGAGCAAAACATACTTCCTGCCCAAGGATCCATAGGCTATCTCCATAACAGTTTGCTTCCAGCTAACCTTTTCTAGGATTACTTGCTAAGCTTTATTTAAAAGAAACTCTGGGTGGGAAGGTCAACTCTGCTCTTGATAGCATTTTACGGTACAGGTCTCACGGCACCATTTTAACCAAATAAACAGAAATGACGCAGTTCAGCTGAATGACACACGTGTCACACACTTATCAAGTATGTAAGCAGATTAAGTACATTATATAACAATGTGTGTGTATAAGACATTCTAAGAAAGTCAGTGTATTTCTCTACCTGGTGGCTAACTTGTAACAACAGCTTTAGCTTAAGAGAGCACAACACACACGCAGTCTAGAAGGCTGACCCGATGTACACTCAGTCTATCATCACTTAAACCTATGCACATAGTGTTCCTCTGACGCATGGCTTCTTGGATAGACAGCTACGTTTACAGAAATTCTCTAGGACGCTCGTACACTGAGCGACAGTGTGACACACACACACACTTGCCTCTAGAAAGTCTGTCCTGAGAAAAGTACATCTCGGTTTCCTGGTTTTTAGTAGCTTAAGTATTTTACAAGTTTATTTTGGGAAAAAAAATTTTTTAAGGGAGTAGATTGTTTAAACGTCTCAAAAACTCTCTGTATTCACTACTTAAGATTTTGTTTTTCAATATCCATTTTTGTGCATGTTTAGTTTATTCTTATGCATGAGTATACACATCCTATGATCTTAAGGCTTTGTTTTTTAATAAATACCATCTTATGATGGCTACTTAAAAAAATTATAAATAAATAAATGGTCTTTAAAAAAAAAAAAAAAAGGATGTCAACCAAAACAGGCTATCTGAGTAAGGTTCACCAGAGCACCCAGTGTGGCCCTGCTCACCCGGGCTCAGCTCCACGAGGTAGGGCAGCTTCTCGGGAGGCAGGGCAGAGCCGTAGGCCGACCCGTCAGCTCTCTCCTTCCCCTGCAGGGGTTTCCCGTCCGTGTGCTTCTTACTTTTCTTTGGGATGTGGTCTGGCGGCCTCCTCTTCAACTGAAAGACTAAAATCCCTAGAACAGAAACACTAAATTATCAACCGACTCAAGTGAATGTTGATGGACAGCTGACTGACCATCAGCTGCTCAAGGTTCATCAGGAAAAGGCAATTAAACGTCTCCCAAGGTGGCTCCAGTGGCCAAGAGTCCACCTGCCAATCCGGGAGACGCAGGAAGCCTGGGCTGAGCTGGGCTGGGAAGGTCCCCGGAGGAGGAAACAGCACCCACTCCAGTACCCTTGCCTGGAGAATCCCATGGAGAGCGGAGCCTGGGGGACTACAGTCCACAGGGGTGCAAAGAGGTGGACACAACTGAGGCAACTTAGCATCGCACACCATTGCCCAAGGCATAATCAAGAGAAGCTCACGCAATTTAATTTTGTGTTCTTGAAAACTCTTGTAAGCAATTTCCCCAAAGCATTTTAAATTAACAATTATGCAAACACACTATACGCTTGAAAAACAACCTATTTCAGAATAAACGCTTCTACTGGCAAACGACCCTCTGATCAATATGGCCATACGCACATGCAGTGACACAGGCTCACGTTCATACACAGGCACATATAGTCTTAATTCAACTGAATTAGGTCACAATTAAGAGCAATTTGACTTTAATAAAGTTTAACTTCATACTGTCCAGAAAAAGTACGAAGCAAGTGCACATACATTCAAATATGTCAGGGTTACCACTGGCAGTAAGTTTTCACATCTTCGTCAATGCCAAGGCCCTCCACTGAGCAAGTGAGCTTAAGTAGCATTTCTGAAAGCAAGAAAACTGTTCCCTCGTCACAAACGCCACCTTTATGCGCTCACCACTCTGAAATAATCAGGAGAAACTGTCTGAGCAGTGGAAAGTCTGGATTCCTTATAAAAAATGACTAAAGGATTAGACAGTATTCAGGGTTGAAGGTCACCTTCCCTATTACGACAAGCCTGTCCAAACGTCACCAGTCCGTCTGGTCAGCAGGGAAAGAACCAGGTGCCAACAGGTGACAGCCCCTCATGACCTGACAAAATGCTCTGGTCTGGCTTCTGCAGGACACAGCGGCCCTGCTGCCACGTGACAGTCTGTGCCAAGCCTCCTGCCAGACCCCCTGGCACAGAGCGGCCTCAGGAAGAGGGGACCAGCTAGGAGCCCCCAGCAAGCCCACGAGGCGGCGGAAGATGGCCCAGCACACAGTCCTCAAGAGACACTGCCACGCACACCTGCCTCTTCCGGCAGGTTAGACCCTAACCTATCCCATATCCCGGAGCTAATTCCTTAACAAATACAACCTCTCTTTACCTCTGTCACTCGGCCATTCCCTGAAGATCTGTAAAGGACACTCGTCATCATCAAGGATAACTTCTTTAGCACCTTTTTCATCAGAATGCTGGGCTCCAGGAGGAAGCATGACCTAAGAGGAAATAAGAATTAACTGTGACTACACCCAAAAAGTGAATCAGCGGGTGTTTAAAAGAATGTTTTGTTTTTGAGGAAATAAAAAAAAAAAGTCACTGTAGAACTGAATTGTTTAAACACTATAAACAGTCCTGAAAAACAGGGACAAAAGTGAGGGAAAAGCTTCCAATAAAAACCTCGGCCAGCTGACCAGACCGCCGTTACTGGCCTGGCCCTCTGTCCGCCCTGAACGCTAGTTGAGTCTGCTCCCCAACATGCTCTGTCGGCAGCCTGCCTGCGGTGCTCGACCTGTGAGGAGGTCCTTAGAGAAAGAGGACGGCGTCACCGCAGACCCGCTGGCCCACAGCCTACCTCCCACTGTCACACTGGTGTTAAGAAGGCAGTTTCATCTCACACGTCCTCTGCAGGAAAACCATCGCAGAGCAGCAGAAGCGACCAGCTTTCCTTTCCTTACAAAATTCATTTTCTGATTAAGTTATAATCAGATAGTTCAGATGCAGTACACGGCCATTCATCGAACAAGGGCTTTAAGATACTGCACGCACGATACTCACACATCTGTAGCACTGTATTACTTTTTATTCTATTTTAAAGGCAAGCAATTTTCTTAATCATTGGAAGAAAAACTCCGTGACAGAGAGAAAAGAGCCAGTGACTAGGGCCCAGTCTCCAATGCACTGCTGAGTTCCAGCCCATCTCTCAACACCAACCCGCACACGACTACAGAAAACAAAGCGTTACTGGCACCTGGAGATTATTTTCAAACTTGAGTTATATTCAATAAAGTTATAACAGACATTATGCCCAATTACATCATATGTGCATATACCAAGTGGCTTGGACGTCTACAGAACCATATAACTTCTCTCTACACTGCTACAAATTACCCTAAAAAGACGTTTATTATTAATACGACACACCCTTACGCTAAAGTAACTGATATTTCCTCACGGTGTCTTGTACTAAACGTTGCATCCTGGGCTTGGAACGCATGCTGCTCCAGGGTCTGACTTGCTCTCGTCTCCTCGGTCTCACACTCTGCCATGCAGCCTCAGAGAGCAAGTCCCTCGGAACTTCTCCGGATTCTCCGCCAGGCCACGAGACCCCACGCTGCACTGTGCCTGCAACACCCCTCCCAACTTCGGGGTCCAGCGAGCGCCCCCCTCACCCCTTGGCTCGGGGACAACTCCCCCAGGGAGCTTTCCCCGACCTCCGCGGTCGGCGCAGACCGCATGCCTGTATTTCTCATTCTCGGCCTGTCTCCCTTTACTGTGAACTCTTTTGAAGGTAGGTCTCAGCTTTGACCTAACACAGTATCTAACACAGTTAGCACAGTACCTAACAAAGAAGCGGAACCCACCTATGCACTGAATAACTCACTGAAGAGACAGAATAGGTGAGTGAATGAGTATGAAAGAGCTTCGTATCACATGATCAGTGAGATGGCAAGAAAGCAAAGGATTTCTATCTCAAGGATAAAAACAATTATCAACCCCTAACTCATTTTGCCTAAACTAGCAGGGAAAAAAAGAAAAAAATGCTCAAAAACACAGTATTTAGAACAAAACCCCCAAACTACGTGACCCTCAAAAGAATCATCAAATGATTTCAAAGAGACTGTCAGAAAAAGCCCAAAGAAAGTATTTTATAACTTCATGACTCTGACTAAGGTGCTCTTTCGTTTTCTCATTTTCATCAATAAAATCAGGCGGAAATTAAGGAAAATACACATTATGAAGTCTCCTACCACACAGTCTCTCAAACGCAGCTTCGAGGAACTGAGAATCACTGAACAGACTTACACACAGGACAAACACCCCCCTGGCAGACCTCTGGGCCTCAGCGCCAAGAGGCAGGTGGCGGTGGCCGAGCTGCAGCCTCGGGGGCACAGCCTCAGAGGCCCAGGTGGGAAAGGGTCAGGCCCCTGTTCGGCAGTGCAGCCTCTATTCACACCACTGCTTTGCTGTTTTCATCCTCAGACACTTTCCACAGTGGTTATTAACTGGAAGTATGAGGAAAATGGACCCAAAAAACCCACATCCTTCAGGTCTGGGAGACACACTAGTGTTCTTTCTTGGACAACCTCTCTCTCCACTTCCTATTGCTTTCTGTGCCTGACCCTCCGTCAGGAGACCTTAAATCTCCCCATCTCCTGCCTTTCTGTCCTCTGCCGATGTCCTTCGCATCCCCTTCCAGCCCTCCTGCTAACACTTCGCCCTCTGGCCCTTCTCTGCAGGCTCCTCCCACAGCACTCTGGTCCATTCCCCCAAGCACCAGCCCAGCCCTTCTGTCTCAAGTCTCGGCTTTTGAACACTTCCATCTGCTTTGTCTCTTTTATCTCAGGTTCTCTCATCTGCTTGGGTTGGTCTGTCTGTCACTTTAAAGGCATTTTCCAGCATCTGTTGAGTCCGGGTCATCCTCTCACACTGACAGCGAGCCCAGGGAGAGCGGGTGGTTCTGGTGAGGGTGCCCACTAGTGAGCCAGGACGTCCGCAGGTCAGAGTTCATTCAGGCTGCTCCTCCCTGAGAGACGGCGCCGTCTGGAAGGAATCGTTCATCTTCTGGCTGTTGGGACTCGGGGCACAGCCTCCCTCCATCCTCCTGCTTGTGGTGAAGCCCTTGCTATACCAGGACCCTCAACCCCGCAGTGCAACTACGGCCTTCAGGAGGGGGAGGGACAGGGCAGCCAGAACGGGGCAGGTAGGCTGGTGGAGGCTACTCCCTTAAACAACTCTCGGGACAGCCGGTTTTCAGTGCTGCCAAGGAGTGCTGGAGCCCCGTACTCCTCGGTCCTCTGGGCTGAGACCCAGGCCCCTCTGCAGGTGGCTTCCAGCCCAGCAAGTCAGACACGTCTCCTACAGGTCTTGCATTCATGTCTACAGCCACACCACACTGAAAGCGCCTGGTCTCGGGAGCTAACTAAGCAGGGTCGGACCTGGTTAGTACTTGGATGGGAGGACTGCGTTCACAACTCTTGCCATCTCTTCTCTCGTGCCCTTTGTTCTTGGGCATTTACACAGGGTTTTTTATTCCTTTATTGTCATCTCAATGGAATAAAAACATCTGTCTTCTCATCTATTTTCAGCTGAAAATTGGGCTTTACTCATAAAATTATCGATCTAGCAAATGGTTTTTCCAACAGAATATAAATTCTCAGCTTTACAACAAAAAGAAAAAGCCATAAAACTCAAGCAAGGCCTCTTATTTAACTCCCTCTGTAACAACACTACCAGCACCGCTGAGAGCTCAGAGCAGACAGCACTCAGCTCACAGCTTGAAAGACTGAACACTGCTACGGTTCTGAGTTGTCTACACAGTCAGTGCAAACCCACCCACAATTCCAGCAGGTTTTATGTAGAAACTGGTAAGTTGATTCTAAAACTTACGTGTAAATGCAAATAAGCTGGAATAACCAAAGCAATTTATTAAAGTAAAAGGAAAAAGTGCAATAGGGACTTTATATGATTTTAAAAGACTTACTGTAATCTACAGTAATCAATATAGCTTGATACTGGCAAAAAGATACAAGACATGTAAATGAAACACCAGATTCCAGAAATTAGAACCAAAAATATATATGGCCAACTGATTTTCCACAAAGGTACCAAAGCACAGAGGGAAAAAAGAAAGCCTCTGTAACAAATGGCACTGGGTCCCCTGGGTGTCTGCACAGAAGCGACTCTAACCTCATACCACACACAGATACTACCTTGAAACGGAACATACAGCCCCAATGTAAGACCTAAAGCTATGACACTCCTAAAATAAAATACCGGTAAAAGTGTTCACAACTTTGGAGGAAACAAATTCTCATATAGAATAAAAAAAAGCATAGAATGCTAAAATAGAATTACCAAGTTAGACTTTAACAATTTTAATCACTGAAAGATACCACTTTAAAAATGAAAAGGCAAGCCAAGCCACAGACTGGGAAAAAACATTCACAGCCTGTGTATCACACGTAGGACTTAATATATATATATAGATCATCAGGGAAATGTAAGATTTTTCCACAATGAGATACGACGACACACATCAGAATGATGAACCAGGTAAGACGATCGACCAAACGAGAGATGAGTGCAGAGAGCACAACGGGGTCTCTCGTCTACGTGTGGGGAGCTGTAAGTGGTGCAGCCACGCTGGGCACGCACACATGTGCCTCCTGCGGGACTGAGCCCTCTCCTGAGTCTTTACTCAAGAAAAGAAGTACTTCTACGAGAAGACCTGCAACGTATGCTCACAGCGGTTTTACTGTAGGAGTTAAAAAATGAAAACTGGAAACAATGCAAATTCCATCAACAGGTGATGGATGAACAAGCTACGACACACTCACATAATGAAACTCACAGTAGAAAGAGGCACAAGGGAGCTTCTGAGGGTGTCACTGTGCTGACTGGCCAAAACTGACGGCGCTGTAGACTTTAATACATGTAACATATCGTACTTAAATCATTCCTAAATAATCTTGTGGGAGGAGGAACTAAGACTGCCGTGGTTTGATTATTTATCAATTGCTGAGATGAAAGAAAGGAGGACACCTTTTAAAATCTACTTTCAATGAGATTCTGACAGAAATAATGGTTACAAAGAAGCTAATACCTACTTGGGACTGACTTAAAGGTGAAATAAATCGATTTACCAGAAAGTTTGTCTTACAAGAGAAAAATCTGCTTGATTTTACTCAGTGTGACCAAATCAATTTTGGGGTATAAAATTTCACTGTTATTTCTTGAGAACTCGGGTCAAAGACACAACCTTCATCTCCAAGAAATTATGGATGGCAACTAAGTCTATCAACCAAATGTTGGTTAGTGACAAATAGCAAACCAAGATTCATTTAAATGTTGAGTTGTTACATTAAGAAAACAATCACTAAAGCGTATTTTACTAAAATAAAATTGTTATCTATTAGTATACATGCTAAATAAAAATTAGAAGGGTACGTATGAAAACATAAATAGCGCTTATCCTTTGGTATTAGAACTACAGAGAATTTTTATCTTCTTTGATTTTTTTATACTTTGTTTAAAACCAACAGAAACACAAGCTACTTTTGTAATGGAGGGAGGATGTTGTCTTTTATACATATGCCCATGGTCTCAGTTTACCAGATTCTAACGATACAGCAGGGAGAAAGTCAGCCCACGTCCAACTCCCATGTAAAGCACGTCTGCCCACGTGAGCGCCACGTCCGGGCCCGCGTGGCCTGGGGGCACTCACACGGGCAATGCAGTAGTCCCTGGGGTTCTCCTTCTCCAGGCCGTACTTCTCCAAGGCTTCAGCCACAGCGAAGTCCGCGGGGTCTGTGGTGGACAGCAGGATCGTCTTGTAGGGAATATTTGGTTTTAAACTATCTGCGTAAATTCTCAATGTTCCACCTGAAAAAAAAAGTTTGACATCTTTAAGCACAACTTTTATTTTACTCCAACGACAGAGAGCTGTACACAAATAGCAGCCCCACTTCCTGTTAAACAACACAGGTGGCAGGGCCATGCCGGCCAAGCGACCCTTCGCCAGCGTGGATGAGCGCCAGTTCTGTGTGGGGAGGCTGCGTGTGTCCTCTCCTCGAGCCCACGGCGCCTTCAGATCTGCTCTCGGTGAAGGATGGAAGAGAGCGTCCTGAGCCCTGCCCCTTCTCCACCTGCCTCCCCATGTCCTCACCTGCACCAAGCTAGACACCGACCTTCCCCAGTTCCTCCACTTCCTGACCAGCAACCTGAAACTTGTCCCTTCTCCCTGTGAACTAGGGCAGAGCCATTTGGACACCCCGAGGTTTTCTTCCTTGTACGTTTCTCTTTAATGGACTCTTTTTATGTTGTATTATAACATTTTTGGTGTCATAATTTGCTTTCTACTTACAAGATTTTTAAGCCCTACAATTTTAAGTCTAGATGAAAGACTCCTGGGGCAGGTGTGCAAGTCAGGCAAGGCACCACGTTCCCATGCCAAGTGGGACCTGGAGGCGGGGGGCACATTTCCTTTGACTTCTTTGTCCCACCTTTAAGTTAAAGAGTGAGAATAAGGATCTGTGCACCTTGACGCAAACCTATAAACTTCTGTGACTCCCACGTCCACTGAATTCTAATGCAGTTATTCTGGATACTGAATGCTTCTTACACCCTTTGTACACAAGTCTGGCACACACTGCCTCATGACAGCCTGACACCAGTAAAATAATGCTGGTCTCCTAAGATAATCAGCAAGTCCAGGCTAGCATTAGAATGCAGACCTGCTGACATAGGCCAGGAGGGAAGCCATCTACAGACTCACAGGGACGAAGCCCCCCCCCCCCCAGCTCAACAATAAGGACACAGCCCAGACCAGTCACTGTCACAGGCTCCCAACAGCCTGTAAAGGGTAGAAATTAAGGGGAGAAAACTAACAAGAAGGGGAAGTAAAACAGGTAGATCTTTTAGAATGTGTCTGAACTTAAACGACTGCTGGTTTAACACAAGTAGATGCAGACCAGTGTATATGGATCCATAGCGTCCACAAAACCTACAATAAACACAAGACCTCCGAAGAAGGAAACACAAGAATACCACTCAAGAAAATCAACAAAACGCAAGGAAAGGAACAAAGACACAAACAGAGAAACTACGTCCACCAGCAGAAAACAAGTAATGAGTAAGCACACACCTACTAGTAATTACTTCAAATGTCAACAGACTTAAAGGATACAATCAAAACACACAGGACAGCTGATTAGATAAAAACAAGAACCATCTACACACTGCTTATAAGAAACTTCCCTCAGAGCTAAAGACACAAACTGACTGAAAGTGAGGGGACAGAAAGAGACAATTCATGCAAACAAACGACAAGAAAGGGGGCAGCAATGATGAAGGGGCACAAATGCACGATGCTGACGCACGCACTCACACGCGTGTGCCTGCACGTGAGCCCTGACTGTATGCAGCTGAGCGGAACAGGCATGGGGAGAGGGCCTGATGGTGACACAGCAGCACCAGGGAGCCTACCACTCAGCTCATCCAGGGACAGGTCAACAGACGGACAAATGGATACAGTCTGATTTAAGAGCTTTTCACTGTAAAAGCACAATACCACAGAATCAGCACAACCGCAACACACGTCTCCCTAATCTCTGAGGAGGGAGAGACAGGAGAGAAGCTAACATTTTAAAACTCCTGCTGGCAACTATAACCCGTCTATGTAAACACACGTTTCAGTTGTAAAGCTAAGGGAGGATCGCTCCCCTATTGGGAAGATGTACAATGCGTGGCCCACAGAGCAGAAGGATCCAGGGCAGCACGCGCGGCTCCGAGGCTGTTCACAGGAAGCTTAAGTGGAAGGGCTGACCCCCACGGGCATTCTGAAGTCACTCACACTTGGGAGGCATCAGAGAGTAAACACACCTGCATGCTAAAAATACTCTCCAAGGTGCAGAGCCAGAGCCTGCTACAAGTGACGACTTCTGAGCCGCTGCGAAGGGAGTCGGACAGTGTGTGTGAGCTCCTCACGAGAACCTGGGGACCACCCTGAGGCTAAGAGGACGGCAGAACGGCAGACTCTGCGCTCCTCTCTTCCCGCCACGACATCACACCAACCCAGCAGACACGGAGACTACAGGGATACATTTCTCTAGGTTACTTATTAGAAACAAACCGACAGAGCTTCAGCGCACCCTAGCTGACCGTCTCAGTGTTAACACCAACAGCTGCTCTCCCAGCACGCTCTGGTTTCTCAGGCTTCCTGGAAGCTTGCACAGGCGGCTGGACCGCAACCATCCCTCGAGCAGAGGAGCCTTCCTCTCCTGGGTGTTCGCGTCTCTCCTCCTCACCCTCCAGAGGCCTGGCCTGCTCCCTCTGTCTGCTCCTCAGCAGCGGCCTTCATTCCCGGTCTGTATTGCCTGCACCGTCTCTTCCATGCCCGGTGACACCGCTGACTGGTTCTCAGTCACCGAGCCGGCCGCTCCTCCCAAGACCCACGAGCGAACGCGGGCTTCCCCTCCAGACGCCCCTTCACCCCACAGACCCACAGCCACCCAGCTGAAGACAGGGTGGCACCCTGAAGGGCCCCCTCCTGAGAACGCCCGCCAGCTGCCGGCGCCCTTCCTCCCCTCTCCGTACGGCCGCCGTCAGGGCCGCACTCGGGCGCCTGCTCCCGCCGCAGCCCCTCACGTGGACCCGCTACTCCGCTCTCAGAGCAGCCGCCGGATCTGGGGCCTGGGCTAGACTGGAAGCTTCTACTGATAAGCCCCGAGCTTGCACTTTTCCGACATTTTCCCTAAAACCCTTACGTTTTTCCTTCCTCATCTCCGTAGTTCCTCTCTTCTCCCTCCTCCTCTTCCAGGGCATATATTTTAAAGTCATTTCAAATCCCGCTGGAACAAGACAGGCTAGGTCTCAAAAGCCACCTATTAGATCATTCATAGGGTAAGAAGGCTCTCAGCACCCTAGTTTCTTGAGTCACCGACACTACAATTCCCATGAAACACAGAACGAAGACTCAGCTCCTAAGAGTCCAGGGAAGGCCGCCGCCGCCCGCCGCCGGGGCACCTCGACGTGGTCCTGCCGGAGCCAGAGCTGACGGCCCCCCGGGCGGGCATTTTCAGGAAACGCCGCATCGGTGACCCAGCCTTCTGATGCAGAGGCTTTCGGAAACAAACGGTTCTTTCCTAACAAGGGAAACTACTGAAGAGCTAACTTGGGACTTTACCACACTTATTCACACGCGTCAGGCGCGTCCCCAGACGGCAGCACT
>NW_024070188.1:88903473-88922797 GCF_014754425.2 Oryx dammah | reverse complement strand
GCAGCACTTGCGTCAAGCGCAGCAGCGGGCGCGGTGCACATCACTAGACGTCGGTGCGCGTCAGGCGCGTCCCTAGACGCTGGGCACGTCAGGCGCGTCCCCAGACGGCAGCGCTCGCGCCAGGGGTAAGCGGGCGCGGCGCGGGGCCTGTACCCGAGTCTGGCCGCCCGTCCGAGCTCCGGAACTCCTGCATCCTCCTCTCCAGCTTCTGCTGCCGCCGCCGCTTCATGACCACCTCAGGGTTGGAGATGGTTCGCGTAAAGCTGGTCTCGGGCATGTCTTTGTAGACCTCAGCGGCCAGGCGAGAATTCTCACTGTGGGGAGAGAGGGAGGAACAAGACAGACGAGGTGTTACCTTAGAGACAGGCTCACTGCTCGCACCGGCCTCCCACGGCGCGGGTCTTCCAGCCGCTCCCAAACCCTGAGCGGTTCTGCCCTGCCCCGGTCTAATTACGACAGATGGAGTTTCTCTCGGTACAAACTAAACCGCTGAACTAGGCAGAAACTCCTGATTAAAATTTTATAGTTGAGTTTACAGAACTTAACTGAGTATTCATTAATAAAACTAAAAGAAAATAATTTATTTCTACAAGGTTTCTCTATCTCAAAGAGATTAAGTGTTACAGCATTGCAACCACAAGAAACAAAGAACTGAATATACATTAGCAAAAATCTGTCTTCAAATTATGTATGCATGCTCACTCAATCATGTCCAACTCTTTGCGACCCAGTAACTCTTGGAAGAACTCAAATGGCATGATTCTTTAACAACTGAAAGACTGAAAAAGGAAATAGCTCCCAAAGTTCCTACAATGAGTCAAGTGTATCGAATGATGAGTTGAAAACTAAATATTTAGGTAAGACTAATAATACAAGGCTTCAGACGGTACAGCGTCTGCCTGCAATGCGGGAGACCGGGGTTCGATCCCTGGGTCAGGAAGATCCTCTGGAGAAGGAAATGGCACCCCACTCCAGTACTCTTGCCTGGAAAATCCCATGGACAGAGGAGGCTACAGTCTATGGGGTCACAAAGAGTCACTTTCAATATACTTGACTAAATTTTGGTAAATATTACTTGAAAGATGTCATAAAAATCATAAAATAATTTCATCAAATCAGTTAAGCTCTGAATCTATCAAGTTGAACTTAACTCATTTTAAGTAGCCTACTTTCTTAACACAACTAATTGATCATCCTGTACACTAAATTAACAGAATGACTATAGCCTAAGTTTTAAATTCTCTTCTTCCTTGATATTTTTCATATGTGAGCAACCTATGTGTACAAGTTATTCTTCTTGCATAAATACACTGAGTAGAGCCTTACTATGTAATATACTATACTCAGGAGTTCATGCTCATCACACAGGCATCTCTGCCTAACAGATTAAGATCTAAATCCACTCTGATGCAATCCACTAACTCCACTCTAAAGTAAACATCCTTCACTGACAAATGGTTAACATCCTCAAGACACATGGGACACTTAGAATCAATCAAAATATGGGAAAAGACTTGAGGTCACTGCGGCAGAAGCGCATAAGCAGTTAACAAGCGTGCAGAGGCAATGGCCGTGCTAATGGTGAAGCCAGCTGTGCTGACGCGCTCACACACACCGCAAGGATCAGACACTGCTCTGTTACACTCGCCAGTCCTAAGGGAGGCACGAGGGGCCCGTGGGCTGGAGACCCTTGTCTGGCAACACAAGCACGCCACAGTGTCTCTGAGCCATTCTTCCAGAATATTTCCTAAGGAAATAGTCAAACAAGTCCTCAAAACTGTAGAAACAAGGACGTTCGCTGGTGTGGATGCAGTCAACAACAAGACAAGGAGGCGGCCTTGGAAAAAGCATCTGATGATGGAATGAACTGACTGAGCTGAAAACCAATGAGGCTACACCGAGGCCAGGAGACTCTGTGAAGAGCAGAGGCCAGGTTCTCCTCACGCCTCCTTTCTGTTACCCCCTCGGCTCCAAGATCAGAGGCACAAGTCCCTTCAGACAGGTGAGCACACCTGTGCTGGGGCCGGTGCACAGGAAGGAAGGGGAGGGGCTGGGTGGGCCCAATGGCGCCTCTGAGCTGAGACGGGGACACCAGCTTTTCTCACCAGTCTTGCCAACCTCCGATCAGGCGTTAAGCGTATCCGAGGTGTCTGAGAAACCACTGCTGCCTTAAGGACCGGAACAGCAGAGAGGGAAGGGAAGGGAGGCAGGGATGATGAGAATGTGACCCCACGGTTCACCAGGAAAAGCAGACCCGTTCGTGGGTTCCCCACGCTAAGGCGAGCAAGCACTGCAGACTGGCAACGTTAGCAACACGTGCTGCTCAGCAGACGCCCGGCTCCCCTCGGCACGCCGAGCCAGGGCACGCTGGTCACTGAGCTGAAGTCACCCCTCCCCCATTTATCTGGGAGTTTAAGGAGGCCTGCTGCATTAAAAACATTTGGCTTAGAACACAAACAAACAGGAATATTTCCACAATTAACTTACATGTCATCCCCAGGAAAAGGTCTATCATCTTTATCAGACGCCTGTCTCACTGCCTCTTTTTCTCTCTTCTTTTTTTCCTTCTTTTCCTTCTTTGAGAGAGTTCTCTTGAAGTTCTGGATAACACCTTCTTTTTCCTGCTTTTCAGGTCCGTTACTTTGAGCCTTCTGATAAAAGCAACATTATCACTCCACTGCTACGACACAGAATCACAGAGAGCCATCTATGGGGATCTAACTGCATCTCACATGCTACAGCCAAAAACAGCCACTGGGGCAGGGAAGGCCTGGGATGAGGGACGGGCTTTGTCTCAACTGTGCCAACAGGTACGCGAGTGTACTGATCCACACTTACACACTCAAGATCTCATTTTACCGAGTGAAAATTTCACCTAAATTCAAACCAATAACCAAAGAAGCAAGCACACAAGAAAACCCAAACCCACCAAGAAAACTGGGGTGGGAATCACACCAGCTTATCATTTTTAATAATAAAAATCCAAATAATTAGTAACTTAAATGAATGGAACCTAGTGGAAATACAGAAATAACCATTTGAAACATTATCTACTTTATAGATGTTTCCTTTAATGTCAGAAGAAATGTCAAGAATAGCCCTAAAAAATTGGCTTTTATGAAGCAAAGTTGTTAAGTATTGTGTTTACACAAAAACTTCTAATTTCTTTTCCATATATATATATTTTTTCTTGCTTATTCTTAATTTACAACATGACCTGCATGCAGAAGACACAGAAACAAATTATTTTTTATATGACTTAATAGGCTAGCTGGTAAAGAATAAAAAAAAAACCACAAGATTATTTTATGTGGAAAGAAAACTGCCTTCAGCTGTGCCGGCGAGCACCTCCATCTCCGTGCAAGCTGCCTGGGCCCTGTCCAGTCGTCCCGACCTTAAGAAGGGCTCTACTATACACTGAGCAGGACCTGGGGCCCCACCAAAAGACACACCAGCTGAAATCACGTGGTTAGCCACTCAGTTGTGTCTGACTCTTTTGGAATCCATGGACTGTAGCCAGCCAGGCTCCTCTGGCAGAAAAAAGTTATCCATTCTTCCTTCGTATGTGTTTCCTGCAAAGGTGACAAGTCCCGGGAGCACAGCTGTGTGTCTGGATCTTCCACATGGGACACTGGCGTCACACAGACACTGCAAACTGCCGCCAGAAGCAAACAGCGGCCCTTTCCCCAGATCTACTGGGAAATTAAATGCAAGACTTTTCTCAAAATACCCTTAACCTCTGCCTTTGCTATTGCTTGTCAACACTGAATTCTAGTCTGTAAGAGGCCAGCTGACTCGAAACAGAATTATAATCATTTTAAAGCTATATCTGTATTTCATAGTATTCCACATGGAAAGAACAGCGGCACAGGAATTCCAGATGTCTTATTAGCTGAGAAAGTTTTAGACTCACTCTATTACAGCACCCAGAGAAACTCAAGGAAGTTTACAAAGTAGTAACTTGCCATATAATAATACGAAAAAGGTCTTAAACATGCCTTACTATTAAGCTGTATCTGGAAGTTCACATATAAATAGGTTATTCAAGTTTTATTTTCCCTTTTGATTCTTATTAAAACATATTTTGACTTTATAATTTTGGGGAAAAAAACCTGAAGCTGATTCCTTGATCATGAAGTCTCTGAGTGACAACAGTTTACATAATCCTTTGAAAAGGACAGAATAATAACATTTGGGATTATTTCATGAAATAGAAGATGAAACAGGGAGAAGCTGGGCTACTCTTACAGTACTTTCCAGGAGGAAGGTAAAAGGGCAGTTTAGGGAGAGAAGCGAAGAGGAGACTGAGCCCTGGGACCCCCCGTCAGAGGCGGCCCTGGAGCAGCTTCAGCGAGATCCCCGGCTCTCACCTTTGCAGGAACGGCATCGTTCTCATTCTTAAGGACAAACCTGCCCTCTCGGTCATCTTTATTCCAGTTCAGCTGCACCACCAGGGGTTTCTCATCTATGTCCAATCTTCTTTCTTCTTCACAACATGAAAAGAAAAACAAAAAGCCATGGTTATTTAACGGCATTAGTCAATACAACATTACAACATTCTGATATACAGTAAATTTTATAGACGAAAAAAGTCTTGCAACCTTCATTCCTTACTGACAGACTGAATGTAATTCAATTCCTCCCATGTGGAAGTGAGCGTTTCAGTGACTAATTCAGGATTCTGGTGCTCCTGTATGTACACCTACCACGTGTCCAGTGCCAGAGATGGCCAGGCACAACTTCTGACAACATTTAGAATCTGACAGGGAAAATACAAGAAATACACGTGGGCTAGGAAAAAAATACATGTCGGGCCTTGAAGTGAAGTGAAGTGAAGTGAAGTCACTCAGTCGTGTCCGACTCTTTGCGACCCCAGGGACTGCAGCCTCCCAGGCTCCTCCGTCCATGGGATTTTCCAGGCAAGAGTACTGGAGTGGTTTGCCACTTTCTTCTCCAGGGGATCTTCCCAACTCAAGGATTGAACCCGGGTCTCCTGCACTGCAGACGGACACTTTACCCTCTAAGCCACGAGGGCCTTGCTATATGTTTATTTCTGTAAATCAAGTTCTCTCAGATACAACTGGAAAACGAGACGTTCCACTGATGGACGAGGCTCTTCTCACCTCCGCGTTACCTGCCGATGAGACGTGGCCCTGCCCCACCAGCATGCGTCCTGCCGTGACCCCTGTGCTCCTCCTCCCACCTGTGTCCTGACTTCTGCTCTAAAACGCTCAGTGCTCCACCCTCACACCCCTCCCGCCAGCAAGCACCACCCCACCGTTCTCTAGATAAAGGGCTAAGTTAAGAGTCTACTTCCTTATTTGAAATCTAAAAAGCTCCCTGCAGCCCCCTGAGGGACCCCACACCTGACCACATACTAGGAGGTGAGAGCTGGCAAAGATTATCCAGGCAAGAGGGCAGCAAAGATGGGCAATCACTGTGGTAAAGGAGGTGGGATCAACCGGATGAATCGAAAAGATTTACAGAGGCTCTCAGTAAACGTTACAGATCAACAGCAATGTTAACTACCAGAATACAAGACAAACAAACTCTGAAGTGTTACTGTATCAACAGAAGATATGAGAAAAGAATAATAAATTGGAGATTGGGCCAAGAAGTTTGAAATTCCTGTTTCAAACCAAAATTAACAAGTTGATAGGTGGCAAAATTTGCACTGGGTTGAAATCCCTCACAGCACATTTTTAGAGAACGAATATTCAGTCTAAATTGTAAACTGCAAGAGGGAGCTGCCCTGAAACACATGTGCCAGACAACTGCATGAAGATAAATAAGTCAGGCCCCTGCTACTGTCTACATCACGTGTGCCTGACAACTCCGTGCAGATACAGTCAGGGCCCTGCTACGATCTGCCGTACCTTCTGCTCCAGTTAGAACAGCAAAAGGCTTTAGTTTTCCAACTGACTTCACACAAGAAATTCTAACGTGGAAAAGGGCTGCGAGTGGCATTTCCACAGCACTGGGCCAGTGCTCTGTCCCCACAGGGGCTGAGGTGCCAGGGGCTCACTAGGTACATGTCACCCGTCCAGGGACACGAGCTGAACCTGCCGGTCCCTGCGAGGCTGAGCTCTGTCTCTCCTGTGGGCGTCCCATCTGTGTTAGGGGGGTTTGCCAGAGCACTGTGGAAACCAGGAGATGGGGGTGCTGCCTCCACCCAGGAGTGGGGCAGGGGGCACCCAGGAGGCACGCCCCCCCCCCAATCAGGGAGCAACTGTGACTGAGAACGGAATGAAATCACCAGTTTTCCTTTTATGTGTACTATTTTCCCAAATAACCAGCAAGCTGCTAAGAACATAAATCCTTATGAACTTGTCTGGATCTACGCAGTAAAATAAAGCGTTAAGTATTTCCTTTGGCCTGGGGATGCCACAAAAAATTCCTGACACACTACGGGCTCTGTAACCCGAAAAAGACTGAGGCCCCGCGCCGGGCCCACTCCTCTGAGGGCTCGCACCCACGGCCTCCTCCTCTCTGAGGCCGTGCTGGAGCCACACGAAGGTGCAGGACACAGGTGGGCCAGCCTGGCTGAGCATCACCAAGGGGCTGGGGAACAGACACGCGCTTCTTTACACACCTTCCTGGTGTCTTCATCCCATACAAGGAACATAGCTTACTTTTCAACTAAAAACAAATCTAGCAAAGGAAGTTTAAGGAAAAAATATTCTTAGAAAAAAAATAATAAAGCCCATTCCATTTTTAGATCTCAAATTCCAACCGTAGATGTCATTCCAAAGACCTCAGGTGGTGGTGTTCAAATGACCAATGGCGCAGAAAGAAGCGTGGGAAAGATGAGAAAGACTGTCCTCCTCTCCACAAGCTACGCACAAAGACTCTGAGGCTAAAGGAGAACTCAGCCTCAAAGAAAACACCCAAAATCGGGAAGATCCTCTCCTGTCAAATTTAGTCTAGGTACGATGTATGCAGGTGATACCCCAGGGAACTTGAAAGGGTGATAAACAGATATGGCCCACCTAACAGAATGCTGGCAGTATCTGGTGATGACTGAATTCCACACACTACAAATATCCTAGCCCAATTTCAAACAAAGAAAGCTACACTTCAGGAAGAAAACTAAATAATGTTCAAACAGGTTTTGTGGCTAGAACTTAAGGAGGTATTAAAATAATGTTTGTGCAACCTGTAATTCTTTATTTACAACATTAACTGGATTTTGCTATCTTTTTTTTTTTTTTGCAGGTGACTCAGTATTTCCAAAGCACTCATAAAAATTTAAACATTTCTACATTCCTAATCAGTTCAACCTAAACTGCCACACGATATATAGCGTGTTTTTCAGAAACTTCAAACCTTAAAACGAGGAGCAGAAAGAGTTTTCTCACGACGCCTGTTCTTCCCAAGAACACGGTTCCTGTTCCACAGAACAAAGGTGCTACAGCAAGACTGGTGGTCCACACTCACAAAACAATGGGCTATATCCGGCTGTAGCGCTATCAAATAGAGTTACACGAAGCATTTCTGCAAAATCAAGCAGCCCCGTGTATCATCAAAGTATGTTCCAGACCTGGAGAATTCAAGTATGAAACACTGCACTCCTCATCTCTGGAGAAGAAAGCAACTCCCAAACCTGCACCTGTGAGGAGCCTGCTGGGACACCTCACAGACACCCTCGAGCTCTGCCATCTGTTTCACTGCTCCCTCAGAACAGGCCGGGGTGGCAGTGGAGCTGGGCCCCAAGAAAGTGAGCGCCCCGCGGCGAGGACCGCGCCCGCGGCCGCCCTGCGCACTGACCTCCGCTGACGTGCACCTCGTAGAGCGAGTACTTGGGTGACGACAGCATCCGCATGTCGGGGCGGAACTTCTCGGCCAGCGTCTCCAGCACGTCCTGCGTGGTGGCGGTGCTGGACACCCGGATGCATTTCGTGGCGAAGTTCCCGGCGGCTTTATCTTGAAAATAAAACCTCATCACTCCATGGAACTCCAAATCCTGAAAGGAGAATGAAATGATACATCTTTGAAAAAACGATAGCCTATAAAAAAGAGGTGTCTTCAAACTTACTCAAGTGACTTGGGACGAGCTTTTACAGTCTGCCTCCCCCCGCGTGGCTCAAGCATCAGGTCCGGCTGCAGAGCACCCATGTCAGCAGCAGCTGCCACTCGGACCGGGGCTCTCAGCTAGGGCCGGGCACCGCTTGGTCAAGCCTTTATAACCACCCAGTGAAGCAGATGCTACGATCAAACCCCAGCCTCAAGATCTGGCCACTAAAACTCACAAAGCCTGAGTATCCCGTTCAAGCAAGATCAAAGCAAGTCCAGAATTAAGCCTGGATGCAGTGAACTCCGAGGTCCACACCCGTCTGACCCTGAGGGCCTATCTGTCCCGAGATTTCAAAGGGGCAACACTAAGGCCAACCCCAGCATGAATGTGAATGAATGGAAACTCACTTTGGCTGAATGTAAGTATTTTCAGTATGAACTACTCGCCCCAGATCAACAGGCACAATGTGGATTTTTCTTAAAATTCTCTGTTTTTTAATAATCTTACTTCCAGAGAAAAGTACAACGGATGCCAACCAAAGACCACTCCGCGGGAGGCCGAAGCCCACACACGGGACCTTGGGCGGCTCCTTCCAGGGCTCCTCTGCTTTTTCAATCAATCACAGGTTTTATTTAGGCAACACTCTTGCTGCCACCGCAATAACAAGACTCAGGAGTTCACACCGAGGGACAGAGGCCTGCTGCGGCACAGAGCACCCGTGTCTGTCTGGTGGGCCACACCTTACCAGACGATACTATGCACCCCGGGACTCCCTGAACAAAGCACAGCTCCCTGCAGACCTCCGAGGACACTCCCAACCCCAAGGCTCCCTGCATGGCCCGGCACCAAGAGCGCCTCAGCAGGAGTCCTCAAAGCTCCCCTCCCCTCCCCCCACACTTCACGTCTTCCCACATCCTCGAGCGTCCAGAGCCACCTCCACCCTAAGAGCAGGCAGGGGAGCCCCCTCACCCTCCTCCTCGCAGAGGTCCCTGCGGCTTCAGAGACCCTCACAACCACTGCTATCCACATCCCAACCTGCCAGCCTGCCCTTCCCGGAAAGGCACCATCTAACAAGTCTTCACCTGAAGGGACAGGGAGTATTAGCATGGGCTTAACGGTCTATTTGAAAATTAAACTGGACAAAGACACCTTCAGGCACATTTCCAGCCCCTGGGTTCCTACTGTGTCTACCCAACTCTGCTGCGGGCCGCCCACCCCTGTGTTCCCCCACCCTGGGATAGGAACGCAAGGATCAGGGCTATGTGGGAAGGACAAGCCGAACCACAGACGCCGGGGTGAAGCTGGGCATGGGCACAGGGTGGCAGCTGAGAAAGCAAGTCAGGAGTTGCCTGTGTGCGGCCCAGGCCAAGCAGCCAAAAATCAGGCTGATAGTCATTTTAAAAGAAACCTCTCTATGATGCTCTTAAAGAAACGATTCTCCAGGCTCCGCTCGATCAGGCCTAAATAAAGAGGACCATCAAAAACTACCTTTGATTTGATTTGCATTAAATAAGCATTAATAAATAACTAGCAGTTCAGTTTGCCGGGTCTCCGTAACATCACACTGGATCAGCTAAGCAGAGTCGTTACTGGGCAAGTCCCTTAATAAAGAACACGTTAGCTTTCTGCTCAATTTCAGCCAGTTTCGGCCGGTGTGCATAAGTCTACAGAATTTTATCAAAGCTGAGAAGACATAAAATCAAGTTCCTGAACGTTAAATTGGGCAAGCAGTGACCAAGCTAACACCCACTAATAATCGTAACTAACGAATGTTACAGGCCATCGTGTGCCAGATACAGATGGTCTTCAGCATTTAATTCCCCAAACTAAGAGGCAGGTGCCGCCATCACGCCCACTGCGCAGGGGGGACAAAGAAGGTCCAGGGAGGCCAAGCGTGAGCCGCCAGCACACAGCTGCCCGGCGGCCAGCACCCGCGCCCCCGCCCCCACTCCCCGCCCCCAGAGCTGCCTCCTGGCCACCAGTCCCTCCAGGGCCAGCGGTGTGACCCCCCCCCCCACCGCCGGTGCTCCGCAGCCAGCGCTGCAGCTCAATGCACAGAAAGGCAGGGCGACCTGAGACCCCGTCCACTCGGCTCCTTTCCTCAGCGGTCACTTTTCCCGACAGGAAAACCGCCTGCTTTCTACCTAAAGGCATATCCTCACCTTCAGATACATCCTTCCCCGAGAAACACGATCACCCGTGGTCACCACAACGGTAGTGAATACTGCTCGGGGTTGCATTACTACTCTTTAAACAGAAGTGTTCTTGTGTTTATCAGAAGGGATACAAGAAGACCAAAAAAGAGAGAGAGAAGGCTCGTTAAGAAATTACACACACAGAATCAAAACGAGGAGCAAAGACGCGCAGATGGAGGTTTGCTTTTCAATATTTTACCAATACCTCATTAGTCAATGAAACTGATAATCAGTCGGTCTTCTTATCCGAACCAGGGCAGCCCCAGATCTCCTTCTGCTCAAGCTGCTGAGGACCACCTGCTTTAGAGCTCAACCAGGCTCATAACCAGGCTCTGTTCACGCTCTTCTCACCGCTTCCAGCATTTCCAGGAAAACCAGGTCCCAGCCTGCAGCCCAACAACGCTACCTGCAACAGGTAATCACCTTTCTAATTCCCTCGTTTACAGGACCACTACTTTATCTCATACACACACCTTATTCCCAAGGCCGCTGCCTCCAGGACAGCTGTGTGCCTTCAAAACACAAACATTACTGTGCGTAAAGCCATCAGCCAGATGATGGCCATTTACTCACACTGTTAAAAACAGCAGTAACATTTGAATGCCACCAGTTTAGGTAAAGAATGGACAAACTACATGATTACGGGTTTTTTAGAGTCATATAAATACTTTTTAAACTAGTATAAACTACTTCTTAAACTGTTTTTTAAACCAGTACTGAAGAGCACTTTTTAAAACTATACGCATTTCATTACCTATAACTTCTTTACGAGATACTCCCAAAGGCTCAGCACCGTCTGCAGCGGACCTTCGCCCACCCTTCCCGAGGAATGTGCCCTCCACCACCACCCCACCCCCCCCCTGCACACAACCAGCCCCCTGGGGCGCCTCACTGCTCTGCGCCGTGCCGCGCGGGCGCTGGGTTTCTAGAAACGGAGGGGCTGAGGCTTGCTGGGTGTCACATGACGGACGGCTAGCACTGCTCAGCACTAAAGTGTTCTGCAATGGAGGCAGGCACGCTCTTTTTTCAGACAGTGCCGCTGCACACTTACAGGCTGCAGGACTGTGTGAACGTGACTGTCACTTGCAACCGGAAACCAAACAAAGGGGTAAGCCTGGCTACACGCGCTAGACCGAATCCGCTCATCTGGGGCGAGCCGGGGCCATCCTCACCCGGGAGCACGATCCGCTGCACACGCCTCACGGGTCTGCGTGATCCAATGATTCTGGTACGGCTCCTTGTCTGAAAACAAAGGCACGCTCTCTCACACGTCCCAGTGCACGCCTTCTCGAGGCGAGCCAACCACTGTTCTCCTAACATCACCAGAGTCGAGGCGGAGCAAGCTCACTGAACGTGGGAAAAGTCACCTCTCAGGGGAAGATTTCAGAGTTCATACAAGTTCCCTGGTCTAAAAAACCGACCCCAACACACACACAGAGAGAACGCACGCAGATCACCGCTTTATGAACTCTAACAAACCACCCTGTATCCAACCACGTAAGCGTTGTAAGTAAGACAATTCTCGGCCACAAACAAGCCTGCTGTGAACACCAATCAGCAAACACGGCTTTCAAAGGTTTCAGTTACAGCTGCCAGCACCGTCTACTCACAACGGTCAGCTTCCGAGGCAGGCTCCCCGTGCGCTCCGCTGGGAGAGGCCGGTGAAAGCGGAAACCTACCCAACCCCTTAGTCAGCATCACAAGGGGATGGACAGTGAAGCTCTCCCCAGCGTCCTCTGAGAGTCTCTAATCTCTATGTTTGAACAGCTCCCACACCATATGCACTCGGGATGTGGAAGACGGTGACAAAGGACACACTGATTAAACCCAAACGACAAAAGAGCAAAAACCACACCTGAGACTAACGGCGGCATCTTGCTCGCTACTGCGACTCTCAGTTCTGCGCTCGCACAAGGGTCAAGTGCCAATGCACAGAAGGGAAGAGGCGGAGTGAAGGGGAAAGTCACTCACGCGTGTCTGACTCTCTGCGACCCCACGGACTGTGCAGTCCATGGAGTCCCCCAGGCCGGAACACTGGAGTGGGCGCCTTTCTCTTCTCCAGGGGATCTTCCCAACCCAGGTCTCCCGCATTGTGGGTGGATTCTTTACCAGCTGAGCCACGTGGCAAGCAAAGAAAACGCCCTTCAAAAAGCCGCCTGTCTAGTCCGGGGGTTCTACCCAACTTTGTCCGGGGTCCTTCAGCAGACTGATGAGACCTATGCCACTGCTCTCAGAATAAAAGTGTTAAATGCATAAAGCACAGAGGATTGCAAACTGAACAATCACAGTAAAATGCAATTATCAGGGCTTCCCTGGTGGTGCAGTGGTGAGGAACCCGCCTTGCAATGCAGGGTACGCCAGACAGATCACTGGTCCAGGAATATCCTGAGGAGCAACTACGGAGCCCGGAAGCTGCACTCCTGAGCCCTCACCCCGGAGCCCGGGAGCCGCACTCCTGAGCCCTCACCCCGGAGCCCGGGAGCCGCACTCCTGAGCCCTCACTCCTGAGCCCTCACTCCCAGAGCCCGGGAGCCGCACTCCTGAGCCCTCACTCCTGAGCCCTCACTCCCAGAGCCCGGGAGCCACACTCCTGAGCCCTCACTCCTGAGCCCTCACTCCCAGAGCCCGGGAGCCACACTCCTGAGCCCTCACCCCGGAGCCCGCCTTTAAGAGAAGCCTCCGTGACGGAAGGCCTGCAAGCCGCAGCCAGAGTGGGCCCACTCACCGCAGCCAGACAGAAGCCCGGGCAGCAGTGCAGGCCCAGTGCAGCCAGTAAAGAAAGACTCTTTAGAAAGCACAACGGCTGAAATATTTCAAACCTGTGACAGAAGGTGAGTGGTCTTTATTAACATATTAAGTAAGGTCTAGACCTGACTTTTGTGCATTTAAAATTTTACAACTTCAGTTTTGAAGGAGATATGAGTATAAACTTGTAAGTGAAGAAAATGCTAAATTTCAGTTATAGGCTAATAAAAATGTATTTACTGAAATTAAGATGTCATTATTTTCTCATCCATGGTATGTACCTATAGCCCTCAAGTAAGAAGGCGTCCCTGGAGCAGCTCCAGAGATGACAACCATGCCTGGCAGCTATGAAATATTGCCGTTTACAAAAGCAAAACTCATCGCATGTCCCTTTGCCAACTGGGCTGAACTTCACCCACTGGCATCCCTGAGCCCGATGCCCCATCGGTTTGAGCATGACATTCTGCACAGGAGCAGTGTGGAAGTCTCAGGCACTGTGCACTCCGGGGTGTGGGTGGGGACAGCAGGCGGGTAGGGCCCAGGGCTGCAGCTGTGGGCACCCCTGGGCTCCTCGGGAATGGCCATGCGGTGCCTGGACCACCTCTGGCCTCCACCTACCAGACGCCAGCAGCACCTGCCAGCTGGGAGATCAGGTTGCCTCCAGACACCGGCCTGGGCCCCTGGTGACAAGCCGGGGCCCTCAGCAGCACGGTGCTCCTGCTCTTGTCCCTCCAAGCGCCCGCCTTCCTGCGGCATGATCCCACCTCTCTCCTGAACAGATTCCTGCTCCAGCCTCTGAGCCGCAGTGTCCAGACGTGGTCAGTGAACTCCAGGTGCATCTAACCAGCTGCACATGAACTGCTAACCTAACATCACACCTGTGATTAACGCGATTTAAAGGGACACAGCTTGACGGCCCACCCAAGACTCGATTCACAGGAGGCATCAGTAAAATGACGAGTCTTGAGTCGCTGCCGCCTCAGTCCACCTGTAGCCTTGCTCCAGCTCAGCACCAGCCTGTCAAACCACAGCCTTAAGTACAACCAGCCACCTGCTCCCGGGCTTTCCCCACCAATCAGGGGCAAGGAATCTGCCTGTAAAGCAGGAAACACAGGCTCGATCCCTGGGTCGGGAAGATGCCCTGGAGGAGGGCATGGCTAACCACTCAGTATTCTTGCCTGGGAAATCCTGTGGACAGAGGGCCTGGTGGGCTACGGTCCTTGTGGTCACAAAGATGCGACTTGGCACAGCACAATCACCTGTTCCTAACTCATCTCACTGTACTTAGATCCAGCCCTTCAACTGAAGAGCCGGACGAAAGACATGGCTGAACTCCTTGATAACGTCCAGACACATCGTGACTAATCCACTTCCCTCATCTACAGAGCTGGCAGCCCACTCTCTCAGGCACACACACAGTGATGTCACTGCATCCAATGAGCCGGGCCAATTCTTGTGAGTGGAACTGCACAGCCTTCCCAGCGCCCCGCTTCCTTTCAGGCTCACCATAACCAGAGAGCACTCTAGGGACAGTTTGGGTTCATCTTCACCGCGCTAGGATGCACAGCCAGTTCACACACCGCTTTCGAAACCTGTATTCTGTAATAAACATCTTCATGGAAACCCATACTTTAAAAATTATAGATGTCATCATAAGGCAATTTAAGAAATGTAAATAACTTTGTCTACATAAAAATAAACTCATTTGGGGGGAAAAAAAGGCACGCAATAAGTCCAAAGACAAGTGACACACTGGGGGGAAAAAATTTCCAACTTACGTGAAAGAAAGAAATATAAGATATATAAAGAGTTTCTAAAATATGAGAAGAAAAAAAAATAACCCACTTTAAAATGGATTAAAAAAACCTCATGTTCACAAAGTGAATATGACTCAAATAGGAAAAAGGATGAACCACCTCCTTAAAGACAAAATAACCGTACAACTTCAAAATAAGATCACGTTTCTCAAAGTGGTAAACGTCTAACAACCCCTCCTCTTGAGGGGCAAGTACAAGACGCATATCCACAGAGCAGGCCTGGGGCAACGCTCGGCCAAACGAGACGCACCGGGCACAGCGCGCCCCCTTCTGCGGGCGCGTCCCGAAGACTCGCTGGCAAAGCCGTGCACCGCAGCACCGGTGCTGACAGCAAAGGTCTGGAAACGGCGCGGCGAGGCACGCCGGCTGGATGAGCTCTGGCCCCTTCACATAATGGAGTGAAACGCTGCTGCTGCGCGGTGACACGGCCCGGAACACAAGCACGCGCTTCCGGGGACGCAGGACACAGCCGCGCGTGCGACGGCCAGCACCTTTCACGCGACGCCCGAGCATACCTGCAGAGGGAAACCCTCCCTAAAGCGGACAGGTCGAAACGCTTCCTCAACAGGGAAGATCCCCTGGAGAAGGCAATGGCAACCCACCCAGTATTCTTGCCTGGACAGAGACGCCTGGCGGGCTACAGTCCAAAGGGTCACAAACAGTCACAACTTAGCAACTCAGTAATAACAGCTCTTGTCACTGAAGAAGTCTTAAAGCAAAAGACAAGATGTAAAATTAAGCGTCTCCAGCACCTAGACTGCTGTGTCTCAATCCTTTTCTCCAGTAAAAGGAACCAAGGATCCCTGGAGAAATGGTCTAATCCAGGTATGGTCAGAAAATGGACTGAGTTTGGGACACCTTATTACACCAGAAAACAACGAAGTCTGGAGAAAAAAAAAAAAAAAAACCGTCCAGCCACCAAAAGGTGCACCTGGCCAAATCTGGACAATTTGATTACCGGCAGCAATAATGACTGCAAGTGACGAGACAGAGAAGCCTCGAAAACTCCCACCTGCACAGCGACAGTAACGAGCAGGGAGAACGCCAAAGGCAAGGTCACTGTTACGGCTGCAGCTGCTACGGCGCCGAGTCGGAAAGCAAGCAGCTCAAGTCAGCGCGCGCGGGATTCACTGTCTTCCTGCGGCTCAGACGAGGAGACAGGCTTTTAAAGAATTCCAGCCAGCAAGCGTGAAAGAGATGACAGGACTGGGAAACCAGGATTGTTTCAACCCTTACTTGTCGGGCAAGGACTGGCACCGCCCAGCCAGGAGGGAGCGGCCCCGGCCCCGGCCCCGTGGGTGTGGCGGGCGGGCTGCCGGGGCCGCCGCCTCCGCCCCCAGCTCGCGGCCAGCTCCCGAGGCCCTGCTGGACATGCGTGTGGACCTCAGCTCCATCACGGCTCCAATGCTACAGAAACAGTCGCTCTCCACCGCCACTGGGAATGACTGGACGTTCTGGACAGTGAATTTCAGAAACAGGATTATGCGTGTGCAGTGTTTTATTCTGTGATCTTAATATTTTGCTCTTTTCATATGCGTGCATATAGACGATTAATATGCTCAGTTGTTTTTTGCCTTTTTTTTTGGCTAGAGATACTTTTCAAACTATTTTCTCATGTCTAAGTATATGAGCACTTGAGAATTTTTAGATGGGAAGTGATGAAATGTCTCCTCTCAGATAACCATGTCCCTAAACTCAGCTTTAATAATAAAATAAGGAAATTTTCTTTTAAAACCTGTTTCTTATATCTGCACTGAGTCTGAAGTATGTGAAATATTAAAATGTTTCTAAATCTGAACAAGGGTAATGCACCATACAACTATATACAGAAATTGGTAGACTATCATTTACTGTATTTATATAACTTCCAAGTAAATACTCAGCTGCAACAACTGATTCAAAGAAGCTTTGTACAACTGAAATGCTACCATCTGAATCTCTATAATATACTAAAAATTGAATTCACAGTACTCAACCTGTTCTATTAAAAAAACTTCAAGACACTTACCTAAATGAAAAAATTATCCTCAAATCTTCACTGTTGTATACACTGCATTAGTAACCAAATACACTTTGAAACGGTTTTTGAGTCCTTTCCATATTTTGAGGCCTTTCATATCCTCTATGAGGAGACACTTGAAAGGGGGTTGGGGGTGGGGAGAGAATAAGTTAGAAACAAAATAATCTGGGGGCAGAGGGTGCAAGAGCAGCGGCGTGAACACGACTGCCTTCCGGCTGGGGTTTCACAGAAAAGTCGGCACCGAGGCTGACCTCTCTGCCTGGTTTGAAGGGGGCTCCCGAGCCGCATTCTTGGTGCCAAGCGGGACCTGTGGACCGGACTTCCTGCCTCACTCTGCCTTATCAGGTGAGTACAGCAGATCGGAATGCCGCCTGGTAGCAGGCGAGAGAGAGCCAAGGTGAGCTGCTCACAGCAGCACACAGACTTCGGAAAGGACCGCACGGTTTAGGGGGGTGTTTGACAGCACTGATGCAGAAAGGCAGCCAGGAGGGCAGGGCGACACAGGCGAGAACAACTCCCTGTTCCGCTGGGTTTCCTTGGCGAAACTGCACAAGAGAACGTTCACGGAAAGCAGCAACCACCAGAGCGGACTGTCATTCTGCTCACCAAAATAACACTTCTATTCCAGAATTCTCCACACTGAAGTAAGTATTACAAATATGTGGGGTATTTAACTATAATGCATTCGTGTATAGGCTAAAAAAGAAGTACATTCTGTAATAAATTCTTTAGATAACTAATGGAATATGTCATAGGCATGAACTCAAAGACACAGAAATATGATGATGAAAGAAAAAAGTGTTAGGTTCCAGAGAATGAAAACCTCAAAAATCACTGAGTTGTTTTTATACGTAAAGTTACACTATATCTTTTAAAGAAGATATTACCATTTCTAGACAAAATCAGAAACAGTAACAAGTAAGTTTTTTTTCAGCTTAAGAGATATGCAACGAGCAATATTAACCCAGAACGTGGTGCTGGGGACCTCCCCTCCCCCCACAGAGGACCTCAACTGACAAAAGGCTGAGCCAACAGATCTGAACTTCTGTCCTGCGATGAACAGGAAGATCTTCTGCTGGAGCAGACAAAGCAAAACACGGGAAAGGAGAAAAAGCACAGCTAATAGCGACAGCAGGAACAGCAGCAGGCATCCAGCCTCAAGAAGCATCACCAGAGCAGAAGGGAGCACCACCCGGAGGCAAGCGCTTTCTTCACGCGTCTGCTGCACTTCTAGACACCGCCCTGTCTACAGACCCTCAGCTGAGCCCAGAACCATGGCACTTTCAGCCACGGCCCTACAGGGCGGGCACCACTGTCTACAGACCCTCAGCTGAGCCCAGGACACTGTACTTCCAGCCACGGCCCTACAGGGCGGGCACGACTGTCTACAGACCCTCAGCTGAGCCCAGGACACTGCACTTCCAGCCCCGGCCCTACAGGGCGGGCACCTCTGTCTACAGACCCTCAGCTGAGCCCAGGACACTGCACTTCCAGGCACAGCCCTACAGGGCGGGCACGACTGTCTACAGACCCTCAGCTGAGCCCAGCACCGGTAAGCTGCCTGACCAGGCCCACAAAGCAGCACCCTCGGGTCAGAAGGCGGTGAGACAAGAAGCTGCACTTCTTTTTCCCCACGAAGCGAAGCTGCCTCTCACCTGTTACCCTGTTGTGAAGAAAGGCTGTACCCTTCCCAGGCCCAGCCACACACAGACTGCACAGGCAGTCAGCACCCCACTAGTGGACAGGTAACACAGCCAGCCCTCTGACACACACCGAGTTTACAGAAAGGAAGGCCAGGAAAACCTGCCCTGAGGCTGTAAGGGGGTGGGGGAGTCCCACAGGCAAAGGCGGCCCAGGTGCAGGAAACACCTACGGGCAGAGAGGTAAGCTGCAAGCCCTTTAGAATGGAGCGCTGAGCACATCCCTGAAGCAAGAGAGAAGAGCTATAAAAACAGAAGTCTGAGGAAAAGACCGAGGAACCCAGCTACATTTTAAGGCTTTAAATCTGTGTGACAAAACACTGTAAGAGACAAAAAAAAAAAAAAGATGAACCGAAACATACTTGCAACACACAGGACATGCTTGCAACACACACACGACATGCTTGCAACACACACATAAGAGGTCAGGATTCAGAGCTATAGAGATTCCCTACAAATCAAGTGGAAAAGGACAAACAGCTCAAGGAAAAAAACACGGACAAAATGTATAAACAGGTAATGATGGACCATACACATAAGAAAACACACTCACTCACTGAAAACAGGTTAGTATCAGTCAGGATTATTATTTGTATAGTCTAGCTTATCAGAAGAAATCTGAATATACTGAGGACGCAGGGACTTCTGAGGTCTGGAATGGAAACGGGCAAACCCATCTCAAGGTCAGTGTGGCAGAAAGTGCGTCTGGCCTCTGGCGGAGAAATCACACGTCTAGGTGTCCTCTGGAACACCGCCCCGGCCCAGAAGATGACAGGGACAAGGGCGCCCTGGAGAGCCTGCTCTGTAACAGGGACGGCGCTGGACAGCCTGGC
>NW_024070188.1:88882960-88903463 GCF_014754425.2 Oryx dammah | reverse complement strand
GCGGCGGTGCTCGCTGGAGGCAGAAAGCGGGGAGACGGGCAGGAGGGACGGCTGTATCTATCAACTTGACATCCTGGGGCTTCCCGGGCCTCCTTCAACTGAAAGATACCTCGATGGTAACAACCACACCTCCCTTGTTGATTTGGGAATCAAACAGAGCAATGGGCCAGCTGTGCATCAAAACCACTGCTCAGCAGCCAACACGCCAGAGGTATGAGCTCGGCAGTGACTAGCAGAGGAGGTGGCTGGGAGGGCCTGGCCCCCCAACCGCAGCCCCCCTCAAGAGCAGAGGCCCCAGGACGCAGACCCTGCTGGAGCCACAAGTCCATCAGGGGCTGGCCGGGGCGCCGCAGGACAAAGGCTCCCTGCGTTGTCCAGTAATAATTCTCACAGGGTGGAGAGGAAGAAATGGGGAAGGAGGGGAAGAATCGTCTGGAAGGAAGGAAACGATAAAAACCAACACCCAGGGTCAGATTTCCGAAGCTGGGACGCAAGTCAGCTCAAAGGCAAAGCCCACTGCAGAGTAACATATTTATGCTGCATTAGAAGCAAACATTCAGTAAAAACAGAGTAGCAATCTATAATGTTTTAAAAAGAAATGAAAACTGCAATTTACAAACAAAAAAATAGAACAGACACTAAGCCCAGGGGATAAGGTGCTTCTCTCTTCAGCTGAATCATCTTCACCCCCTCCAACTCCAGGCGATGGGGAAGAACAGCAAACAGCCTCTGTTCTCAGGGACTTGTGATCCAACAGGAGAACCTTGCTACAGGCGGACGCCGACAAGCGAGGCCGAGGGACCCAGAGTCCCGGGATCCGGAGGGAGGGGCGCCCGGCAGCGCATCTGCAAGCAGCAGGACCGCGACGGCCCAGGGGGGAGACGGGGCGGGCGGCACCAGGGCTTCTCAGGACGGAGCGCCACACCAGGCTCCAACAGCCACGGTGCACTCCGGGTGACAGCTCAGCCACCTGAGGGTCTGAACAGGAACCAAAGGCTGAGAATCGCACAGCCCGGACCATGCCAGAGCAAGACGTGCTGGGACGCGAAAGATGCCAACGGTGCTTTGGAGGCAGAGCCGCCAGACTGGGGAGGGCTGAGGCCCGGGATGACGGGGGAGTCAAGAATGGGGCAAAGGGGCGCCAGCAACCGAGACAAGGGGCGGCCGGGCGGTCCTCTAGCCGGGAGGCTGCACGAGTCGCTGAGCAGAGCCAGCGCGAGGCTGCGGGCACGGTCCACTCGGGGCGGTGTGCGCACTGGATGCCCCGAGGAGGAAGGAGCTCTCGGGGAGCAGAGAGGAGGCCGCAAACCGGGGCTCCTCCACTCAGCACAGGAGAACCGACTGGACCCCCAGGGGATCGCATCAGAGGGCCCAGAGGTGATGACCCGGCCCTGGCAGCCCGAAGGGCACTAGTGACCCAGACAAGAGCCAGCGGGGTGAACTCGAGGGTTGGGCCCTTAGGGTAACGAGCAAAGCAAAAGTTCTAAAATTTCATTTCATCTTTAAAATTAGACAAATTACATTGATAGTTGCACTCCACTGGTGACCACACAACTACCCAAACTGGCAGAACAGCCACATAGTCACTGTCTTCACAGCGTGGAACGGGTTAGCAGAGGCGAGCAACTCTAATACATACATAGGCAACCTTGAGCACTAATCACTTTTACAATGAGGACTCCCCTGAAGACGCCACTTACTCTGTGACCGATATACCACTCTCCCACACACCACAGAGGAGACTAAAAGATAACTCCAGGAAACAAAAGTCTTTTTTTTTCCTAATGTTAATCTCATTAGAAAAGACCCTGATGCTGGGAAAGACTGAAGGTGAGAGAAAAAGGGGATGACAGACGATGAGATGGTTGGATGGCATCACCGATTCAATGGACATGAGTTTGAGTGAACTCTGGGAGTTGGTGATGGACAGGGAGGCCTGGCACACTGCTGTCCATGGGGTCGCAAAGAGTCGGACACGACTGAGCAACTGAACTGAACTGAATCATTTTTTAATCCATTATTTTCTCTACTGGGATGTTTGGAGATATAAGCTGAAAAAAAAACAAAAAAACACTGTATCACTAAAACAAATCAAACAAATTAGAAGGAAGTTTTAAACAGTCAGCTAACCTTAGCTATTTGCAACTACCAATAAGGCTGACTTGTCCAAAGCACATGGCTTAATTCCGAACTTCTAAAGCTTATTCTCCAGTTTCTGGAAAGGTTTTGTTTAAGTTTGTTTACGTGCTGTATGTGCTTAAGTCACACAGTCATGTCCGACTCTTTGTGACCCCATGGACTGTAGCCCACCAGGCTCCTCCGTCCATCAGATTCTCCAGGCAAGAATACTGGAGTGGGTAGCCTTTCCCTTCTCCAGAGGATCTTCACAACCCAGGGAGTGAACCCGGGTCTCCCGCATTGCAGGCAGAGTCTTTACTGTGTGAGCCACCAGGGAAGCTCATTCAGTTCAGTTCAGTTCAGTCGCTCAGTCGTGTCCACCTCTTTGCAACTCCATGAATCACAGCACGCCAGGCCTCCCTGTCCATCACCAACTCCTGGAGTTCACCCAAACTCATGTGCATCAAGTCAGTGATGCCATCCAGCCATCTCATCCTCTGTCATCCCCTTCTCCTCCTGCCCCCAATCTCTCCAAGCATCAGGGTTTTTTCCAATGAGTCAGCTCTTTGCATCAGGTGGCTAAAGTACTGGAGTTTCAGCCTCAGCATCAGTCCTTCCAATGAACACCCAGGACTGATCTCCTTTAGGATGGACTGGTTGGATCTCCTTGCAGTCCAAGAAACTCTCAAGAGTGTTCTCCAACACCACAGTTCAAAAGCATCAATTCTTCGGCGCTGAGCTTTCTTCACAGTCCAACTCTCACATCCATACATGACTACTGGAAAAACCATAGCCTTGACTAGATGGACCTTTGTTGGCAAAGTAATGTCTCTGCTTTTGAATATGCTATCTAGGTTGGTCATAACTTTCCTTCCAAGGAATAAGTGTCTTTTAATTTCATGGCTGCAGTCACCATCTGCAGTGATTTTGGAGCCCCCCAAAATAAAGTCTGACACTGTTTCCACTGTTTCCCCATTTATTTCCCATGAAGTGATGGGACCAGATGCCATGATCTTAGTTTTCTTAATGTTGAATTACTGCTAAAAAAGAAAAATATACCCCTCATATCTAAAGTAGTTCCACAATGAAAATCCTTAAGACACAAACCTATCTGTGTAAGTCTCCTCCTGATACTATAAATTCTGGTGGTGGAGAGTCTAATAGAATTGAGCCTGATTTAAGAAAAAAAGACAGCCCACACTCTTAAAAAATAGGGCGATTACTAAGCACAAAAGAATATATGCTGTCAGCCGTAACTCAAGCTAAGATGGTAACGATTTTAAAATAGGTGCTCCCTTGATTTTTTTAGTTACTTTTCAAGTCCATAACAAAGAAGAAACAAATGACTAGTAAAATACATCCACTGATGGATATGAAATTAAAAGACCAAAATGACTAAATAGAAAAAAAAATTTAATACAGGATAAAACATCAATATGTCTTATAAACAGCATTTGCACAAATTGAAGAGATTAAAACAAACATCCCAACAGAAAAAAAGACATGTCACATAGAAAGTATGATGGTCGATGAATTTGTGAAGGACGCTCCTTCTCAACAGTGAACTAGGCAATATGAAGTCTGAAACCAAGGGCTCTCTGTCAGGCTGGAAAAAGAGGAATTCCCAGCAACTGCGTCAGGTAAAGGGTCACACCCACTGCAGCAGGGCGTGACCTGGAAGAGCCTGCTAAGACAAGAACCTGGCAAAGTCTATCAAAATGTTCGGTGTGTCCACCCCTCCAATGCAAACTGCTTTTGGAAATCCATTTCTATTTTATAGAAATAGAACCACAGAGAGATGATTACGCAAAATGTACACAGGAACAGTACTAAAACACTGTATTGCAGGGACAAAGCGTGAATAATACGACTCGTACAAGGAATATTACATCGCCATTAAAAAAACAAGAGCATTTTATGTAAGTGTTATAAAAGGGTCCATAGCTTCCTTCTGAGTAAACATAGCCCAGGTACCACTCACCGAAAAAAGCTTACTGTTAATTCTTCAAGAGCCACTGCCCCCAGGGGCTTCTGCTCCTAAAGTCAGACACGGACATTAACACAGAAACAGCCACTGAGGTTTCAACTAGAGACGGAGCTCCAGGACCAAGACGGGTGCAGGCAGGCCTTACGGTCACCAAGTTCTGAGTGTGCACACTCCATCATGCACAGCCCTTACCCGTGTGCCTCCTTGATCTCAGGATAATGGTGCCAGGCTTAATCACAGGCCTTCCTTTATTGAAAAAATAAACAGAGGACAGAGTCCAGTGTGAAAATACAGTGCCAAGAAAGGGGCCAGATGGAGTGACCCATGACACCAGGGAAGCACACGAGCACACAGACACCACTACAGGCGGCGGGAGGCCAGCAAGGTCACCGGGCTCGGCGATGAGCACACCAGGGCTTCCCTGGGGTCTCAGACAGTAAAGAATCAGCCTGCAGCGCAGGAGATGTGGGCTCGATCCCTGGGTCGGGAAGATCCTCTGAAGGAGGGAATGGCTACCCACTCCAATACTCGTGCCTGGAAGATTCCATGGACAGAGGAGCCTGGTGGGCTACGGTCCATGGGGTCACAAAGAGTCAGACACCACTGACCAACTAACACTTTCACATCAAGGCTGCTGGAGAAGGGCAGACCAGCAGGGGAGGACCAGACAAAGAAAGCAGGTGGTCAGGGTTTTTTTTTTGTTTTTCTCAACTCTGGCTAAAGGATAACTGGAAAATTCTGAAAGAGATGGGAATACCAGACCACCTTACCTACCTCCTGAGAAATCTGTATGCAGTTCAAGAAGCAAGTTAGAACCGGACATGGAACAACAGACTGGTTCCAAATTGGGAAAGGAGTACGTCAAGGCTGTATATTGTCACCCTGCTTATTTAACATCTATGCAGAGTACATCATGAGAAACACCAGGATGGATGAAGCACAAGCTGGAATCAAGATTGCCAAGAGAAATATCAATAACCTCAGATATGCAGATGACACCACCCTTATTGCAGAAAGCGAAGAGAAACTAAAGAGCCTCTTGATGAAACTGAAAGAGGAGAGTGAAAAACCTGGCTTGAAACTCAACATTCAGAAAACGAAGATCATGACATTTGGTCCCATCACTTCATGGCAAATAGATGGGGAAACAATGGAAACAGTGACAGACTTTAGTTTCTTGGGCTCCAAAATCACTGCAGATGGTGTCTGCAGCCATGAAATCAAAAGAAGCTTGCCCCTTGGAAGAAAAGCTATGACAAACCTAGACAGCATATTAAAAAGCAGAAACATTACTTTCCTGACAAAGTTCTGTCTAGTCAAAGCTATGGTTTTTCCAGTAGTCATGTATGGATGTGAGAGTTGGACCATAAAGAAAGCTGAGCACTGAAGAATTGCTGCTTTTGAACTGCGGTGTTGGAGAAGACTCTTGAGAGTCCCTTGGACTGCAAGGAGATCCAACCAATCCACCCTAAAGGAAAAATCAGTCCTGAATATTTATTGGAAGGACTGATGCTTAAGTTGAAGCTCCAATACTTTAGCCACCTGATGCAAAGAGCTGACTCATTTGAAAAGACCCTGATGCTGGGAATGATTGAAGGCAAGAGGAGAAGGGGCAACAGAAGATGAGATGGTTGGATGGCATCACTGACTCGATGGATGTGAGTTGGAGCAAGCTCTGGGAGTTGTTGATGGACACGGAGGCCTGGTATACTGCAGTCTATGGGGTCACAGAGAGTTGGGACGTGACTGAGCGACTGAACTGAACTGAACGGTACCACCAGGGCTTCCCAGGTTGTGCTAGTGGTAAAGAACCCTTCTACCAGTGTAGGCAGACAAAAGAGACACGGGTTTGATCCCTGGGTGGGGAAGATCCCTTGGAGGATGGCAAGGCAACCCACTCCAGTATTCTGCCTGGAGAATCCCATGGACAGAGAAACCTGGCGGGCTACAGTCCACAGGGTCGCAAAGAGTCCGACACGACTGAAGTGACTTAGCACGCACGCGTGCACTCAAGGGCACCACCACCTACCTAGGAGCCAAGCGCACACCTGGGATGACCCCGAACGGCTCTTCCGTCCTCTGCTTGCACGTGAGCTCCAGCCTTCGTTCTACAAAACGAAGGCCCTGCACCCAATCAGCCTCCCGCCGCCAGGCCGCTCCCCCTTCTCCCTGTGGCCTCTGCTGCCCGGGAGGGCCGGAGAGCTCAACTGCAAACGTCACCACCTTCTTTCATCTACAGTGTTCTTGCCTTGGCTTACAAGGCCCATAAGAAACCCACCTGTTAACACGTGCAGCTCCTCAGCCAGCGGCCAGCAGGCACGCTTGTTTAGTTCAGTTCAGTCGCTCAGTCATGTCCAACTCTCTGTGACCCCCGTGGACTGCAGCACGCCAGGCCTCCCTGTCCATCACCAACTCCCGCAGTTTACCCAAACTCATGTCCACTGAGTCTGTGATGCCATCCAACCATCTCATCCTCTCTCGTCCCCTTCTCCTCCCACCCTCAATCTTTCCCAGCATCAGGGTCTTTTCAAATGAGTCAGCCGCACACTTGTACATCCAAACACAGACACACACGATTTTCAGTCACTAGGCCAGTACTCTTGCCCCATGGATGGAGGAGCCTGGTAGGCTACAGTCCATGGGGTCACGAAGAGTCAGACACAACTGAGGGACTTCACTTTCACTTTTCACTTTCCTGCACTGGAGAAGGAAATGGCAACCCACTCCAGTGTTCTTGCCTGGAGAATCCCAGGGACAGGGGAGCCTGGTGGGCTGCCGTCTATGGGGTCACACACAGTCGGACATGACTGAAGCGACTTAGCAGCAGTAGCAGGCCATGCTGCAAAGACAAACAAACCCAAGAGCTCAGGCGCCCCACTCCAAAGGCCCACTGCTCTCAGACGCCACACCTCTCTAATCCAGGCTTCCGCACCAGCCCAGGCGCCCCACTCCAAAAGGCCCACTGCTCTCAGACGCCACACCTCTCTACTCCAGGCTTCCGCACCAGCCCCGCCTGGGACACGGCTTCATGGGAGAGGGACGAGCAGAAACAGAAGGTGGATTTGGGGCTTAGAGCTGCTGCTCAGAGGGGCCGCTCACCAGCCAGAGCAAGGCACGCGGTCAGGTCTGGTGCAGGAAGGCAAGTTCCCGGGACCCGGGTTCAAGGAGGCACGGAGAGACCCGAGGAATGGCGTGCCCACATGCGCACGAGCCCACAGATGGACTCACCGGGTTCTTTCTAAGTCAGCTTTCCACCTTTTCTACAAATTCCTCAGGATTCAGAGCGAACATTTCCTGAAATGCACTGTGGGAAGCTGTGCCTACGCCCCAGGAAAGGCTCGGCCCAGGCGCTTCCCAGCCCCGCACAGGACGGGGCGCACCCCCAACAGGCTGCGCCCCTGGAGGCGTCTCCCGGCTCACCCCAGCCCCACGGGCATCAGCTGAGCACATACTTGCTAAGTGAGTCACGCTCTTGGCCAGGAACGCCCTCCGAGGAACCACAGAGAAGGTACCCTGTCATCCGAAGATCCGCGTGAATGGCTGCACAGGGCGCCTGCTCCTCAGGACCCAGACGGGGCGCACGCACCGTGCTCCAGACATACTTCCCAGTGCTCTTGCACACTCAGACGGGAGCCACTGCGGAAAGCGCAGGGCTCTACCGAGCTCTGAGCGCCCCACAGTCGCAGGGAGCGGCCTGCCGAGGTGAGTGCCAAGGGAACTGCAGCTAGAGGCCAAGGGCCCCTGACACCGGGCAGCCCCCTCACCTCCATCCCGGACGGCAGAGCAGGCTGCCTGCAGAAGGCCCAGGCCCCGCACACAGCGCTGAAAGCACAGCGGGTGCTTGGAAAACCAGTCTGAATGAATGGACGCTGCCCAAGCCCATGACAGACCCAAGAGAGGGCTTAAATGCCATCATTTTAAAAGCACTGAGCCACTAAAAAGAGAAATAAACACAGATATGCCACAGAAGCAATCTCTCACCACAACACTCAGGCCCTGAGGTAAGTGCATAACTGTTTCTGAATTTTTTGCTCAGATGTTCACAGAAGCAAACAATGAGTACTACTCTATTTAATGTAAAATCTGCACGGTTTCTCAAGAATCAAGCTGTTGGTACCAATCATGCACTTTTGTAACTACACACACTAAATATAAAATGCCTAAAAATGTGATTGGACTAATACATGGAACATTCCTGAGCATCGGAAACTTGCTTAGAAGCTGTGCAAACCACAAACGTGTAGTACTCGGTAGTTGAGGAGCCACTCGGTGAAAAGACACTACTAACCTCAACGGTAATTACATTTTGCACTGGAATATGAACCACAAGACTCTAGAGGCAAACGCAGCCTCAAAGTGGTGCAAACACAGACAGCAGGGTGGGTGCCAACCTGAAGTTCCTGCTTCCAGCCGTCCCGTGAGACCAGCCCAGGGAGCACGCCAAGGCCGCTGGCCTCGCAGACCCGGGCGGCGGCGTGCAGCTGCCCAGGTCAAGTGTTCAGTCCCTGACTCAGAAAGAAAAGCACACTCAGCTCCCAGCGAGGAAGCTCCTCCACGTTCTACCGTCTCCTTCAAGAGGAGGAAACAGGCTCCAGAGCAGAGGAGGAAGAGCGTGATTCGGGAGGCCCCCTGAAACGGCCGTTTGGTCTGAAATCCTCCGTTCCAGGTTGGGAAGGGCAACTATTTACTCGGGAGATGTTAGTTAGAATCGTCAGCAACAACCAGGGAACAGCTCCAGAGGACTCTGCTGAAACCGCAGTGTCACCTGGGGGAAACTGCTAGTTAATATGTAAACAGCACCCCAGGAAGGCAGAGTCAGCGGGGCAAACAGGTTTCGCCTGTCACTCCATTTCAGGCTCAGACCAGGGAAGGGCCAGGGCCACACCCGGCCCCAGGGGCGGGAGGCCCTTCCGGAGGCGAGGGGCCAGGTGAGCAGACACTGGATCCCGGCCCCAGGGTCTCCACGCGGCAGGAGCCCAGCCTCGGGGCGCGCAGGCCACCTGGGGGACGGGAGACTGCTCCATCTTGGACACGCATCCCACACCAGCTGCTGGTGACCGTCCAAGACACGAGCTGTCCACGTCTGCAGACAGCGAGAAAAGACGGCGGCCACTCCTCACTGACCACACAGCACACTCACCCGTCCAAAGACAAGGCACAGCAAGGCCTTCCAACCTACACACTCATGTTTACATCCAGGTTGGTGCAAAAGCGAGCTGCGGAGCGGCGCTGGCTGGAAGACACTCTTAGATGCGGTCGCCACACGCCATCTCAGCGCACATCTCTCACTTCATGTTCTTTTTGCCAACGACTTATTACCTGCTGTTGCTCTTATGTTTATTTTAGACTACAGAAATGATGTTAGATAGAAATCAAACTCAAGCGATTTTTTAATTCGAGTTCAAAATGGGTCGTAAAGCAACAGAGACGACACGCAGCATCAACACCTTTGGGCAGGAACTGCTGACGAACATGCAGCGCAGCGGCGGTTCAAAAGCTCTGCAAAGGCAACAAGCGCCTTGAAGACAGGCGCAGGGCGGCCGGCCGCCGGGAGCTGACAACGGCTGACAGCAGCCGTCGCGGCTGATCCTCTTACAACTACGTGGGAAGCTGCTGAAAAACTCAGTGTTGACCACTCTACAGTCATTGAGCACTTCAGGCAAACTGGAAAAGTGAAAAGGCTTGACAAGTGGGTACTCGGGAGCCGACCAAAAAAACCTGTCATTTATTTTATTTATTTTTTATTTATTTTAATTGGAGGCTAATTACTTTACAATATTGTGGTGGTTTTGGCCATACATTCACATGAATCGGCCATGGGTGTACATGTGTTCCCATCCTGACCCCCCTCCCACCTCCCTCCCCATCCCATCCCCTCTGGGTTATCCCAGCGCAAGAGCCCTGAGCACCCTGTCTCATGCATTGAACCTGGACTGGCGATTGGTTTCACATATGGTAACATACATGTTTCCATGCTATTCTGTCAAATCATCACACCCTCACCTTCTCCCACAGAGTCCAAAAGACTGTTCGATACATCTGTGTCTCTTTTGCTGTCTCACATACAGGGTCATCGTTACCATCTTTCTAAATCCCACATATATGCATTAATATACTGTTGGTATTTTTCTTTCTGACTTACTTCACTCTGTATAAAAGGCTCCAGTTTCATCCACCTCATTAGAACTGATCAAATGCATTGTTCTTAATGGCTGAGTAACACTCCATTGTGTATTTGTACCCCAGCTTTCTTATCCATTCGTCTGCTGATGGGCGTCTAGGTTGCTTCCATGTCTGGCTATTGTAAACAGTGCTGCGAAGAACACTGGGGCGCACGTGTCTCTTTCAGTTCTGACAACCGGTCATTTTACAGTGTTGTCTTCTCTTATTCTGCGCAACAACAATGAACCGGTTCTCGACTGCACGGTGACATGTGACCAACGGCGGGTTTTATAACAGTGGCAGTGACCAGCTCAGCGGCTGTACGGAGAAGCAGCTCCAAAGCACCTCCCGAAGCCAAGCTCACACTAAAAAGCCACGGTCACTGTCTGGGGGTCTGCTGCCGGTCTGATCCACCACAGCTTTCTGAATGCCGGCAAAGCCACTGCATCTGCGGAGTAGGCTCAGCCAATCAGTGAGATGCAGCAGAAGCTGCCGACGCCCACAGGCAGCACTGGCCGACAGAGGGCCCAGCTCTCCTCCACACGTGGCGATGCTCGACCACGTCACACAACCAACACTTCAAAAGTTGAACAAACTGGCTACCAAGTGTTGCCCCATCTGCCACATTCATCCGACCTCTCACCGACCGACTGGCACTTCTTCAAGCATCTCAACAAAGTTTTGCAGGGAAAATGCTTCCACAACCAGCAGGAGGCAGAAAATGCCTTCCAAGACTTCCTCCAATCCCAAAGCACGGATTTTTATGCTACAGGAATAAACAAACTTATTTCTCACTGGCAAAAATGTGTTGATTGTAATGGTTCCTATTTTGGTTAATAAAGATGCATTTGAGCCTAGTTACAGTCATTTAAAATTCAGTCCAAAATCGCAATTACTTTGGTACCTACCTAATAGAAGATACATATACATGTACATGTAACATTCCATTGTATCATGCCTCTGATTATTCCTTAAAATTATGCTCTAAGTTGTTCCACTTATAAATTATTTTTCTATAAAACCTGCAGGCACTGGTTGTTGCAGTGACCCTACACCTCCAGAGTCCGCAGTGCTGAGTCATAAGAACGCTCTGTTCTGGAACCACGCGACCTGGGCAGATCACTGCCCCCAGCTTACCAGCTGTCCGCCCACCAGCAGGACTGCTCTGAAAACTAAGGGGGATGATACAGAAAACCCGGTCACACTAATGTCAAGTGCACAGACACTACACACCCACAGAACGTTACCTACCGCAGCTGTCATCAGAATAACTACAAAGCTCTTAAAAACTGGATTCCTGACAAAAACTGTAAACTTAATAACATGATCAACAACAAATGATCCAGTACTGGGTTAAAAATGCAAGTAATTAATAACTATGTATACTTCAAACATTCGCCAAATATTCAAAAGAAACATACAATTTTCATAATACAAAGAAAGCAAATGCCTTAACTCCTTCATGTCTAATAACATTTTCAAGAATATACTTCAAAAATAAACCATAAAACAACATCACAAGTTTTGTTAGTGCTTTTCCAGATTTACTGGCCTTAATTTTACTGTTCTTGACATTTGCAAAATAACAATTTAATGAAGGTTATAAAAAATTATTTTTAAAAACTGAAATCAACAAGTTTGGCATAAAAACACATGAATTATTCTAGGAAGTATACAAGGCCACCTTTGCCAAAACAGAATTAAAAACATATTTCAAAGTACTTGAGGTCCTCAACATGAACCATGGTGAAGACACGGTCCACGGTGCTCTGGGCAGGACCCTCCTGAGTAAGACAAGCCCAGCTCATCCACAAAGGAGCCGTTCACAGATTCACTTATTCAGCAACTCAGGTTTCGGATCTGTATTGTATTACCCTGGCAAATTAAAACAACATGTCTATTAATAAATATGTCTCATTATGTGGTTAAAAACAGTGCTCCATCAAAATGATTTAGTAATACTACCTATAAAAAGAAAGTGGCCACCAAAGCTTCAAATGAACTTACGCCTCACCCATGGAAGAACAACACAACGTATCTGCTGCAAAACGTTGCCACTGAGTAGATAAATCAATCTTAAGTGTCGGTAATCTTTAACATAAATTCAATATTCTCATAGTTTGTTTTTTCCACAAGCATTTTTAAAAGTAGTATGCTCACATACTGTTTATAAGTATTAAAACCCCACGTTGTGCACGGTGGATCTTAGACTATAAACACTAATCTGTGTGGTCTGTCTCTCTCCAGAGAGATAGTGACGTTAAGGGGAAGCACAACCAACACAGCAGGAGAGAGCCGTCTCGAGTCGGCCGCTGCCACCGTGCAGAGCTCAAGCTCGGAAGGGGAGGCCTGGGAGCACAGACAAGTGCCAGAAAACAGAGCCCACATCAGCAATGCAGCTACCAACCAGGCTACCCAGAATATCAGACTCCAACACTCAGAACTAGATACTGACCAGGAGGAAGGGGGCCACACCACAGCCCGAGTGAATCAGCGCAATGAAACTTCAGTCATCCTTCAGCTAGGTTGCAGCCAGTATCTCTGAACAGCAAAAATATACATGCTTGCATCTTACAAATTCAAATTGTGTATTTTTCCAGTAGTCATGTATGGATGTGAGAGTTGGACCATGAAGAATGCTGACCGCGAAGAACTGATGCTTTTGATCTGCGGTGCTGGAGAAGACTCTTGAGAGTCCCTTGGACTGCAAGGAGATCCAACCAGTCCATCCTAAAGGAGATCATTCCTGAATATTCATTGGAAGGACTGATGCTGAAGCTGAAACTCCAATAATTTGGCCACCTGATGTAAGGAATTAACTCACTGGAAAAGACCCTGATGCTAGGAAAGACTGAAGGCAGGAGGAGAAGGGGACGACAGAGGATGAGATGGTTGGATGGCGTCACTACCTCGATGGACATGAGTTTGAGTAGGCTTTGGGAGATGGTGAAGGGCAGGGAAGCCTGGCGTGCTGCGGTCCATGGGGGTCGCACAGAGTCAGACACGACTGAACAACAACAAATGAAAATAGGTATTTACAAATAAAAATGAGTAAATATATGCAAAATAAATGAATGTATGTTAAAACCTATTTTTCTTTCACAAGGAGAATTATGTTCGACTTTAAATGATACGTATCTGTTAACTGTACAGCCCTCGTTGGATAATACCATGAATATAGACTTTAATATCTGCCTTAGAATGTTTCAAAAATGAGCTGAACCCAAAACTCTGAAGAGCAATCCCCAAGCGTTCCAGGCAGCAGCTCACGCTAAGGCAGGCGGCCTGGCCCCTCTCAGGTCCGCGGTGAGGTCAGCCGTCCCGGGCCGCAGGCGCTGGAGCCTCGCCGCGGCGGCCACAGTGGGGCGCGCGTCCCCGCGGCGGCCGCGCCGGAAGAGGGCCCGTCTCCGATGGAGCGGGCGGGACGGCCAGCCCTAGCAGTCGTGGACGCAAGCACCTCGGCTCCACCAGCGCGCTCGGTGGCGCGGGTCCAGTCACCACGCCGTGTCCGACTCTTGCGGCCCTGCTGACTGTGGCCCACCAGGCGCCCCTGTCCGTGAGATTCTCCAGGCAGGAACGCTGGAGTGGGGTGCCGTTTCCTTCGCCAGGGGATCTTCCCGACCCAGGGCTCGAACCCGGGTTTCCTGCATTGCAGGCAGATTCTTTACCAACTGAGCTAGGAGGGAAGCTTCCCAACACTTGGCGACTTTTCTAGTCAATGCTGACATTAACAAATGGGCTATTTTTATATGGTTTAAAGAAATGTATCAACATGTGGAAAAAATCCACTTTCTTCCAAGTGGTCAGTGCTCGACGGCCCAAAACCACACGTGGGTACAAGATCCATTCAAAGTGCAAAAGAGACAAATGGATGTTAACCGAACAACAGGACAAAGACTTAGAACAATCTTCCAGAGGAGAGTTAGTACCAGAAACGGAAACACTTAGGCGCAAACCAGAAATCTTCATAAAACTGACTCTTACTTCTATTATCCATGTCTCTTAGGAATAATCACCCCAGTGATGACCCCAAGTATTTGCCAACACAAAAATACATTACAGTGAAAAATGTAAGATAACCTAAGAACTCATTAAGAAGCTCATGTATAATAATGGTACATTATAAACTTATATGACTTCCCTGGTGGATCAGATGGTAAAGCGTCTGTCTACAATGTGAGAGACCCAGGTTCGATCCCTGGGTTGGGAAGATCCCTTGGAGAAGGAAATGGCAATCCACTCCAGTACTCTTGCCTGGAAAATCCCATGGACAGAGGAGCCTGGTAGGCTACAGTCCATGGGGTCGCAAAGAGTCGGACACAATATAAAACCAGGGTAGATTTTACAAGCTTTTTTCTGTAAATCTGGAGCACTCAGAAATTTATTCAGAAAATAATATCAACACCTACCTAAAGATAATGTCTCTGCAAGACACCTTCCCAAGGTCCAGAACTAAGTATGTATAAGGAGAGAGGCACATGCTTTTAAGAACACAGTGGTTTTTAAATAGTTGATTGTACTGTTGCTCCCAGACCATTTTCTCTACCAACCACGTAGAACTGGACCAGACTCAAAGCAAAAGGGGGAAACTGGCAACCTCCAGCCTCCACGCCAAAAGCCGATAATAGCAGCACAAAAAGAAATTACAAGTGAGACACTGTGCCGGCCCTCCTGCAAGACTCAGGAAATAAAAAGAATAGTAAGTCACCGTGGAAAGTACCACTATTAGCCGACAAGGGAACAGAGAAAGTATGTTCTTGAAAGGAACAAATGGCTTAAACTAGTGGAGAGCGGGAGCCTGACTTTCCTTTAACAGAACATGTGTGAAATGGAGCAACAGAGAACTATTAAGCCGTGACTGAGAATACGGCAAACCCACCAGGCAACAGTGAGCTTGAGCAGGGTGTCTCGGGCCAGACCCTCCACGCAGCTCTCGGGGTGGGCTGGGCTGGGGGAGCTGCAGGGAGCCAGGGGAGACCTGAGCCCCTGTGGAAGCCCGGGTCCCGCTGTTTGCACCACCGTCGGGGTACAGACAGGCTCAACGGTGACGCGTCCTCTGCCGGCGTGTGGGGCTGTAGGCACACTTAGCCTCTAACTTACAACCACAGGTCACGTGCATTCCCACCACCGTCCGAGGCGTCAGCACAGCAACTGAGTGCACCTCAAACAAAACCAGCCAGGAAACTAAGAGCGACAGAAAAACTGAACGAAAACCAGCAGACTCTACCTAACCTGAAAATCATTTTCACTGAAGAGGTCAGTTCACATAAATACTGTTCACGTCTATTTTATGTATAATAGAGGAAAGCAAGCTTCTACCAAAATAACTGCTATGTTATCCATTAGTGTTTCCTGATATTACACTCAAGTTCAAGTCTGGCAAAACTGTTTATAAACAAATTAATCTATGCCACCAGAATAATAACCAACCACTAATAATAATGCTTTATATACTACAATTACTCAATTGAATCCCTATTGACATAACCCTAAACCTTTTTCTCTTAAACATCCAACCAACTTGGTATCATATCCTGGTTTTCGGTGAATCAAATTTTTTCACAACTATGAAAGAACCCCTTCTGCTATTCAACTACTGCTGTTGCTCGGCTGCTAAATGGTGTCTCTTTGCAGCTCCATGGAGTGCAGCACGCCAGGCTTCCCTGTGCTTCCCCATCTCCAGAATCTGCCTAAACTCATGGCCACTGAGCTGGTGAAGCCCTCCAACCGTCTCATCCTCTGTCACCCCCTCCTTCTCCTGCCCGCAATGTTTCCCAGCATCAGGGTCTTTTCCAGTGAATCGGCTCATCGCATGAGGTGGCCAAAGTATTGGACCTCTGTACTCTACTATTAACCACAATCAAAATCTGACAATTCTAGAAAGGCCTGTATTTACAACATTTGCATTCCATTAAGCCCATAAACCGCATACAGCGAAATTACTGCTTCATTGGCAGGAACACAGCAAAGTGAAGCTGGTTGAGATGCAGCTTCAAGTCAAGGTAAAGAGACAATGGTGCCCTGACCTCACACCCACAAACACAAACCACAACCAATTACTACAGAAGAAAAAAAAATTTTTTTTAAGGAATAGAGATGCCTATAAATACTAAAAACACATCACTGGCAACTGCCTATCTCATTACACACTAGTCACCAGATCTTCTGAAGTACCAAGGTTGAATAATACAACTGCTGTTTCCAAAACAGTCTCAAATATAGTTAAGTTGTATGATAAAGCATACTTACAACCTAAGCATTAGTCCAAAGTATAGATTAAACTCTAAACTCTGTGCTTATTTGCTCAGTCATGTCCGTCTCTTAGCGACCCATGGACTGTAGCCCGCCAGGTTCCTCTGTCCATGGGATTCTCCAGGAAAGAATACTGAAGTGCGTTGCCAGGCCCTCCTCCAGAGGATCTTCCTGACCCAGGGATCAAACCCAGGTCTCCCACATTGCAGGTGGATTTTTACCATCTGAGCCACCGGGGAAGCCCAGTTTAAGCTGCAAATTATGCAATTACTACGACCTCATCTGAAGACTTCCTGCTCCACCTCTGCTGACAAACTACGAGTTATTTTTTACACGCACCTCTGGGTAGTCTGGGTAATATAAAGCACCACATTACTTCTCAAGACTAATCAGAGTATCCTTCAATAAATAGAGGGGTGTCCACAAAAATTCTAGGTTAACCTTTTTTCCCATCGATGCCAAAAAAAAGGCAATGGATTCAATAAGTAATACACAAATCAAATATCTCATAAAAGTGAAGTGGTCAACTAACTACGTAGCACGGGTTTTGCATTCAGGTGTAAAAGTTTGTGCAGAAGAGTAAGACATGAAGCAACGAATATTTACCAGTCTAACAGACAATTCCACTGAGTGTTTTAAAAGCTCATATCCTTGAGTAGTCAAGAATAAAGGGACACAAAAAGGAAGCCATATTTGGCATTCTTTTCACAAAGTATTTAGTGAGCACGCACCACGTGACAGACATAAAATTGACATTTCAAACAATAACATGCTAAGCTCTTGCCTTCATGCAATCAGAGAATGATTCAGACAAAACCAATGGCTGTAATGACAAAATGAGTTAAACAGCGGAACACCCAGAGCAACATGCAGACTTTGGGTGACCAGGGAAGCCCTCTTCTGAGCAAGAACAGGGATGAGCAACAAGAACTCTGCTATGATAAATCACCAGAAACCCCTGAAAGAGAAGGCTTAACACGAAAAGTAAGACAAGGACGGGGGACTAAGAAGCTCTTATAAGCATTATCGTGCACTATAGCTCTCCATGGTAACCAAGATATTAACGCAGCTTAATATCAACTCCTTGGTGATAAAGCACTGACTAAGTTTAGATCACCAACTTTCATTTTAAATATAATCAGGGACGAAAAACACAATGATAAAATATAATCTGTTTCTTCTCTGGAAGCCCTTCTGCATAGAAAGGTGAATATGAAGCAAGCTTAACGAAGCAGAAGTTAAAACACATTCTACTTTTCTTTAAAAGTGAGAGTAATCCAAAAAGCCAAGCTTATCGTCTCCCTAAACACAAACACCCCAGATAAGCAGTTAGCAATGCTGCCTGAAACCACCAATCACAGATGGTCAACAGTTACGTAATTTGGTAAGAGGCTTCCCTGGTGGCTCAGACGGTAAAGATTCTGCCTGCAATGCGGGAGACCCGGGTTTGATCCCTGGGTTGGGAAGATCCTCTGGAGAAGGCAATGGCAGCCCACTCCAGTACTCTTGCCTGGAAGATCCCATGGAGGGAGGAGCCTGGTGAGCTACAGTCCATGGGATCACAGAGTCAGACACGACTGATCAACTTCACTTCACCCACTGATCACTGTAACCCCTCCAAAAAAGCTGTCAGAAGAAAACAGACCAACAACTACACTCTCGCATATGTACATAGAAAAGATTCTCCAAATATATAAATACATGCCTTACGTCTTATTTTTACAAATCAAATTCTGAAGTAAAGTCGCTTTATTGACCATAATAAAGGCCAGTATGATGTTACATTCTTACAAGGAAAACTATTTGTGATGGACAAATACAGTGAAAATTCATCATTTCCCAGATATTAAAAAAAGTTCAGACAAAAAAGGTTAGATAAAGCAAGTCGAATCCACTGGCTTTAAAATATTGATTTAGGGAATTATTAACTTTAGTTTCCTTCATGATAATGAAAAATACATGTTATATGTGAAGCTTAAACTTCCAAAGACCAGAATAAACATGAACATAACAGCAGGCAAAGGTTCTCCAGAAAACAAAAAATGAAAGTGTAAACTAGGTACCAGATATAGTGTAAGAGCTAAGAAAACAACACAGATATTTTAAAAAGCAAATTTATTTCATCAAGAAACACTTTCTAATATAATCCTGGAGGATCATTTCTAGAAATGTTCAGGTGTCAGTGGGGAGGCTGTTGTTTAGTTGCTAAGTCATGCCTGACACTTTCCCAACCCCGTGGACTGCAGCCCACCAGGCTCCTCTTTACATGGGATTGATTCTCCAGGCAAGAACACTGGAGTGGGTTGCCATTTCTAAATGAAATATATAATCATTTGCCTGAAATGTCCTTCAACTTTTGCTTTGCTTCAACATCTGCATAGCAACTTTTCACCCACAGAATAACCAGAAAAAACATATTTCTCTGAATGACAGGCCAATTTTACTTAAAAACTACTCAGATAGTGTATCTCAGAAAGGACAGAGGTCTCAACCGAGTGCTTAAAAACAGAATTTAATAAAATCAACTGTGTTTCTGATTCAGGATTTTTAAAAAGGCTAATGCATTCAGAATCCCAAAGAGTAAACTGAACTACCTATCACTAAACTGAAAAAAAGATTCCTTTTCTCAACCAGACTTGGGAAATTTCTGAAAAAAAAAAAAAAAACAAATTATAAATAGGTCCATTCAAACAGAAAAACAAAACAACTATGTACCAAAATATTTTACATCTGAATTTTTTAAACCAGAAAAAAGAAAAATGAACTCATTATTCTGAAAGACAACATAATCCTGATGGCTAAATGACTGCACGTCACTTTTCAAAGACCTGCTAATACACCTATGAATGAACACAACTACGCATTATTTGTTTACTAGCACCTAACTCGTAAAATCATTAGAGAAGATGAGTTATGAACCAGGAGTAACTTATCATAAGTGTTCAAATTGGCACCCTGAACCTAATAATTCATATTGGCATTCAACTACGTATGAAGACGAATGGCTCTGCCAGTGCAGACGGGAGAGATGGATCTTACCCCCCATCACGGGCAAAATCAAGACGCTGGGACGCTAAAAGTCAAGTTCGCTCAAAACTATAAACTGGGGTTTAATGATAAGGGATTCAATTTCATGAGAACGTTCAAATTCGTCCAACAGGATTGGGGCCCTAAAGACGGCATTTCAGTAAACAGTATTAACTTGTAATTACTTACTGGGACAAATCAGAAATAGATGCCAGTAAAATCATTCCCTAAGAGAACACGAGTCCCGGGTAAGGTGTCTCTCTCGCGGCTGGAGGATGGGCTCTCAGGGTCCCTCCCCGAGCTCTCCCCTCCAAGGCCCTCCCACACCTCTCCCAGACCAACGCACGGGGAGGAGACCTATTTAGAAAACAGAAAACTGCTGGGAATTCTTTCAGCCTGTCGGCCGCAAACAACTACCATTGTCCCAGGCCGAAGGCGAGCGAGATTGCCTCCTTTTCCAGGAGCACACCCAGGGCGGGCTACCCCCAGCCAGGCCCGGAGCCACCGTGCGCGCCCCGCCCTGCGCCCCCCGCCCCTCCCCAAAGCCCACCCACCCACCCGATCGCCCCGACCCCCTCCCCTCCCCCTCTAGACACCCTCCCCCTCCGGACCCTCGCCCTCGCCCTCCCCCCGCCCCTCCCCCGCCCTCCCCCCGCCCCTCCCCCGCCCAGCCCCCTCCCCTCCCCCGCCGGGCCCGCGGCCGCGCGCACGGCCGGCGCGGGGAGGGGCGCCCGCCCGTCCACCTGAGCGCCGGCAGCGAATGGGAGGGACCGCCTCTCCGCGGAGTTCAATTCCGGGCCGCGTTATCAGCGGGGCCGCACGGTCGGAACAACTTCCCCGACATTGGCTGTGCGCGCCCGGCCGCCGAGCCCCGCGGCCGGCCACACGCCCGCGCGCCCCGGGGACAAAGGTCCTCCGGGCGGGGGCCCCGCCAACCGCGTCCGCGCCGCGCCCCCC
>NW_024070188.1:88849680-88877960 GCF_014754425.2 Oryx dammah | reverse complement strand
TGTGTGTGTGTGTCCGTGTCTGAGTGTATGTTAGATTGTGTGTGTGTGTGTCCGTGTCTGAGTGTATGTTAGACTGTGTCTGTGTGTGTATCTGAGTGTCTGTGTGTATCCGTTCTGTGTGTGTCGTGGTAGATGGAGAATTTACCGCGTGCACACTGCTCGCTCCCCCTCCTGATGTGCTGTGGAGTGATGCCATGCGGTTCCCCGGTGACCAGGCCTGTCTTGCAGTTCCTGACTCTGCGCCCTCTCCCAGCGCTGAGCGCAGCACAGAGCTCTGCGCACAGAGGGTTTCGGACCCTCAGCCCGACTGCGGAGGGTGGCACGCTGTGGGCCGCAAACACAGCATCCACAGCTGCCAGCCAGCTCCCCCGGGCCAGCGCTCGAGCAAGGGGCCTTCATGAGGCAAGGTCCTGAGCCTGGGGGTCTGGGAAGCTTTCCGTCAGCTTTTCCCTATTCTCGTGACCACAGTCCCAAGCAGTGGAGCTGGATGAGGAGGGTGCCTCATTCCTAAAACTGAGGTCTTGAGCTCCTGAGCAGCTTCTGTAGGAGTCCGTCACCCGACTGTCACAGATACAACAAAGCAAAGAAAATGTGGGAGACCTTACGGAAACCAGGTTCTGTGATGAGCTGTATGTGGCAGACCTCAGGCTCCAGAAGAGCGAAGTGTCAGGAGAAGGACCGGCGACTTAACCCTAAGAAGGCAGATGGCGCAGAAGCATCAACAGTTACGCGCCTCATGCCATGTTCTGCTAGAAAACGGGTCTTTACATATTGCACGTACATACACACACATATAGAATACTTATGGATATAAATATATAAACTTTTATATGTTACGTATAATTGTATGATATATGCTGAGATATGGAATATGTATGCTTTTTCTGCAAAACATACTTTTGTTTGTTATTTTTTACTGAAGTACCCCTGGATAGACTTCCCTGGGCTTCCCCAGGGGCTTAGCAGTAAGGAATCCGCCTGCAGTGCAGGAGACACGGGAGATGCAGGGTCGATCCTTGAGTGGGGACCCCTCCCCTGGAGGAGGGCATGGCAACCCACTGCAGTGTACTTGCCCGGAGAATCCGCGTGGACAGAGGACCCTGGCAGGCCACAGTCCATGGGGTCGCCAAAGAGTCTGACATGACTCGGTGACTAAGCAGCAGATACGCTGTTGCGTGTTAGTGGCACCACGTGGGGTTTGTCCTTCTCTTTCTTCTCTCGGTCTGACATCTCTAGTTGTGCCCATGTCACTGCGCATGGCGTCACTCCGTTCTTTTCGTGTCTGAGCAGCAGTCGGTTGTGTGTAGGCACTGCCTCTTTTTTATCCATTCGTCTCTGGACGGGCATTTACATCGCCTCCGTGTCTTGGCTGTTGAGAACCGTGCTGCTGTGAACATATGCGTGCATGCATCTCTTTGAATCAGTTTTCTCTGGGCATATCCCCAGGGGTGGGGTTGCTGGATCGCATGGTAACTCGAGTTTTCTGAGGACCCTCCATACTGTTTTCCCCAGTGGCTGCACCAGCTTTCATCCCCCTCAGCAGTGAAGGACGGTGCCCTTTCCTCCACACCCTCTCCAGCACTTGTTATTTGTAGACTTTTTAGTGATGGCCATTCAGGCTGGTGTGAGGTGGTACCTCACTGTGGTTTTAATTTGCATTTCTCTAATAATTAGTGATGTTGAGCATCTTTTCATGTGCCTGCTGGCCATCTACATGTCTTCTTTGGAGAAATGTCCGTTAAGGTCTTCTGCCCATTTTTCAATTGAGTTTGGTTTTTTGGTTGAGTGGGATGAGCTGTTTGTATATTTTGAAGAGTCAGCCCTTGCCTGTCATATGATTTGCAAATATTTTCTCTTATTCCATCGGTCTCTTTGGCTTTTTTTTTTTTAATTGTTGGAAAACATTTTAAAATGCAAACTCCCATTAAATTGTGCTTCAACAAATAGAAGCATACCAAATGAAGGCAATGCATATTATCAAGGCTTTAGCAGCTTCCCTGGCGGCTCAGAAGGTCAGGAATCCGCCTGCTATGCAGGAGACCTGAGTTCAGTCCCTGGGTTGGGAAGATTCCCCTGGAGGAGGGCGTGGCAACCCACTGCAGTGTACTTGCCTGGAAAATCCCCATAGACAGAGGGGCCTGACGGGCTGCACTCCATGGGGCTGCAGGGAGTCAGCACTGCTTAGCAGCTAAGCACAGTACAAACACAGCCGCAAAAATAAGATAAACCGAAGCAGAAAGTAGCCTGTAGCCTGCCAGGTTCCTCTGTCCACGGGAGCCTGGGAGCTCTTCCTCACCCACCAGTGTCTCTGGAAACCAGAAACCCCGAATCACAGGTGTTTGCTTGTGCAGCACTCTTAAGCAAGGCACTGCTGATGTTTGCAGTGATTCCAAGAAGTGGAAGGCTTGGGTCAGCTTCTGTTGTGATGGTGTTACAGGTCTATGCTCAGAGACTCCAACTCTGATTATATATACACGAGTGATAGTGAAAAAGAGAAAAGGTAAGTTTAGTGCTCACTTGAGACCACGTGGGCATCACTGCAGATCGGCATCTGGACAGAGGTGCACAGCTGTGAGACGGGCCTGAGGAACCTACCTGCTGGACCTGGGGGCCTGAGGAAGTGGATCTGCCAGGAGCTGGGCTCTGGTCAAGTCGAGGACTCCAGAGCACGCCCCAGGAGGAGAGGAGCCTTGATACATCCTCCGGCCTAGAACCGAGCTGAGCCCTGCAATGGCTGCCTCTGGGAGACCTCCCGTCCAGAACGCAATCCAGGAGGAGGAGCGCCCTGTGTGGGCCAGGGCAAGGCCTGTGTTAGCCAGAGAGAGGGGTGAGCGGAGAGGCACCGAGAGACCAAGGGAGATGGCCCCCGACCTGGGGTGAACCAACAGACCCAACATGCCAAGGCCCACGTGTAGGCCAGCTGCTAAAGGACCATCAGAAGCAGCAATCTAAAGATGAGCTCACTCTAGGAAAAGCGGTAGAACATTCTAGAAAAAGTTTTAAGTGGGAAGCTTTTTTAAAACATTGTTTATTTACTTGGCTGAACCGGGTCTTAGTTTGTCCTGGGGGATCTAGCACCCTGACCTGGGATTGAACCCATGGCCCCTGCACCGGGAGCTCGGAGTCTCAGCCGCTGGGCCACCAGGGAAGTCCCAATATTTGGGAAACTTAAGGGAATATATGATGAAGTAACATCCACAAAGAACTCAAAGAAATAAAGCAACATATTTATAAAGAATCAAACAGAGATTCTAGAAATAATCCATGTGGGCGTTGCCATAAAAAAACCACCCAAGAAGGAAGAAGAGTGCTGAGAAGCACGTCTGGAAAGCAGAATGGGGAGAAAGAGCCTTCTAAACTAAGCGTCTGTGAGCCTCAGGTTGGCTGGTGGAGTTCAGTCTCAGCACTCCCGGGGACAGGAAACGCAGAGCAGCCATAACGCTGGGGAGTTTACAGAATGGGAAAAATGAGTCTCCAGGTTAGAAGAATTTCAGACAGGGAGCAGGTACAAAGCAGTGGGACTACAGGGCAAAGGTCAAGGTGGAAACAGACTAGCAGCAGAGGGAAAAGGGCAGGATCAAAGACGACCCAGACGACAGGTGCCGGGTTTGCGGGAGCAAACCGACCCTGAGGACTCGCGCTGCGGGCCACCGGCCCCTCCTCTGTGTTCTGCACGCCCTCTGCGGTCACGCCGTTTCCGGTTCCTCGCTCGGGCGCGTGGGCGCGTGTCTGCAGCGGCCCCGCTGAGAGGTAGCTGTGCGCACCGTCCAAGTCACAGAGAGAGCTGCCGTTGGGGCTGCATCGTCACAAAAGCGTTTGCTGGGAAGCTTTGTTTTTCAGCTTCTTACAGAAGAAGAGACACACCGGAGTCGTAAGAAGGCGCTCTTCTTCTCCCGTCCCCATGACCCAGCTCCCGCGATTACCATGAGCCTGCTTCATGGACCCTCTGCTCTCTTCCCTCATCCCCAGATTATTTCAAAACAAGAACCAAAAAATAAACCAGAAAACTAGACATATTGATTCATTACTATCTTAGATGTATTAATATCTTCAGAAGACAAGGACTATTAAATATTAAAATACATCAGTTCAGTCACTCAGTCATGTCCGACTCTTTGCAGCCTCATGGACTGCAGCACACCAGGCCTCCCTGTCCATCACCATCTCCTGGAGCTTGCTCAAACTCATGTCCATCGAGTCGGTGATGCCGTCCAACCATTTCATCCTCTGTCATCCCCTTCTCCCACCTTCAATCTTTCCCAGCATCAGGGTCTTTTCCAGTGAGTCAGTTCTTCGCATCAGGTGGCCAAAGTACTGCAGTTTCAGCTTCAGCATCGGTCCTCCCAATGAATATTCAGGACTGACCTCCTTTAGGATGGACTGGTTGGGTCTCCTTGCAGTCCAAGGGACTCTCAAGAGTCTTCTCCAACACCACAGTTCAAAAGCATCAATTCTTCCGTGCTCAGCCTTTTTCATGGTCCAACTCTCACCTCCAAACATGACTACTAGAAAAACCATAGCTTTGACTAGACTGACCTTTGTTGGCAAAGTAATCAAAATACATATTCCCCTAATATTATTGTCATACTGTGAAACTGAACAGTCATTCCTTAAAGTCATCAACTATCAACTCAGTGTTCACATCTCAGAGGACTTTTGAAACCGCTGTTTCCTCTGCCTGATCCCAGACGCAGACTCAAAATGCAGGGCTAGTACATGATTCTGAGAGTCAGGTCAGATCATCACTGGCTCAGGTGACCACTGAGGTCGTTTCTGACCTTGAGACCATGACTTTTCCAATGTCACACATCTGCAGTGACACCTCTTCTTTCTCCTGGGTGAAGCTGGTTCCCTTGTATCACTGAACTGGCCTGGAAATCGGTTTTATGCGTGTGATCAGAGGTGCTAGAATGAGAAGGTTGTTGGGGAAAGTCAAGCCCTCAAGTGTGAGGTCCGTCTGAATCATCCGATAGCGGACGGGGTCCTTGTAGCTCTCTTGAGGCGCAGTTTCCTCGGTGAACAGTAAACTTCATGATGGCAGTGACCCCAACAACCCATCTGACAGAGCTGATCACAAGCTTTAAGTTAAAGGTAAGCATGAGAATGCATGTTCCAAGTGCTTATGGCTGTAGGAACATCTTTGTTTTACTTTTGAACGCTGGCATGTGAGTATTCAGTCCCGTCCACTCTTTGGGACCCCATGGACTATAGCCCACCAGCCTCCCCTGTCCATGGGACTCTCTAGGCAAGAATACTGGAGGGGGTTGCCATTTCTTTCTCCAGAGGATCTTCCCCACCTGGGGATGGAATTCACATCTCCTGCACTGCAGGCAGATTCTTTATCCACTGAGCCACCTGGGAATGCCACTGAATGTTGGTCCTGCAGGGTGTTAAAAAGGTACATGAAGAGAAGGAAAGTCTAGGGAAAAAATAAATGTTTTTTTAAATAGACTTGGATGGAAGTGAAACAGTACAGAAGTATTCATGCTTATGTGTGTGGAGAAAAAAAAATCATTAAATTTTAACTTTGTATGCAAATTTGAGTTATTAAAAGACACTACATTAGCAGTTCTGTTTGCTCAGAGTATTGAAACAAGCCTTGGGAGGGTTTCAAGCATAGCATGTGTAAGAGCTGACTGTATTGTCCTTGTTTGGGCTGTGGTTCCCCGTGATCGTTTGCACTGCAACACTGCAGTCGGTATATACTGTACATGTTTAAACTCTGCCTCCTAGACGTGGGGGAGAGCACCTCTCACCCTCTCCTCCTGAGTTCCTCATCCACCTTTCCAGCTGGTCTCCACATGCGGGATTCGGGGTGCCTTGCTGCCCACCCCCCACCGCCCGGCACAGGCCTCCTGGGAAAGCCTGGCTCAGGGGCGTGTCCCTCTGGCCTCAGGGCCCTGCCTGCCTTCTCCTGCTCTTCCCAGCCTTACAGCTCTGGTTATAACTCTCCCCACCTGACAGGTCCTTCACACACCCTCTCCCCAGGCCAGACCGTCTCCATCTTCCCAACACACTGCTCTGATCATATCTCTGTCCACACCAGTAAAACCAAGTCATCCAAGTTGACCCAGCCCAGCTCCTTTTTTTAGCTCAGTTCCTACTGTCTCACATGTGAGTTCCAGGCAGGTTGTCCCCGACTCCACCTTACAAACACCCTCTGCCCCGTACCTGCCAGCTTCACTCATCCCTCTGGGGGAAGGCCCCCTTCAGACCCACCAATGGGGACCCTCACCGACCCCCTTAGACCTTAGCACCGAGGACTGGTTTCTGTTTTCCTCTCTCAAACATGCAGAACGTCACCTTACATGTGTGAAGTCAGGCAGCTCATGGGACTTGTTTAGGTCAATGAAACGGTGTAGAGTTAAAACTGTCTCTTCTGGGAGGAGGGGCCGGTGACTGACGGTCCAGCCCTGTTGGCTCTGCCGGCAGTGACTTAGCCCACGTGCGAATGAAGCCTCCATAAAGCCAAGCGGCCGTCTCAGCCCCAGCTGACGCTGCAGGGTCCCTGAGCCCCACGGTGGGTTTGAACACAGCAGTTTAGGGCCCTTATTACCAGGGCACAGCTTGGCCTGTCTGCAGAAGGGTCATGGATTTCGAGTCACAGGTGGACACGCCCCTCCCACAAGAAGCGATCCCCCACCCACCAGGCTGCGGGGCCACTTCTCCCGTGATCCGATGCTCGGTTTGTGGACATTCCCCGGGGGGTGACCCTCTCTGAATGTCAAACTGCCCTTGGCTACTAATGCCAAAGCCTCTTTCTTTTCAAAGTTTCTTTTTGACCCATGGACCTTTTTAGTCTTTATTGAGTTTGTTACAATATTACCTCTGTTTTATGTTTTGTTTTTTCAATAGTCAAAATGGACAATGATTTTATTCATTTAAAAAGATTGTTACTTGCTTATACATTGATGTGGACCAAAAATCAAAACTATTTACAAAGGTATTGTAAGTAGTCTTATTTCTGTTCTCCACATCTAACCCCCATTTCATGTAAGTAAACTTTTTTTTTTTTCGTTTCCTTTGTACTTCGAGGGTGTTTATGCGCATATGATTAAATTGCTTTCTCTACATTTTTACACAAAAATATCCCCTGTTCTGCCCCGTGTGGTTTTCATGTAACAGTGTATACTCTCGCTAGTTCTGTATCAATCCATGGTTTCTGTTTTTTGGACCTTGAGTCATGTGGGGTCTCAGCTTCCCAACCAGGGATGGAACCTGCGCCCCTTGCGCTGGAAGATGAAGTTCTGATCGCTTGACTGCCAGGGAAGTCCCCCGAACTTTTTTCTGAAAGCCAGTTTTCTAGTCTAAATATTTGACATGATGCCTCTGAAGCGTGACGGATGAATGAACTGCACTTCTGCAGTAATACCGACGCAGGGCTCCCTAGACGGAAAACCTTTCCACCGACGTTGTTTTCTCTTCTTGGTATAGGAAATGCACAACCCTAAAGTAATCCCAGAGGGTAAGATTTTATTTTTATTTTTCTACAATTTATAAAATAATTACAAGGCTGAACAGATAAATTTTTCTACCCAGTAATTTTACCAGTTTGATTTCTTCTAAATAAGGCATAGATATTTATTTTTTAAGGTAGTTTACAAGGCAAATGATAGCTATAAATAATTTGATAACATTATTACACAATAATATTCTTATATTTCTAAAAAATTTTTAGATTGATTTTTATATACATTTATAAAAAATCAATTTTAAAAAGCCAATTATGTATCAGAAAAGTTGAAAATCATAGACTGAAAAAGTTTAGTTGTTAATATAATGTCTACAATTACCTTTGACCTGAGTGAGTATCTAACTGCTTTGAAATGTGGGACAATTTTTGGTTTCAAGGGTTTTTCCTTTTTTCTGGTTTGTTTAATGCATACTTAAATATCAAGGATAGAATGAACAAATATAGAGTAACTCACATTTTAGATAGTTGTTCAGTTCCTCAGTCGTGTCCGACTCTTTGCGACCCCATGGACTGCAGCACGCCAGGCCTCCCTGTCCATCACCAGCTCTCGAAGTTTACTCAAACTCATGTCTATTGAGTCGGTGATGCCATCCAACCATCTCATTTTCTGTCGTCCCCTCCTCCTGCCTTCAATCCCTCCCAGCATCAGTCTTCTCCAATGAGTCAACTCTTCCCATCAGGTGGCCAAAGTACTGGAGTTTCAGCTTCAGCATCAGTCCTTCCAATGAACACCCAGGACTGATCTCCTTTAGAATGGACTGGTTGAATCTCCCTGCAGTCCAAGGGACTCTCAAGAGTCTTCTCCAACACCACAGTTCAAAAGCATCAATTCTTCCCATGCTCAGCTTTCTTTATAGTCCAACTCTCACATCCATACATGACCACTGGAAAAACCATAGCTTTGACTATACAGACCTTTGTAGGCAAAGTAATGCCTCTGCTGTTTAATATGCTGTCTAGCTTTGTCATAGCTTTCCTTCCAAGGAGCAAGCATCTTTTAATTTCATGGCTGCAATCACCATCTGCAGTGATTTTGAATCCCAAGAAAATGAAGTCTGTCACTGTTTCCATTGTTTCCCCATCTATTTGCCATGAAGTGATGGGACTGGATGCCATGATCTTTGTTTTCTGAATGTTGAGCTTTAAGTCAGCTTTTTCACTCTCCTCTTTCACCTTCATCAGTGAAGTCGCTCAGTCATGTCCAACTCTTTGCGACCCCATGCCAGGCTCCTCCTGCCAGGCTCCTCCATCCGTGGAATTCTCCAGGCAAGAATATTGGAGTGGGTTGCCATTTCCTTCTCCAGGAGATCTTCTTGACCCAGAGATTGAACCTGGGTCCCCCACATGCAGGCAGAAGCTTTACCATCGGAGCCACTGGGAGGAAGTTTTAGATTAGATGGAAGGAGTTTGTTGTTTGGCTAGTAAATTCTCCTTATGTGTTAATACATCCTGAGACCATGACTTTTTCACTAGGCTAGCAGAGAGGTCAGGAATACATGCATTTGTAATGTCTGTACTCAACAGTACCAAGTACTGTGTTTCAGTATTTCATGGATGCAGTTCTCATGCGAAGCTTAAGTATCATGAGTGTCTTTTAAAGCACAAATGTCGGCAGTTTATTAGAGAATTTTCTATGGTTTAGTCCTTCTATCTCCACTGGGATTCTGGAAATGGATTCTTTTTGTTTAATAAAATTTTTTACAAGAAGCAATTTTAAATTATAAATTTCCCCACACCATTATTAATTGAAGAAGACAAGATTGCAGTTTGAATTCCAATATAGATAGTAAATTGACAACAAATGATGGGAAATATTCAGTATCAGGTTGAGAAAACAAAGAGACTCACATTATTAGAGTGGAAGATGGGTTTTATTGGCATTTTTCAGGAAGTTCAGCAAATTTTAAAAAAATAGTCACTTTATTGAAACATAACTAACATACCATAAAATTCACCTTTATGAGTGCACACCTCAGTGAGTTTTTATACACTCACAGAGTCGTGCAGACATCACTAGTGATGCCAGAGCATCTCTTCACCCACAGACCGGTTAGCAGTCGGTCCTCATCTTGTCCAACCCCCACAACCGTAGTAAACACTGACCTGTCTCCACGGATCTGTCTCCACGGTGATGCCTATTCTCCATGTTTCATTTAAAAGGCGTCATGCCATATGTGGTCTTTTGTGACTGGCTTCTTTCACTTAGTATGTTTTCAGGGTTTGTCCATGTTGCAGAACAATTTTGTTTTAAAATGAAAACGGTTACCATACAAATCCGATACTATGATCAAAATATAACCATTGCAATAATAGACTTAGTTAGTCCTACCCAATGTGTTTTGTACATAATGTGCTAATATTTATAATGAATTTTATAGATTAAAACATTCTTGCCTTAGTTCATTTTGTTGAAGGGGGAAAAGAAAGTTGCAGGGTAATGATGTACAATTAATATTTCTAAAATATATTCTTAGTCAATGAAGAAATCTTCCTAAATTGTTAAATATAACTCAAATTGGATAATGTATTTTGAATGATGTAATTATTAAGTTGAAAGCTTTCATTAAAAATAGAGGGTAACTTATCTTGCTTTTCTATACAAATTAAAAATGTGAAACTTCACAGCTAGCCTGAGAAGCTTTAATTTGGAAACATTCAGGCCTGAGGTTTTATGAGACGCCAAGATTCTACTCAAGTGTCGAATATTCACAGCACACACGTCTGGGGAGGGGAGGAAATGAAGATTGCAGTGCATCACAAGGCGATAGCTTGACTGCGGTGATATTTCTATGGGTGTGCATCTATGTGAAAGCTAAAAAAAAGTATACTCTTTAAATATGTGCAGTTTTATAAAAAAAAAAAAACATAAATATGTGCAGTTTATTGTATGTCAATTATACCTCAGTAAAGCTGGCAAAAAAGATTCTCTCCTATCGGAAACCCCGGTCGTGTCATATGTCTACTAAATGTTGTGCCCTTGGTCAAAGTGGTTTCCTGTGTGGTTTTCACTTCTTGAAGTAGTTAGGCTTAGGCAAGCATCTGGCTCCTTTTTTTTCCTGATCCTTTTTAAGAAGATTTCATTTTGCAATTTTGCTGCTTTTTTTTTCATGGGCAAATATAGCACAAACATGTTAGAAGTAAATCAGCAATCAATATTGGAAATAGAACATACATTTCAACTGTGTAAAATCTTTCTCTGTGTCTAGAAATGAATTATATTCTCTAAATTTAAATATATATTTTAAAAGTGTTGTCTGGTAAGAAATCCCTGCAGAAATGCACACATAATAATGACTTAGAAATTTTGTTTAGAGACCAGAACAATCAAGCTATTGAGAAATATTAATATAATATTATTGACTTTGCAAGAACAAAATTGCACAATGTGCCCACATTCAGGTACAATAGTGCAGAAAGTGGCCTGATTTGAAGAGTCCAGAGCTGGGGGCGGAGTCCCAGAGCTGGAAGCAATCTCTGTGAGGATGTGCCGTGTCTCTGCTACAACTCTGATTCCCCTGCTGGTTTTCCCTCTGTATGTCATGTTATACATATAAAAACGCAGGATGGTAGTGCCAAGCTGTGAGGCCTGTTTAGAAGCATTGACGGTAATAGACCTGTCACTGAAAAATCTAGATACTCAGGAAGATAGGAGGGAAGTTCTGGCGTCTGTGGTGTAGTGCCTTTTTGTATTACGATTTCTCGCTCACGTGGAAGGGTGCTGTGCAGCTGTCTGGTAGAGACGAGTGCAGGAGTCAGACCCACTTGCACTGGAATCCTGATGCTTCAGCTTTGTGACCTCGAGCAGCTCGGACGCCTTCCTCGGTGTTTAATTTGTTCTTGTTGTTCACTCGCTAAGTCATGTCCGACTCTTTGTGACCCCATGGACTGCAGCACGCCAGACCTCCCTGTCCATCACCATCTCCTGGAGTTTGCTCAGACTCATGTCCATTGAGTCAGTGATGCCATCCAGCCCTCTCATCCTGTGTCGTCCCCTTCTCCTCCTGCCCTCAATCTCTCCCAGCATCAACGTCTTTTCCAATGAGTCAGTTCTTCGCATCAGGTGGCCAAAGTACTGGAGTTTCAGCTTCAGCGTCAGTCCTTCCGATGAACACTCAGTGTTGATTTCCTTTCGGATGGGCTGATTGGATCCCCTTGCGGTGTTTGATTTACGTATCTGTAATAACTGGAAGCAGATTGCCTACCGTCGCGCTACGGTTCTCGCAGTGATGTCCTTTGTCACAACCGTCTTTCCCAGGATGACGGCGGAGCAAACAGTCTGGGGGGATGGAGCAGCAACCCTCCGTCGAATCTCAAGGGGCAGGTTTTCACTGATGTTTGTAGTAGACACAGTGTCTCCTTCTGGAGTCGGGGGCAGGTTGTTTGCAGCCCATCATAAAAGATTGGGGGACCCTGGGCTTGGAGTTTGTCCCCTGGGACTCAAACCCCCATGGGACTTGGGGGTGGGGGACAGAGGTAGGCGTGGAACTCAGGCTGCCTGTTGAGCTGGGAGTGGTGGGCCCTTTGACTCTAAGCTTGGAGGCTCCTGTCTTCCTCCAGCTTCCCTGGCACTGTGCCAGGCTAACCCTCCAGCTTCCGCGGAGGGTGAAGCCTCGCCCGTTCCCCATTGCTGATGCTCACCTTCAGGTTTTTGGGAGGATGGGCGGAAGCACTCGATCACCCTGGCAAATGCTAGTCTCTCAAAGTCACGCTCCCTTCCTCTCTGACACCAAGAACTTTTTCTTCACTATAAATACTTGTCAACTCATCATCACTTCTTTTAGGTTTCAGTTGATACCCGTAATTAGATTCAAGTTCCAAATCCTAATTACACCTCCGGGACACACAGGCAGGTGAAAAGGAAGTGCATTTTCCAGCGTTCTTCTCGCAGCTCAAGTCGGCTGTTCAAGTACCTCCGAGGGTAGACTGAAGCTTTTTCCCTGTCGGGTGGTACCCGAGTATCTGGCGTTGGACCTATTTTAAACGTTTTCCATCAAATGTGCACCTTGTACAGTACAGCACGTTTGTTTTAAAAAGAAATATGCAAGCAAAGAATGTCCATCACGCATTAATTTTGTCCTGTGTTTCTTGTTGACAGGAAATAGAAGAGTAGGCTATGAATAGATCATGAAAAGAAGAACAAGAACTCATTCTCCTGAAGGCACAAGCTGACTCCCAGGGCTTGCCACAGCACCGCAGCGTGACTCGAGGCGAACCCTGTCATGTTCTTGGGGTGGATTCTCCAGAAAGCCTCACAAGCGCTGTGGCGGCTTCCTCTGTTTCTAGTTTCCATTTGAAGACAGGGCGGAGTCCTCCTAACTTCTGTGAGTGCTTCCTTGCCTGCTGGACCTCTGCCAATATTGGATATTGATTGTATGTGAGATCACTGCCCTACAAGAGTTCACAATGTTTAAGAATTCTTGCCAGAGCTTCTCGTAAAAAAATTTCACAGAGAAATCATGAAATATTACACCACGTGATATAGCACTTCTTTGTCAACACATCTCATTGTAACTTCTGTTTAAGGAAAGCATCCAAAACCACCCAATGGTGCTGAGTTTGGTCCCAGTGGACGATGTCTTTGTAACGTGCTTCTGGGCAGTTTCCTTTCGAGCCCCTCCCCCAGATCATACACCCATGAGCCCAATTTACGGCTTGTTTGTCAGAGAAGATTTGGGTTTCCCTCTTACTCTGGGGCACGTTTCTGCCTGCGAGTGCGTTGTTCGCGTCTGTGGCGGGTCTGGCTGCAACCGGGCCACGAGTGACACCAGCACGAAGTGTGGGGATTGCCCGCTTTGTTGTCTGAGGATGGCGGCATGACCCGCCATCTGGGCGAGAACAGACCAGAAGCGCCAGAGATCAGGGCAGCCTGGGGCAGCCGGAGCCCACCCCGCGTGCAGGTGCTGGGCGGACAGCGCCTGTCTTCCCAACACTCAGTTCTCTACGCGTGTGCCCCACTCTGCGTCCTCGGGTCTCACTGCCCCCCATCCTGGCTGGCTTGTAGAGAGACTAGAGGCAGGATGTTAGGAAGCTCAAGGCCTGGCCTCATGAGGGTCCTCGTGACGAATGGACGATGGAGTTAGGAACTTCGCGGTTCCTAATTTCTGTGACTGCCTGCTCTCAGCCAGCCTTCCCTGCCCCGCTCTGTGCCCCGGGGGGAGGTGACCTGCCCCCTGTGAACTGCAGGTGCGACAGGCTGGAGGGTGGAGGGCAGAGAGAGGGTGGGGTCTCTCTCCCCGCTGCTCCCCAACTTCCTGCCGCCTGGCAGTGGCTTTATCCTCCGGACTCGGCTCTTGCCGAGGGGCCCTCGGGACAGCCACCTTCTCGAGGTCCAGCATCACTGGTCTGTGCCCTCCAGTCTGGGGCCAGCAGGCGGTACCGCCTCCCTTGTTGCTTAGTTCCGAGCGGTCAGGAAGCTCCATCCCCCACCCCGCCCTATATGTTGAGATATGTGTTGAGCTACAGTTCGCATACCTGCGGCTCACCCGTGTAAACACCACGCGGCGGTTAGGGCTCCGTTCGCAGACTTGTGCAGCTGTGCCCACCAGCAATTTTAGATCGCTGTCCGCAGCCCAGAAGACATCCCACGCCAGCCCCGCCACCCCCGCCCCGCGCCTCTGGCCCGAGGGAAGCACTGTGCCCCTCTGTTCCCGGCGTTTCCACCGAGGGGCTCCTCCCCCATCCCCCTCCCTCCGTGTTCCGTGGCCCTGCCCACGTCTGTGTAAACAGTGCCTCCACAGAACTCTCCTCGGCTGAACCCTTGGCGGTGTGCGACCCTTCTGGCTGGGAGCGCACTGGCTTGGACTCGCACGCCAATCCGGTATGAAAAAAAGAGAAACTGATTCCCCAGCTCTGGGCATCAGGTGGGTGACGCCCTTAATAAAGAAGTGGGAGCAGAAGGTGTCCGGTTGGAGCCGCCTGATCAGCCACGAGGTGCCTGCTCAGTGGGGGCCACCCTGGTGCTCAGGAGCGTAGCGTAGCCCCCACGGCTCCGTCCTGAACCCCCACCCTTCGCCCCCAGCTCCCCCCCCGTCAGAGGCCCAGCTCAGGACCAGAGGAACCCTGGGAGCAGCCCAGGCTCTCTTTGCTCCTTGCAAGGTGTGAAGACCCCCCAGCCCCACCCTCCTGCCCCCATCACCCTTTAGCTGCGTCTTCTGACCCCCTTTTCTGGTCCCCATGTCCCTGGCCTGCCCGTCCTCCACCCCACGGCATTCTGCACCGCAGAAGGCCGGCTCCAGTCCCGCAACAAATGGGACCAAGTTTGCAGAAAGGGGAGTGAAGGGGAGTGAACCAGTGGATGGAGCCGTGGCCTCCTGACAGGCTGGGGCCTCCATGGGCTCTAGCTTCTCCACTGATCATGGAGTTAGCAGAAGTCTAGATGAGTCCTCAGGGGATCCAGCGATGATGGACAGAAGGAAGAAGGGAAGTCCACCGAGGAGGCTGGTCGGGAAGACGCGGGAAGCGTTCGGGGAGAGTCGGGGAAGGGCCATCAGGTCCCCGGGGGACCCTGCTCTCAGGTTTATCAGTTTCGGAACTCATGGGCAACCAGCAAGGACAGCTTCTCTAGGGAGTCAGGCTTGGTGAGCTTTGTTTCCGTAACAGTTGGGAGGTTGGGAAGCAGACTTCAGCTCTGTGGAGTGTGACGGAAAGAGTGGAAGTCGAATCAGGAAGGGCAAGGTTTTAAGAAGTTTGCTGGCAAAGGCAGCAGAATAGAAGGGCAGAGTCTGATGATGTCCAAGGAGGCGCCGTGAAATACACCCCGAAGGCGACGAGGCGGCCTGGAGGAGCGGAGAGCCGAGTGAGGACGCAGAGGACACGGGAGGGGGCGCCGGCCCCACGGCCTCCATTCTGGCCCCACCTCCGTGTGCTGCATCCCGCGGAGGGGCTGGGAGGGTCTCTCTAACAGCAGCAGCGCCCCTCAGCTTCAGTGTTTTCTCTTTATCCTGAGCCCGCTCTGTCCTGAACTTCCCTTCACTCTCTAATTCTTTAGCCATCACATTTCTTAGCCGACAAGCTGAGATCTGAAATATATTAAACATACCAAGAAGTATGAGGAAGAAGAAGAAAAACCATAGAAAGAGCAAATACAGGATTTTCAGGTCACTGAAGTCTGGAACCACTGGCTGTGGGGATGGAGCACCCTCTGCAAGTCAATGGCTATAAATCACATAATTGTCCAAAAATCACTCTCTTAACAAAGGCACGGAATCACACACTTCAGTTCAGTCGCTCAGTCGTGTCCGACTCTTTGCGACCCCATGAACAGCAGCACGCCAGGCCTCCCTGTCCATCACCAACTCCCGGAGTTCACTCAAACTCATGTCCATTGAGTTGGTGATGCCATCCAGCCATCTCACGCTCTGTCATCCCCTTCTCCTCCTGCCCCCAATCCCTCCCAGCATCAGGGTCTTTTCAAATGAGTCAGCTCTTCGCATGAGGTGGCCAAAGTATTGGAGTTTCAGCTTCAGCATCAGTCCTTCCAATGAACACCCAGGACTGATCTCCTTTAGGGTGGACTGGTTGGATCTCCTTGCAGTCCAAGGGACTCTCAAACTTACAGAAAGGTTAAACTGTTATGTGTTTCAGAACGCAGAAAAAAGGTTTCACACATTGCAAACTGTCTAAAGTAGAAGTGTTCGCCCTTGTCCCGCCCGATCCCCATCTCGGCTGTCACGAGCACGGGTTGCACTCACTCCACCACCCACCGGATCCCCGCTGGCCGGCCGGCTGACGGGTATGATGCATGCGTCTCCGTGCTGCTCACGGCTCGTCCCACCCTCTCCACACCACCCCCCTGCCCCGTGTCCACAAGTCTGCCCTCTGTGTCTGCATCGCCACTGCTGCTCTGCAAGCAGGTTCATCTGTACCATCTTTCCAGATTCATGCCGTTGCCTGGCAGAGACCAACACGATATTGTAAAGCAGTTACCCCCCAGGAAAAAAAGTTGATGCGAAGAGCTGACTCATTTGAAAAGACCCTGATGCTGGGAAAGATTGGGGGCAGAAGGAGAAGGGGACGACAGAGGATGAGACGGTTGGATGGCATCACCAACTCGATGGACATGAGTATGAGTGAACTCCGGGAGCTGGTGATGGACAGGGAGGTCTGGCGTGCTGTGGTTCATGGGGTCACAAAGAGTCGGAAGTGACTGAGCAACTGAACTGCACTGAAAAAAACTTTAAAGAGTATTAGCCTTTAAGGGAATAAGTTTCCACCGTTTAGAAAAATAAATCGTGTGAAAGTGTTCAGTCTCTAGTAATGCCCACCATGTCACGTGTCGGCACCCCAATGCTCACAGGATGGACCGGTGCTCACAGACGGTGCGGAGGGGAGCAGCGGGTCTGGGCAGTGGGACTGGAGCCTGTGGTCTCAGGGCCCTGGAGCCAGACACCCAGTTCCAGGCCGCCAGCTTCCCGGGCTGGACCCTCAGGGGTCCCCTGAGCTGTCCAAGGCCCTCTCTTCAAGAAAAAGGAAGAAAAGTTTTTAATGGATGACTACTTGCCAACTTGAGTAACTTGAAACTTGGTTCAGTTTGTTACCAGATTAAATTTAGGTGTTTCAGGCAAATGTATCCAACCTTAGGAGCTCTGCCTTTAAGCTTACTGTCTTCCTCTTCTCGGCTTTTCTCACTGTGGCTTCTCAGGTGTGTCTTCTGGGCTAGAATATAAATGTTTCCAGAGCATAAATGTCTCCACCTGCATACCCTCTTTCCTCTGTCACAAGGCCCTTCCCATGACCCTCCGTGTGCTCTGGGTGTCTAGTTAATGGTCAGAGACACGATCCGATTGACCTGCAGAGCCTGGCTGAAACCAAGAAAGCCGGCCTGCTTAGAACGGCAGCATCCGTTTCCACGACAGTCAACACACTGCTTGGCTCCGTTTCACCAGTAGCTGACGGAGACGTCTGCACCGAATCAGCAGATGAGCCTGCTGATGGGATGCGGAGGCATGATGGAGGTGGCTGCGTGGCCAGCGCAGCACTCAGCAGGGCTCCGAGAGCCTCCCTGGGGTTGCCCTGCCTCCCCGGACGCCCCTGGGGTCACTGAGGGGCACAAGAATCGTACCCCAGCTCCCCAGGCTGCCAGACGGCGTCAGAGAGGGCTGGCCCCCTTCTCCCACTGTCTGCTCTTGTCTGCTGTGCACAGCTGAGACAGCCTCATCTGTCACAAAGTGAAATTTGAAAGAGTGAAGGTTACAGGCAGAATTTGAATCACCGAGACTTAATGTCGCTCATTCCAGAGATGGGGAAATTTAGTTATTGATCTGACTCATTCTCCTCAAAAACAAATTCACACGTTGAGCAATTCAGACAAATGAAGGGTGAAAGAATCGTACCCAGTACTCAGAACCTGGCTGAAGAAACTGTCTCCAATTTTGGAGACCTTCAGGGCCACGGGCAAAATTTGAGTTCTCTTTTGCTTGGCTGCTGAAAACCACTTAACGTCTGGAGTTTCGCTTTGACCTAAGAAGGCTTTCTGTCTTCGTCCATAAGGGGGGCGGTTTATTTATTCGTCGGTCCTACACTTTTCTGGAGCTCTCTCCTGAGGGCTAAGCCCCGCGTTCGGCCCCGCACGCGTGTTCCGGAGCACAGGCGCCTGTGCCCGCTCAGGTCAGGACACGTGGCGCGGCCGCGGGGCGCCGCTGCTGTTTCCACCTCAGAGTCGGAGGCTTGGGCGTGCAGGCCGGAGTCACGATCAGATGTGTGCTCCCCCCGGGACCACGTCCCCTCAGCGGGCCTGGTGCAGAGACGCCCCGGGCGGGACGACCATCAGCCCTCCAGGAGGTGGTCAGAGGGCTGGCTTTCCGCAGCGGGCGGAGCTCCCGGGTCAGCGGCCCTTGTCAGCCGTGCGGTGAAGGCCCCATTCTTCCCGACACCCCCGGTCCCCACCCCTCGAGTCTCCGTTCCCTGGTCCCTGGGGACCCCACCCTACCCCCCTGGCCCCCACCACCCGTGAGCCTCCATCCACTGCCCCTCGGGGTCTACACCGCTGCCCCCTGGTTCCCGTCGCCTGAGCCTCCATCCCCTGGTCCCCGGGGACCTCACCGCTGCCCCCGGTTGCCATCCCCCCGAGCCTCCGTCTGCTGCCCCCGGGTCCCTGGGAGGGGAGGCCAGGGGTGCAGCTCCTCCCCGGCTCCACTCCGGCCCATCTCACCACTGCCCACTGTTCTCAGGGATTTAAATATTAATACTAAGTCACAGGCCCTTCTTTAGCTAAGAAAACGAAGTTTCACCAGAGTTGGTGCCACCAGGTCGAGGGGGACGGGGAAGATGGAAAACAGAGCGGGAGAGCCCTGCGCTGAGAGACGGCGGGCAGGTGCGCAGTAAGCGCCCACTGTTTACCCCTTGTTGGTGTTCGTTCCGTCCTCCAGGACAGCAGGGCTGCGGGTGCTCAGGGACCGGGCCGTCACAGCCTGTGAGGGGCAGGGCCTTCGGGCTGCGGGCGGGAGCAGGGCGGCCGTCCTGAGCCCCGGCAGGCAAAGGAGACCACCAGCTGGAGCTGCACGCTCCAGTGAACAGTCAGGCCTGATTTCCTTTAGGATGGACTGGTTGGATCTCCTTGCCGTCCAAGGGATGATACTCAGCATCTAACCTTTGGGAACTTGAGCCAAAACCCCAACAAGAGGGCTGCTTTGAGATTCTGAGACGTTGGAGGTGAGGAGGACTTTGGTCATGTTCTTATCAAAAATTGCTCTGAGTACCGTCATAAAAGGAAAGGAAGTTGTGGCCTCAGACGGGGCCATACAGCACGGATGTTGTTACAGCGCTCACGCGCGTTTCTTTTCAAAGGGCTGAGGGGGATACTCAGATGCGCACCTTTGCCAGCGGGCTGCACAGCCGGCAGGCCCGGCCAGGACTCGGTCAGTGGCCCCAGTTAAACGGGGCGGCAGGAAGGAATGGACACAGGATGCTTTATTTTCCTGGGGTTTTGCATTTTAAGGACGTGGCTTCAGCCGTCTGAGTGCCGGCATGCCTGCGGGGCCTTCTGATCTGTGTGTGTGACAGTTCTCACTCCTTACGGAAGTGAAGTGAAGTCGCTCAGTCATGTCCGACTCTTCGAGACCCTATGGACTGTAGCCTACCAGGCTCCTCCCTCCATGGGATTCTCCAGGCAAGAGTACTGGAGTGGAAAGCACCCTAAATCCCCAGCGTGGTGGGGTTCACACACCCAGCACACCTCCCCGGTCAGGGAAGACTCAGCAACACCTTTTGACCACAGAGCCTCCTCAGCCATTTCCAGGCTCTGTCACTCCAGCCAGCCCTCCCCCTCCCCCTTCCCTTCCTGCCCTCCCCTCCCCCTTCCCTGCCTCCCCTCCCCCTCCCTTTACCCTTCCCCTCCCTGCCTACCCTCCCCTTCCCTGCTTGCCCTCCTACTCCCCTCCCCGCCTACCCTCCTCCTCCCTGCCTGCCCTCCTCCCTTCCCTGCCTGCCCCCACCTCCCACAATCCCAACCATGGTGCTGACTTCTGAAAGCTTTTTTTGTTTTGTTATTTTTCTGTATTTTTCATTAGTTTTTTTCTGGTCTTAGTTAATTTTATTTTTAAATTTTTCTTATTTTTTTTTAGAATTCACTTATTTCTAATTGAAGGATAATTGCTTTATTACATACTGTATTGGTTTCTGCCACACATCCACATGAACCAGCCATACGTAGACACAAGTCCCCTCCCTCATGGCCTCCTCCCCCGACCTCCCTGCCCTTCCTGCCCATCTAGGTAGTCACAGAGACCAGATTTGTGTTCCCTGACTCCTACAGCGAGTGCCCCCTGGCTGTATGGTGATGTATGTGTTTCCACGCTCTTCTCTGCGCGTGTCCCACCCCTCCTTCGTCCACTGGGTCCAGAAGCCTTCTCTATGTCCGCGTCGCCACCACGGCTTGTGTGCTTAGTCACTTCAGTCCTGTCCAGCTCTTTGTGACCCCACGGACTGTAGCCCGCCAGGCTCCTCTGTCCATGGGGTGCTCCAGGCAAGAGTGCTGGAGTGGGCTGCCGTGCCCTCCTCCAGGGCATCTTCCTGACCCAGGGATCGAACCTGCGTTTCCCACACTGGCAGCTGATTTCTTTACTGCTGAGCCACCAGGGACGCCCACACTTTATTGTCAGAGTGTTTTTTTAATTTGCATTTAGCAGTCTAGAATCTAAGCACACAAGTCCTTTTATAAAATATTTTATTTCTATTCATTTACATCTTTATACAATTCATTGAGTTTACCAGTAAGAAAGTTGCATTTTTCTTCGATTATGTTGTAATTCAGATGCTTAATGAGCTAGAGGAGCATTACTTTCATAATTGTAAATTGATGAGGTTTGATTACAATTTGCTTTAATCGGGTGTGAAAGTAGATAATCACGGGTGAAGCAGGTAGGTATTCGTTAAATCAAGCCATTTCACAATCATGAAAATTGTCTAGTTGAGGCTTCTCATTTGTGGGCGTGCAAGAGGGTGAGAGGGTCTGGCTGAGTGCTGAGCCCCCTCCGTCCTGCCCGATGCTTCTCCAGTGTCTCCCGGGCATCCTGGGCGCACTGCTGCACCAGGATGAGGGGCCTGGCTGTGCTTCAGACCCGAGCCCAGGGCTGGGCTCCTGCTCCCCACAGACCGCCCTAACCCACCACGGGCTGGCCGGCCCCGAACTCCAGACAGGGGAGAGCCTGCCCTGGCCGCCGGCTGCACCTGAGTGGTCTCGTTGTTGACTCTGGCCATCGGCAGGACCTCCCGGAAACGTTCAGGGCGACCTGCTGTGCCTCCTGGGAGCAGCCAGCACACTGGGTCCCCGGGACGGGGACCAGAACGCTCCCTGATCCTCCCATCCAGGCCTTCATCACTGTTGGGGGTTCGACTTCCTGCCGGAGAAAAAAGGGCCCTGGGACGCTGGCCTCCATGCTTCCATCCACAGCCCACCAGTGCGAAGCACGTGCACCCTTCACAGTTACAATTTAAGAGAAGTCAGACAGGATAAAAAACACAGAGCAAAATGCATTTAAGGGGCGACCCCTCTGGCGTGGGTGAGCAGCAGAGAGCGTGGAGCCTGGAGCTTGGCCGGCCGTGGCCTCTGACTGGGCAGCTGGGCATCTGTTTGAGCCCATCTCCGCAGGAGGGACGTTTACTGACATACCGCGTGCTGGAGGTCCCAGCCTGTGCCCTTAGTTATCTCAATTTTCTCCTTCAAAACACATTATTTTAGGAGGTTTAAAATCGAAACATTAAAATTTCAATGTAAAGAGAAAAAAAAGGAAAATTAAATTCCATGTAAAAGAAAAAAAACCACTGCCAGGATTATGTTAAATACCACACAGTCATGTGGCCACCCTTCATGAAACACTGAGAAACAACCCCCCCCCCCCCAGTATGGCCACAGGCCACCAGCTGCTCTTGGGGGAGGTGCCCGGAGGTGGGGCGGGTCTGCCGTCCACGGCTGCAGTCTGGAAAGAGGCAATCTCATCCATGAGCTGTAATAACAGGCGGAGAAGCATATGTGTAGACAGAGATATACGCTTATCCTGAGCATCCGTAGCATATATAGGTCAGCTAAGTACCAAGTTACAGACTCTGCCTTGATTTCTGATTTGTGTTGAATTTATTCTCACCTCAGGAAGACTCTGTAACCACTAGAACCCGGCAGAGAACAGGGCGAGACGTTGGGTCGGGGGATGTTCGGGGTCGAGGTGGCCTGTGGGAGACGTGGGAAGGGATGTGGGAGAAGCAGGCGGGGCTTGTGCAGGTGGCCGGGAGAGCTCACGGGCACAGGCCCCGCTGGGCAAGGAGAACACACGCTTATCCGAGTCCAGGTGACCTGCTGGGGTCCGTGGTACCAGAGCGCATGCAGCCCAGGCCGGCCCTCGGCCTGCCGGAGGGTCCCACTCAGCACGGCCCCTGAACACACCAAGACCCTGGTCCACTGTGCCGTCAGGAACTTGAGCCGCATGTTTCCTGAGCTGCGTGATGCGTCTGTGAGGATCCGCGACTTCGCACCCGAGATTCTGAGCTTAACCGGGCGCTGGAGGATGACAGGTGTGGTGGGAATCAAGGCAGAAAAGAGGACCCGAGGTTTCCCTAGGGGTCCAGTGGTAAAGGATCCGCTGGCCAGTGCAGGAGACGCGGGTTCAATCCCTGGTCCAGAAAGATCCCACGTAGCTCAGAGCAGCGAAGCACTGAGCCTGTGCTCGGGGCCTGGAGCTGCAACGGCTGAGCTCACGGGCCGCACCTGGAGGGGAGCCCACGGTCGCCACAGCCAGAGAGAAGCCAGCGGTGAAGACCCAGCACATCCAAAAGTAAACAAAAAAATCAATTTTGTTCAAAGTTAAAAATAAATTTAAAAAATAGAGGACCTGAGCCAGAATGCAGGGGACTAAGAATCTATAGCAAACCGCAAGTACGGGAGCTTCGGTCCTCAGGTTTTAAACAATGGGTTGGATTTGGATAGAAAGAGAACATAGCTGTTAAACAGTTAGAGCTGGATTGATTATAAGCTGTTAGCCACTCAATAAACATGCTCTTTATACTGTTACCAAGGATGTCTGGTATTTTTGCTGCTCTGGGAATCAAGCTCTCTCAACATTTTCAAGGCCTAGTTCACCCAAAATCAAGGACATTTTTCTACATTAAAAAAATGACCCTCTTTTAAAATGATAAATGTAATGAATACACATTATTAATAACTTGGAAAAATAGTGTTTTATACTGGGATGAAATTGCCCGTTAATTCCACTTTCTAGGAGGGTACACAATACTTTGTGAATTTTGTTTCAATCTTTTTCTGTGCAATAGAACTGGGATAATACAGCGTGTTGGTGATTCTCAGAGGAGGGGTGCACATTAGAATCAATGGGTGAATTTTAATAAATACAGAGACACGGGTAACTTTGACGTGCATTCCTGGGGAAATCCTTGTTATTTACAGAGACCTGAGCCTGCTTTTTTCCTCTTCACTTTGTCACAAACATTTTCCAGGGTCAATAGATACTTTTCAAAATCATATTTCTTTAAATGACTATAGTTTTCTACCAAATGGAGAAAAAAACACGATTTCTCCCTTCTCCTGTTCTCGAACATTTAGGACCCATTATTGTTAGTAATGCTGCACAAATATCGTTATATCCAAAGCTTTGTACATTTCTAAAACACTTTTTAAAATCTGGCTGTGCCAGGTCTTAGCTGCAGCCTACAGGCTCTTTGCTCGTGGCTTGTGGGATCTAGCTTCCTGCCAAGGGATTGAGCCCTGGCCCTGCACTGGGAACACAAAGTCTTAACCACTGTGCCGCCAGGGAAGTCCCCAGACTTTGCACATTTCTGAGTCTTCCTTCCTTGGATTCACAGAACTGGAGTAAACGGGTTATAGCGTCTGAAATTGTTGAGTCTCTTGGTAAATTCACACTCCTTCTACCTGTGTTTGAGAATATCTGGTGTATCAGATTTTTACCAAAAAAGACCTTTATCAAAACAATAAAAACCAAACAAATACAGTATTTTCAATGACGAATGGATTTATCATTGTTTTGATAGACTTCTTAGAATTTTAGAGAAGTTGAATACTATTTGATGTCTTTGCTACCTATTTTTAATGAACCACCAGTTAATACTCTGATCCCATCTGTGTCATGGGGATTATCTTTTTCTTATTGATATTTAAAATAACCAAACATATTAGAAATATTAATGCTCTGCTTATTAGGACTTCCCTGTTGGCTCAGAAGGAAAGCGTCCGCCTGCAATGCGGGAGACCGGGGTTCGATCCCTGGGTCGGGAAGTTCCCTGGAGAAGGAAATGGCAACCCACTCCAGTACTCTTGCCTAGAAAATCCCATGGACTGGACGGAGGAGCCTGGTGTCCATGGGGTCGCAAAGAGTTGGACACGACTGAGCGACTTCACTTTCTTTCAAATATTTTCTTCTAATTTTCATTTGCTTTTAATTTTGTTAATTGAGATTTTGACTGCTAAAGATTTTATATTTTTAGGTAAAAAAAAAAATCTGCTACTGTTTTGTTTATGGGTTCTTTCTTCACTTTTGTATGTTAAAAAAAATAGTCTTTCTGGGAATTCCCGGTGTCCAGTGGTTAGGAGTCGATGCTTTCACCGCCTTGGGCCTAGATTCAGTCTCTGGTTGGGAGCTAAGATCCCGCAAGCTATGCAGGGCGGCCAAAAACAAAACAAAAAACTTTTCCATCAAAAGATCATACAGACACCTAATGGCATTGTCTTTCTTACATTTGACTTCTCATGGTTAGCATATATAAATATTATTCATAATGTATAGTTATAGAATCCCTTCACGGTTATTAATAAAGTGATATTCTGTCTGAGACTTTTTTTGAGTAACTGATGTGCTCTGAACACTGAATGAAATTGGCCTTTGGAGGAATGTGGTTGTTCACTAACGGTCATAGGCTTGCTGCAGCCAGGCTGAGAGGTGAAAGTGAAGGCTGCTCAGTCGTGTCCGACTCCTTGTGACCCCACGGCCAGACCCCACAGTCTGGCCTATTCTCCAGGCCGGAATACAGAGTGGGTAGCCTTTCTCTTCTCCAGGGGATCTTCCCGACCAGGAATCGAACTGAGGTCTCCTGCATTGCAGGCAGATTCTTTACCAACTGAGCCACCAGGGACGCCCATAGGCTGAAAGTTAAATGCATGGGCAAATTTTGCAGATACACTATTTTGAACATTTCAGTTCTGAGCAAGCCTTATGAGGTTGGAAGAGTAGGAAAAATTGGGGTGGGATGTAACTTTTGAGCTTTAGATTCAACCGTGTGGATGATTTCAGAGGGACTGGCAGGGACTCCTCTGGGTAAGAAGTGATCATGATCAGTCTCTGCAGTTATAAACTGACGGGCCGCAGAGGATGAGACCCTGCTTGAGACGCTCCCACCACGGGGACCAGTGCGGGCCAGACTCCTGGCTAAGGCTCCTTCTGGAGGCGGCCCTTCGGGCAGCCTCACGCTTAACCCAGCGAGGCGGCATCTGCAAAACTCACCCCGAGTTGCCCTTTGTTAATAAGGAAGCAGGGTTTTTCTTTCTCTCCTTTTTTAAACAGCCTAAATTATTTGGTTTGCTTGCCCTTCGGGCTCCAGAGTAAGTTAGTGGGCTTTCTGGGGACACTTCGTGGAGTCAGCTCTGCTTACCATGAGCCGCGCACACACGTTGGGGGCTGGGGATTTCGCTGGAGGTGTCTGAATACAGGATCCACTCAGAAATAAAACGAAGATAGATATTTTTAAACATTCGCAGGTAAAACACTGCAAATATTGATTGGAATGATTTTGAGCGCTCTCAGGTCAGCGGCTGGTGGAAGGTCCAGCTTGAGGGATGGGCGTCCACACCCACGTCTTGGTCCTGGGCTGAGTCAGAAGGGAGGAGGACCACGTTAATCAGTCAGACACCAGGCACCGTGAACTTCGGCTTGAAAATGGATGAAAACGGAAGGCCGGGAAAACACACACAGGGAGCAAAAACGGAAGGCCGGGAAAATAATGGGGAGAGAAAACGGGAGGCCAGGAAAACACACGGGGAGAAAGTCGTCTTCGTCTTCCGATGACTGCGATGTTACGCAGAAATGTCAGGAGAGCGACTCGGTAGAATTCCCGACTCAGGACTGATTTGAAAATATCCTCCCTTTTCACGATGGTGGAGTCGTTAAAGAAGCTGATCTTTGTTATCAGATTTTATGTAAATCTCCAGGCTTCTGATCAGATTTAACGCTTGTTGTTCCATCAGCTATTTTAAAAAGGTAAGTTTAATTCAAAACCAGAAAGCTCTCCTTTCTGACTCACTGTTAACACTAGCAAATACATTAATATCTGAAGTGTTCTCTTCACTATGCTTTCAAAGGAAATGTACAGTAGAGGTGTAAATGGATTATTTCTTCTAAAACATGCCTTGGAGTGTAGAAGAAAAAAAAATACGTGGAACCACTATTTGTTACGGTAGCCTTTATTGGACTTGAAACAGAATATTCTGGTGCACCCTTTTAAATCTGTAAAATGTGCCCAAAGATGAGGTGTTGTTTTTTTTTAAAAAAAAAACCCTGCTCTTTTTTTCCCTTCAGGCAAAGATGGCTCCTGGTCTTGGAGGGAGAATTAATGCCGTGAATTAGTTTTTCATTTCCATCCTGATTGTGCTGTGGTTCCTGCAGAGACGAGAACTGTAGGTTCTTGAGACCAGAGCCCCACACCACTGAATCTTAGAGCTCACAGCAGACTGAGGGGACCATTGCCCCCTCCCTTCCTCTCTGTCTCCCTGCCTCCCTTCCTTCTTTCTGGCCAGTACTTAACTGAGCACTGTTTGCCCATCTGCCTCTGGTTAATCTCGGGACCCCAGGCACAGTTTCTGCCTTCAAGGAGCTCACCACTTGGAGGAGGAGAACCAGAGGTGTAAGCAGGGAACAGGATTCAGGGTGACAGTCTGGGCTACACCCTGATGCATCGCAGTTGAGAAAAACTATCAGTTCCAATGACAGTCATCTCTGCCTCCATTCCTCCGTCCATGGTGCCCGCTCGCATTCCCCGAGGGCATTTCTAGGGGGTGTGGGGGGCACCCTGTCTGTGTAGCTCACCCCAGCCCTGTGCCTGAAACTCGTCATGGAGGCGACCTTGCTCCTGGGGAGGTGAGGGCCAAGGTCTCCCCGCTCTGAGTCCCTGTGGGGCCTGGCTCCTGTCCCAACCAGTGACGTTGGTGGAGGTGAGGTTGTGTGACCTTGGAGGCCTGGGCATGGGGGCAGCAAGCTTCTGCCCGGCTGTCTGTCCATCAGGACCCTGCCCTGGGAACCTGGCTGCCATGCCGTGAGGGGGCCCGGGCTATGCAGACACCATCATCCCCTGACCGATGGGTGGGAGCCTTCAGACGACCCCAGCCCCAGCCGTGATGGAGCAGGGACCAGGTACCTCACAGCGACCTGACCCAGGGAACAGGGGGAGCGTCTTGGCCACTGTTGCCTTTGAACCACGCATTCGGGGTCAGCCGTCACCCGGTGATAGATCCCTGATACAAAGGAGCTATGAAGTTTTTAAAACAGTTCGTCTTCCGAAAGCTTAGATTTCGCTGGAGGGAGAAGACGCACTTGTGAAATAGCTAATGAACAAGCATATGACTAACATAAATGGAAGAATTCAGAAAACACTTGCCTGTCTTGCTCAAAGGCGGTAGATGGCAGTCAGGCAGGCTTTGGAGGAGGAGGAGGCTTCAGGTGTGAGTTTGGGGCCCTGGGAATTCACTGCAGACATGAGGGAATCTGGTCAAAGCTGAGTTCCAGCATGACAGAGTTTTTAGAGAATCGCTGCCTTTTCAGGCACAGTGGGGGACAAAGGGAGGGACATGACGTTTATTCATGACACTCGCTTTACAAACATTCACTCCTTTAATTTTCACACTTGTCTGAGGGGGTAAAGTATTTTTACCCCATGAGAAAAACTGAAGTTCACAGGGCTTTGCTACTTTTCATCAGGTTACACAGCTGGTAACAGAGCTGAGGTTATCATGGAGGTCTGACTGACATAAATGTCTTCGTTTTTTTGAAGGTGATGTGAGAAGTGGAATTACCAGGTAATCGGGGGAGGGACCAGGTTTTGACGGGCACTGGGAGTGAGGTGAGGAGTAGAAGCTAACAGTCCAAGCCACTGGCTCTCAAAGGGGCGCTGGGGAACTGCAGTGTCCACGAGGTTGAGGCCATTTCATCATGGTACTCCATGTGAGCACAAAGCTGAAAGTGAAATTAGATTCATAGTCTGGGGGGCACAGGCCAAGACACACAGTCTGGGGGGCACAGGCCCCGGGCACCCAGTCTGGGGGGCACAGGCCCCGGGCACGCAGTCTGGGGGGCACAGG
>NW_024070188.1:88800023-88849670 GCF_014754425.2 Oryx dammah | reverse complement strand
CAGTCTGGGGGGCACAGGCCCCGGGCACGCAGTCTGGGGGGCACAGGCCCCGGGCACGCAGTCTGGGGGGCACAGGGCCAAGACACACAGTCTGGGGGGCACAGGCCCCGGGCACACAGTCTGGGGGGCACAGGCCCCAGGCACGCAGTCTGGGGGGCACAGGCCCCAGGTATACAGTCTAGGAAGCACAGGCCCTGGGCACCCAGTCTGGGGGGCACAGGCCCCGGGCACCCAGTCTGGGGGGCACAGGTCCCGGGCACACGGGCCTCCAGCAGCCCGCAAGCTTCAGCAGTTGCTGCTCTTGGGCCCTAAAGCAGAGCCTAGCGGTTGAGCTGCACAGGCCGAGTTGCCTAGGGGGAGGGTGGTAAGCGCTTCTGGAAGTTTGTTCTGTGAGCCGCCAGGGAAGTCCCACAGAACATCTTTTTTTACTTGAAAGAACGATGATAGGATCTTTGGGTGCTTATTCGCCAGAGAATAAATGAAGTGAGTGTCTCCACAAGGGAAATCACTGACAACATATCTCAGCAAGCATAAATGTGAGGCTCTGAGTGAAATTAGAGACAGAAAGGGCAATGGAGAGCAAGGGCTGTAGGTGAGACTGCTCCAGAGGCAGAGACGTAACGCTTGCAGAGAAGACGCCCGATAAAGGGAAGGGGCAGCAAGCCTCAGGAAGTGTGACACTTGGGAGGGTGACTGTCAGCTTGGTGAGACAGGACCTGCTGTTCTTTCAAACGCCTTCAGATTCTCGGACTGCTGTTTATATGTGATTAACATTTAAATAGGCCGGCTGTGAGCAAAGCAGGTGACCTTGGAATGCGTTGGGCCTTGTCCAATCAGTCTCAGGAGTGAAGACTGTGATTTCCTGCTCAGGAATTCGGCCTTAAGACTGCCTTCCTGCTCAGGACTGGCCAGGATCTCCAGCCTGCTGACCTGGCCTGGGTGCTGCAGACCCACTGCCCTCGGGTCACGGGACCTAAAATCCCTTTCTATACATGTGTTGGTATTGCCTACTGGTTTTGCTTCTCTGAGGAATCTTGACGAACACGGAACTAAATCACAACAGTAAAGCTCTGGAATCATTCCTATAATCAGGCAAGCCGTGGGCGATGCCTTAGTGGAGAGATCCCCACGGCACTGACCTGGGATTGTGAACTGAGGTCTGGCGGCCGCCAGCTCGGCCGGTTGTACAACATGCAGCTGGCCGAGCCCAGCTCCGGCCTTTCCGGTCCGCATTTGATCTGAGAGGCGTGACCACAGCGTCTTCATTCAGAGACTGGAGTTCCGGGTCAGACCCAGAAACTCGCGCCTTCAGTGGATGGCCACCCTCAGCTGAGTTCCTGAGCAGGGTGAAGCTTGGTGTCATCACTTACGGAGCCCAGGAGAGGACACACGGCGCATCTTCCGGGAAGATTGAGTGACGTTAGGGGGCTTCTGCCATGGGGTGGGGTGGGGCGTAACAGAGCCCCGACTCCGAGAAGCATTTCCTCTGGGGAAAGTGGGGGTCTGGCCATTAAAGAGACAAGCTCAGTGGAAAAAGCACTTTGCTTTATTTCAGAGGCTGGCAACTGGGGATAGGAGTGGAGAGGGCAGACTCCTGTCCAAAGGCCGACTCCCCACCCCTGAGAATCAGCAGGCAAGAGCTTTTCTAGGCAAAGAGAGGGGGCTCCCTGCAGAAACAGCGCAGTCAGCTCAGACGGTCATCTTGAAATGGGTCACCGGTGGTCTGAGCAGCGTCACCTTAATTAAGTACAGCTAGTATTCAGTTCCAGGGTCGGTGTGTTCCCGTTTCTTTGAGCCCAGCTCCGGGAACTGCGGCAGCTTGTTATGGCTATGTCTGGTCATCCTGTAGTTAACCTCTCCATCTGGAGGGCGGGTGTCAATGTCCGTAGACAGCTCACGGGACACGCCCCTGAGGAGAAGCTGAGGCCCTTGGCTCTGCTCACCAACTAGACTACTATTGTTTTGCCTTGTTTGACTGCTCTTCTTTGCTTCTGCATTTTCTCACTTCGCTGATTAAACTTATTCTTGGCTGAAGTTTTTCCACAGACAAAGGCAGGCGGAGGAAAGGGGCTCTAGAAGCACGAGGGCCTGCTCGGTTTCACTCCCTTGCTGGCCTTTGCCAGACCTGGTCCCTTGAGCCCGAGCAGGGCTGAGACCGCGTCGCTCAGTGACTGAGCCCATCGTTCGTTTATTCAGCCACCAAGCGTTTCATGAGGGCCTGATTCGCGACGGCGCAGAGTTCTGGGCTGGAAGGCGCCACTGGCCTCCTACATACACGTGGCCCAATAGCAGGGGCACATACTCTGCTTGACGGGCTCCGTGGCGTGCATGCAAGGACAGAGTGCCAGCAGGAATTTCAGTCTCCTGACGCTGGATCCTCCCCATTCGCTCTGAATAGTGAAGCTCGACATCTTCAGCGCAGGTACCGAGCAGACAGAGCAACGCTCGGACAGAGCTTCAGAATCTGCGCGTGACCACCTGACTCTCAACTGTGGGCAAAAGTGGGAGCCAGTCTCTTGAAGCAGAGTAATTGCTGGCCCCGCAGCTGCTCAGACTGAGACCCAGCACCTCTGTTTCCAACGCTCTCCTCCGTGGCGACTCGGGGCTGCTCACGCGGGCCCTTTTCTTTGCCTCTCAGGATGCCAAGATGGGTGGACCACGGGAGCAGGCCTGTGAGCGGCGAGACAGGTGACTGGCCAGCCCCCCGGGGTCACGTGGCTCTGCAAGCGGTGAGCAGCACCGTGAAGGCCCGCTTGCGGACTCTGCCTCCTGGATGAGGGGGAGGACGCGCGTGTTTCCACACTTGGGTGTGCTTGTGTCCGTAGGACGATCCCTCACGCCTCACTGGGGAGGCACGACTGAGTCTTAGGGGACAATCTGCAGCGACCAACAGCGGCCCAGCAGAGAAGCAGACGTGCGCAAAGTGAGGGGCCTGGGAGCTGCAGGTGTCAGTGAGGATGCACCCTCCCGGGAGCCGGCTGGTCCAGACCACAGGGACACGCCCGTCACTTCAGCCCAGCTCAGATGCGCCTGCTCCACGCCGCCCTGGCCGGGCCGTTTCAGCCTCACGCACCTTTTCCTCCCCCTATCGCAGCACGATCGCCTCCACTCGTGCGGTGCTAAGCACTAACCGTCCCTCCATCACTCACACCTTCCTACTGTTGCTCACGGCAGGCTCGCTCAGGCCGAGCACTTGCTGCAGTATCTAGAGTGTTTCCTGCACGCGGGGGCCTCTCACACCTGGGCCAGGAGTTGGAGGAGAGAGGCTGGGCAGCTGGGGGAGGGGGCCTGTGGGCTTCCCAGGGGCCAGGCCGGCGGGGGGCCCTGCCATGCTCTTCCTCTGGGGTGTGATCCCAGCAGGCCATGTGGCCACCCTGAGACTGGTTCCCAGTCTGTGCAGTGGGGACCCAGGCACACTCCTGGGCTGCTGCGTGGGGAGGCGGCGGGCCACGCTCGTCATGGAGCCCGGTGGTCCCTGCTGGGAAGTGGGGAGAGGCTGGGGACGTGGTGGTGGCCGGAGCCCGTGGGACCGGAGCCCGTGGGACCGGAGCCAGGAGGCGACGGGAGGCGGGCGTGGCTGGCGTGCTGGGTGGAGGCAGCACCTGCAGGCTGGGGAACAGGCCAGGCGAGCTGGGGCCCCGCGAGGTCAGCAGTTACAAGGCGGGAACCTTCCTAAGCGTGGGAGAGGCCTGGCTGAGGGGCGTCAGGGGGCGAGGCTGGCTGGGACTTTGCAGGGAGGAGCTCAACGAAGGGTGGCAGGAGCGGGGGTCAGGCTGTGAGCTGCCTGCTTGGGTTGGTGGGGAGAGGAGCTGGAAGCAGAGCAGGGGCCCCGCAATCCCAGAGGAGGCGGTGGCGGCATTTTCCCGGGGAGGACGGGGCTTCCCAGTGGCTGACCCCGGGGGCCGGGTGGGTGCTGACGCCATGAGGACCTGCCCGCCTGCCGCCTGGGGGCGACGGGGCCGGGAGCGGACCGTGAGCGTGGTCCCTCCTCGTCTGGGGCTCAGGGGCCGGGGGAGAGAGGCCCCTGGGATGTGAACGTGGCCCCGCGAGGGTGACCGGCCCTGCCGCCTATTCAGAAGCAGGGGCCGTTGGGCCAGGGAGCTGAGAGATGCTGTTCTGAATAGGATGGGGGACAGTTCCTGCTCCTACATGACCAAACTGACCTGCACGTGCTTCGTCCCAGTTAGGGCGTGTGTCCACCCACCAGGCAGCTGTACTTTGTGGGCTGTGTGACTGAGGGGAAGCCGCGTTTAGATGGACAGGCCGCACAAGCCGGTACTTCTTCGCTAGGGCCACGGCTGCTGACCTGTTCGCCTGCATGTGTTTGAGCTGACACTTTCGCGTTCTCTGTCTGAATTTTCTCGTTTGCATCTCCCCGGAGATGCCCTCCCTTCCCTGGGCCCCCAGGACTGGCCCCTGACTGCCCTTCGCTCTACGGCCTCAGGGAGACGCGATGTCCAGTCATCCCCTCAGCCTCCTGTTCGTCCTCCTCGGCCGGGGTCCTCAGCTCCAGACCTGGGGACCCCTGGAGCTGGTGGAGCTGCTAGAACCTGGGGGTGCACGGGGGGTGCACGCGTGGAAGGAGGTGGCTGCAGGAGTGTCGGGGCTCCCGAGCTGTGGTCCCCAGGGCCAGCAGATGCTGTGGGGGGATGATGCTACCCTGGAGGTCACGGTGACTGCACATCTGATGTCAACCCCAGTATCAATGCCTGAGAACTTCTCTAAGGCTGATAAAACCCTTGCTCCCCACTCGCCTTCAAAGAATAGTTATAGCAAGTCTCCCACTTCTGTACAGAATCCTGCCCAGTTTAGAAAATCTATTCTCTGGGTTTCTCAAAAAAGACTTTCTCATTCCACTGTAAACAAAACGATCTCATTCTCTATTCGTGGGCCAAGCTGAGAACTAAGTAATTGGGGAAAGAAATATGTATAGTGTGGGTCCTATGCGTCTAAATATTTAGACAGTTGAGAGAGACAGCAAGAAATTCCAACCCTGAGTAATCACAGTGGTGCCATCATCCCACGGCAAGGTTAGTCTGCAACTCACATCCGTAACTGTCACGGCTTCACTGTTACTCTCCCGCCTGCCTTCTTCTCTTAGGATGTTGGGAACGTGTCCATGTGGAAGGCGCAGGAGAAACAGAATCTTTATTAAAAGCAAATACTTGAGTTGAATTGTCAGACCCCAGTTAGCAGAGAGTTGACTGAAGTCAGGCCTTTAGTGGGCAAATCAAAGGAATGAGTCACCGAGTTTGCAGTCGAGCCTCCAGTATGCAGATAGGAGGTGCCCGGAGGGCAAAATGTGGCCGGAAGAAGGCTCGCATCTGGACCGGTAGATCCAAATGTCAAGGGAGGGCTGCCGAGGACGAGCGTTCGGAGTGCGGGGCGCGCACAGCATCGCCAGAGCAACTGGTGCTGGTGGCTCCTCGGGGCTGAAGGTGAAGCAGGCTCTCTGGATTCATCTTCTCACCGCATCCTCAAAGCATTCAAGGAAGGCAGCTGGGCAAGTGGCTAGAGAATTTTCACTGGTCCATTTCCTGAGAATGTTGATCTAGTGCTCCTGGGGTGACGAAAATGATCTCAGGCCCTTCCCCAGGACAAGACGTGCAGTCTGGCTGAGTGCCCAAAGAGGCGTGATGGATACCAGGTCCATCCCACGCCAACACCCCGATGGCCACAGAGCACGCAGGCCATGCCAGCCTCTGGGCCTGAGCTCGGGGGCGGGTGAGGACAGAGGACCGGCCAGCTCCTTGCTCTGCTGGTTGGATGAAAAAGCCACCCTCACGCTCTAGAGGCCCGCCCTGCGTAACTTAGCAATCTGCCACCTGAGCGCCAGCTGAGCACCCGGACTCGGCCCTGCAGCGACAGGCCCTCAGGAAGGAGCCGAGGGCGAGGACAGCAGGCGGCCTCCCCGGCGGTGGTCACCAGCGCGCCAGCGGCTGAGACAGGGGGTGTCGTGTGGCACCACAGTGGTGTGAATTCTGATGGAGACTCATCGCGGCCGCAGAAGCTCGTTACAGACGCTTCGACCTCTATGGATAAACTCACTTCCTGTTTCACTGTTTTCTGAAAACCTTTAGGCTTCCCTGCAGGGGTGCACTGATTTTCTTATGTAAAGAGTAACTGCAGATTCAGAATAAAATATTGTCAGCACTGCCCTGGGTAGGGGTGTCAATGCTCCCTTCCAACCTCATGAGCATGCTCCTCTGAGTCTTTCAAAGAGCAAGGAAGAGATGCTGTTTTGAGATCTGCCACCTGGAGCGTCTTCGGATGCCACGTCATACCAGGCTGGCTTGGAGCAGGATTTGACATATGCAAGAATGAATTAGGAAAGCTCTATTCCTGGACTTAAAAGCAGGTTGATTATTTCAACGAAACCATCGGCATTGACCTAAGTATGGGCGCAAACGGTGCCAACATTTGTTACAAATGAAAATGCTAATCACCCAGCTATTTCAGCAAGAGGATAATCTTGTTCTGCTAAAGGCATAGTTTATATAAAGAATAATTGTGATAATTAATGAGGAAAAATGGTAAAGGACGTCATAATTCAGTTTCATATCATAAATATTTTAAATAATAAAAGCATAAACATTTTTATTAAAAGGTGTTAATAACCAAATAAAAAATGTGGAGAAAGTGCTATCATAATCTCTCACACTTCCTACTCTGTGGCTGGAATCAGTCAGGCATTTCAGACATGATATATTTACTGGAACTTTGAAAGAATAGCATGGGCGAGGCTGAATAGTCACCTCGATTTTCGACCCTCCTGACTGAAACCGTGCATCTGCTGAAATGTGAAAGCGACTTCTAGAAAAATCTGGAAGCCAAGCCAGAAAAATCTCTGTCCCTCAGTCATACTTCATCTCTTTCACTTAGGAATATTGCGGCACTATATTTGAAGTGCAAAACGCAGGGCTCTGGAAATGGTTTAATGGTTTGGTTGATTTTGTGGTTCTGGAAGGGGTAGATGTGGCTACCCATCAATCATTATTCTTAGCGCTTGAAAAAATAATTTCAGAGGAAACCCTTCCCACAGAGAATAAATTGGAAACGTATGCTCTGTGTCCATGGGTCACAATTACGCTGCAATTGTAGTTTAATTGCAATTAATTGGAGAGAGAAAAATGTGCCACTTCTGCTAATTTTTATAAAAATCTCCAGGTGTTTTAATTTAGATCATCTAAAATGACCACATTCGATTATATCCGAATGATATAATAAAATATGTAAATTGATCACGTTACAGCTTTTCTCGAAAAGCTTCATATTTGTTTCATCCACCAAGGAAAGAGCAGAGTGATGAAATACTCTGTCTGAAGAAGTAGGAATAAAAATAAAGGAAATCAGAAGGAGATCTGGATCTTAGCCTGTCTCCTGTGTGGCTAGAGGTATTGTAGCATTTAAAAAACGTATCTAGGTAAGTTCAGCCTCTCTAACAAAATTTGTCATCTGAAAGAGGATAAACATTTTAATATGGGCTTTGATAAACACTGCCCACCCACAAAAGCTGCCAGTACTTTCTCTAGTATTGCGAGAAAGACCTTTCAGTTATGCAGGGATGAAGAAAGATTTCAGACATGTACTCTTGTAGGTGGGACCTGCCCTGAAGATTCAGTTTAAAACTTCAAAGCAGCCCTACTGTCCCCAGAACTCCTGAACTCCCTTCCGAGCTCTGATTTCCTGCCTCACAGCTCTTATCGCCTTGAAACACATGTTTTCCTTCCTGCTTTGCTTGGTTTTTGCTTCTTTTCTTTACACTGTGGGTGGCCCTGTTGGCTCAGCAGTAAAGAATCCACCTGGAATACAGGAGATGTGGGTTCGATCCCTGGGTCGGGAAGATCCCCTGGAGGAGGGCACGGCTACCCACTGCAGTGTTCTTGCCTGGAGAATCCCATGGACAGAGGAGCCTGGCGGGCTACAGTCCCTGGGGTCGCAAAAGGCGGGGAACAAGACTAAAGCCACTGAGCAAGCACGCACGCCTCTGCACTGTAAGCCCTCCAGGGCAGAGATTTCTGTTAATGTTATTGTTGGTTTTGATCTCTGATGTATCCCACGTGCTTAAAGTTTGCGTCACCCTGGTGGGTGCTCCATAAATATTTCCTGAGTGAATGAGTACATAAAATAAATAAATGAGGTCATGAAGGAAAAGGAGAAGATTATGCTCAAGAGAAGAAATGAGACATGGAATTTCAAATGAAATGGTACAGTGGCTGGTCCACATGGAAGAGCTAGCAGCTTGCCTAAAAATTATGTGAAAAGGCACTTGTGATTTAATGAAAAAAGGGAAAAGATAAAATGAAATGTTAAGGCTTTTAAATTCGGCATTCTGAAACTAGGTCAAATGACACGTGTGAAGTTCCATGGAGAAAGAAAATTCAGCTGGCTATTAAATATGACAGCCCAAGAACCAAGTACCAAGATTCAGTTTAATAGCTGAGATGTTGAATTTGCAAAAAGGTCCGACAGCAGTCTTGGGGACAGAAGGAATATTTGCACGTGATGGGTGTTAATGTCACGGGTGATCACGCGATTTCTGCCCTGTGAGCCGTGTCGTGGGTGTTAAAGAACTAGCATTGCCTAACAACGGTGTACTTAGTGGGGAAGTTGGAAGGATCTGGGGGGCCCCATGGCTCAGTCTGAGTGAACTCCAGGAGATGGTGATGGACAGGGAGACCTGGCGTGCTGCAATTCATGGGGTCGCAAAGAGTCGGACACGACTGAGCGCCTGAACTGAACTGAACTGATGGCTCAGTCAGGGGCATCTTATGGGAATACCTTCGTCAAGTAAGCATCACACCGACATTCTCAGCTCTCTGTTGGCGATTTGGAAATTATTAGGTTGGATAATGGCACCCCACTCCAGTATTCTTGCCTGGGGAATCCCATGGACGGAGGACCCTGGTGGGCTACAGTCCACGGGGTCGCAGAGTCAGACACGACTGAGTGACTTCACTTTCAGGTTGGATAAAGGATTCGGGCCACAATTCATGCACCTTGGTAGATGGTTGTGCAGAAGTGTGTTCACGAGATAATGATACAGTTTAGAGGATGGAGAGGAAGCTGTCTGGTCCCTTTAAAGCATATGCTGGTTTCCGTATTAGACTGCTCAGTCAGCTGTTTCGAGGCTCCCTCGCCGCCCTGAGTGTCTCTGCGGTTGGGACCAGGAGCGATGGTTTGTGACGACTCACCCAGCGGGTCTCCTCTTTTCTGAAGGCACAGCCATGCTCTGGGGCCACCTCCGTGCCTGTGAGGGGCGCCAGGTGAAAGCGCCCACAGAAGCTCCCAGGGCGATTCGGGGCAGAAGTCACTTGGTCGGGCTGCTCTGGCCTGGAGGTGAGGGTGCCATCTGAGCTCCCACGGTGGCGGGATCTGAGGGCCTGGCGAGGGGCACTGGCTCGTCCTGTGAGGTGGCCGGGGGCTGGGGTCGCTGGAGCGTCGGCCCAGAGCGTGTGCCAACCGCCCTCCCGGGCGGGGGGCCTGGCCTGCAGGGGCGGGGTGCATCGCCGGGCTGGACGGGCAGGGAAGGGCGGAAACCCGCTCGGGCGTGGGCGGGGTTGCCGGCCTGTCCTTCCTGGGAGGACGCCGCGTCCTTCCCGTCAGGCGAGCTCATCCTTGGAGCCCTGCCCGTGTGGGACTTGGGTCAGAAGGTCTGCTCCTGGGGTCCTGGCTGCCTCCAGGGGACAGGGGACACCGAGCCGTGTGTGGTTTGCAGGTCGAACAGTGGGAACAAGGTGTATTAAGGCAAAAATTTCACTGAAATGGAGGAGTGCACGTTTAGGGACACGCCATGCGGGAGAGCCACGCCAGACACACTTCTTATGTTACAGCCGTGTGTTAGAAGGGAGCCTAACTGGGGTATTTCTCGAGTCTCCATTTAGTCACGCCGCCTGTTTATTCAGCTGAAACTTGGTCCCCGCACAGTACTGAACAGACTCTCGGCAAATTATTCTGACGATCGTAGAGGAGGACTGGGGAGGGAGAGAGGCCACCTCCTGAGAAAGACGACGTTCACGGGAGACGAAACCAGCACCATCTCCTGAGGGCTTTCAGATCCGTCCAAGCACTAGCTACAGACTCATAACCTGAGGAAGACAAGAAAGACTCTGGAAAAATAGCGTGTGCGTTTTTCGATCATTTTAATGAACTGGGGAAGAAGTAAGTGGCCACCGAGGAGACCTTCCGGGGCTGGAGTTGGGGATGGAGGCGCCAAGTGACGACGCCGGCGTGCACGTCGTGCTGGGGGCAGAGGGGGCCGCGGGAGTGCTCCCGGGACTGCTCCCTCTAACCCTCATCACAGCTCCGCGTGGTTCGTGGAATGCTGGGGACGCCTTTCAGAGCGGCCACCAGAGACCACCCCGGGGAAAACCCAGGAGCCCAGCATGGCTGACACGTGCTGGCCAGGCTCTCAGGGTCCTTCTAGCTTCAGTAATGGTGCCCTATGGTGACTGGACCAAGCACTCGTGCCGGCGGGGGGGCGGGGGGGTCTGTCAGCACGGAGACCACGAGCCCCGGGTGACTGCGAGCCCCGGGCTGTGACTAAGCAGCCCCGTCAGACCTGCTCTAGGGGGCGGGCCCCACCCTCCAGGCTGGCCCTGCTGTGCACACCTTCCCACAGGGCCAAGCGCACCTCCATTCCAGATGGGAGACCCCAGCTGCGGGATGGCCTGAGCCATCTTTAGCTCCCAGCCACCCTTTCAATACATCAACTGCCAGCTTCTAGGGCGTCTGGGGAGGTCGCAGCCCTGCAGGCTGAGAGCTGGCGAGCATGGTCATCGTGAGTGCCCGTGGGGAGCACAGCAGTCACCCAGCCAGCAGGTATCAGTAATCAACACAAACCAGATGCCTGCTGGATGCCTCAGGGCACTTCACACATAAACACCGCAACACGATGGGGACATTGCGTCCTTTCCAGTTTACGTGCCTGTGCTCCCGGGCATAAAGCAGCTTGTTCAGGCAGGTTAGCCCAACCAAAAAGCGGGAGCCCAGCAGACTAGACGGGCCACCCCACCTGCCTCTCCCAGGCCTGGCGGGAACCGCGGGGTGTCTGCCCATGTGGGAAGGCAAGCATGCGTTCCCAGGGTCTGCACACGGGTGACGGTGGCAGTCAGCTCACAGCCTGGTCACTAGAGAAAGCGTGCCCAAAACGAGCTGAAATCTGAGGTTGTGGATGTCAGACTGACGAAGCCAGGTCAGCAAAAACACTTGGGCTCAGTGCATGAGGTACCCCCTGCAGACCAGGTGACTCCTGGGCATCCCTGAAGGGCGCAGTGGCGGGGGGCGGGTGCATGGTCAATGAACAAACCCAGAGTCCACGTCAGAGCCGGATTTGGGGAGGTCAACCAGGAGGCTTGACCGGTGCCTCTCCCCCACTGAGGGCTGTGTCCTGTCTTTCACTGGCCAGGTCAGGTGGGGGCCTAGAGCACCCCGGTATCTCAGTCTCTGACTGGAGGATGATGGGACCCCCACCACCCACCCTGTCCCCCACGCCTGGACTCAGGAGCAGAGCCGGCCAAGCGCCAGAGATCGGGAGAGCCCGCCCGCTGAGTGCTGCCTCCCCTGGAGCCGGACTCGGCTGCAGGGACCAGCCTTGCTGCGGCGAGGACGCCCGTGGAAGCTTCATCCAGTCCGGCTGTGCGCTCACGCTCACGCTCTTCCTCCTGGCTGAGGCCAAGCGAGTTCATGGTCTTGTTTCTGCCCTGGGTGCTGCTTCATGATTCGGAGCCTGGAGGGTGAGATTCTTCCCCAGGAGACCGATTTTCTGATTCATTCAAATGTTGTGGGCCAGCGAAGATGGCCTTTGAAGACAACTGCGTTTGGAGTAACTCGCATAGAATTAGGAATCTGCTGGGATGGAGCACAAAGCCTCCCAGGAGTTCTGCCAGGATCCAAAGCCTGTCATCTTAGAACCTCCTTCGCCAGCCACGCACTCTGCTCTGCTCCCCACAGCTGAGCGAGGAAAGGCGGAGGGCCAAGTCCGCCGTGGCTGGGAGCAGCACGGAAGCTGCGGCGCCCTGGCCTTCCCCCTCCTCCAGTGGAGGACAGGCCGGCCACCTCTCCACCTTTCACACAGAACCCTGCGCTGCCTCTTCCAGGAAGGCCGCTCTTCCAGGCCTGTGGACACACTGGCATCCACCACCAGCCTTACGGTCCACACGGGGCTGGAGCCACTCCACAACCTTGCCAGGTAGGCACGATTGCCCTAATCTTTTCTCTTTTGGGGGGCCATGCCACGTGGCATGTGGAACCTCCACACCTCGTCACATGGCCACACCCCCCACAGGGGGTCAGGAAGGCCAGCCCCCCATGCGCTGGGAGAGAGGAAGACCCTATTCATGTCAACAAGCAGCACCAGCCGCCCCCTCCGCACCTGAGCAGCATTAGTCCTTGATGTGATGTCCAGAAGAGCTTAGCTGGCCAAGCATTCACGTAACAGGAGATGAGGATCTTGAGACAGGAAATATAAAACATGGATGACATAAGTAGCTTTAAAATCAGGAGGAAAGGACTTCCCCAGTGGTTCAGCGGTGAAGACTCCAGGCTCTCGATACAGGGGGCCTGGTTCAGTCCCTCGCCAGGAAACTAGATCTTACAGGCCACAGCTAAAGACCCCATGTTCCACAGCTAAGATCTTGTGCAGCCAAATCAATGAATAAATATAAACACAAAATCAGAAGGAAAAGCAAGATTACTTTTTATCTCTCTCATTCTCATTGCTGGCCTTTGGGTTGTCCTCTGGGCAGCAACCTTACGGAAGAATCTTAAGGTAGATGAAGTCCGGTACAAAGAAATGAAAGGCAAGCATAGCTTTGCAGTACTCTACGATTGTGCTCATTGGCGGTGTTGAAACCCCTGGCAACCATGCACGTTATCTACCGACCGAAGCTGCTTCCTCTCCTTTGCACCAGAATGAAACACAGAGCCTCCATGGTGGACTGGCACTCATGCTGTCTCCTGGCAACAGTCACGTGCTGACATGTGAATTTACACTGCTAGTAACAAGACTGAGAAAGAGCTCACAGTTCATTGTTGTATTTACAATAGAGACCGGCCCGGGAATGTGAGTCTCATTGTCACAGAGCCAGGGCTGTGGGAGACGAGACGTGCTTGGCTGTGATTTCAGCCATCGAGGCAATCAAGCCCTTTGGTCACTCTGGCCCTGGTAATTGATCACAAAAACCCAATTAGTATCCTTCCGTCAATGGAGTTTCAGTTCAGTTCAGTTCAGGCGCTCAGTCGTGTCCGACTCTTTGCGACCCCATGAATCGCAGTACGCCAGGCCTCCCTGTCCATCACCATCTCCCGAGTTCACTCAGACTCATGTCCATCGAGTCCGTGATGCCATCCAGCCATCTCATCCTCTGTCATCCCCTTCTCCTCCTGTCCCCAATCCCTCCCAGCATCAGAGTCTTTTCCAATGAGTTAACTCTTCGCATGAGGTGGCCAAAGTACTGGAGTTTCAGCCTTAGCAAAAATGCAGTGTTGTCCAGAACTAAGGTGGAGTTTGTGGGGAAAGGAGAAAGGCTTTCATGGGGAGTGTAAGGATGGTGTCAAGTGTGGAGCTAACAGGAGAATGAGGTTGGGATGGGCCCCGAGTGGGGTCGATGGGGAAGACACCTGGGGAAACTTCCTCTGGGGCCGCAGAAGGATGCTCACTGGGCTTCGTCTCATCGACTTCCGTTCCGTGTTTACAGACTAACACGCGTGATAAGGCAGGCAGCAGTGCATGTCATCTCCTGCCCTTCCCTTGGTCAACTCGTTTGGACTGCCGGCTCACCGGGAACCCAGACCTGCTGGCAATAGATGTACAGATGAATGGAGGGACCGAGAGATGGGCAGGCAAGTAGCCGGACAGATGGATTAACAGATGGGTAAATGAACAGGTGGGTGGATGGTGAATGGACGGATAGGTGGATGGATGGGTGGATGGATGGACTGGCAAACAGATGGATTAACCAATGGATAAAGGATAAAGAACAGGTGAGTGGACAGCTGAATGGATGGACGGTGGGAAGAATGGATAATTGGACGGAAGAATGGTGGATGAACAACAGGCAAACAGATGAGATGGATTAACATTTGGATGGATTAATGGGTGGGTGGTTGGAAGGATGGATAGACAGATGGACAAATGGATGGATGGGTGGACAGGTGGCCACTGAGTGGATAGCTATAACCCAGTGTTCTGGGAGAAGGGAGACTCTAGTGTGGAGATTAAGAGTGAGCCCCATGGAGCCACACTGCCTGGGTCTAATTCCCAGTGATCAATACACTAACCACGGTCTTGTGGGGCTGTAAGGACCTGGTCTTCTCAATGTATGATGTGAATAAAAGCAGGGCTGCTGTGAGGATTATGTGAGTTAACACGTGAATGTGTGTGGACAGTCCTCTGTCTCTTCATGAAGGTTAACCATTCAGAGCCTCCCAGCTATTTGTCTTCTTTGCATCAGCTGGGCTGAAGGATAACCGTGCAAACCCCACTCAGGGAGCAGACCACATGGCCTCTGGACAGAGGGGCTGTTTTCCTAGTTTCAAAGTGCTCCTCTCCTCTGATCTTGGCGCTTGGAGGCTGACGGGAACCCTCGAGCCTGTGGTCTGGTGGAGCGGGAATGGGTCTTTGGGAAACACTCCAGCCGCTGCTCACTGGCTCCCACTCGACGTGCCAAAGCTCCAGGTGGGCACTGAGCAGCTTCTGCCCACCGACTCCTGCTTCGCTCCTCCACTCATCCGTTTGCCCCTCACAGATCCTTGCTAAGCGCCTGCTGTATGCCGGGTGTGGCTCTAGGTGCTGCCACCATGGCCTCACGCCCTGCGTCTGGCTGTTTCTGTAACCCCGTCTCCCCTGCTCCACTCCGTGTGGTCCTGATACTCACCAGGCATTCCGGTTGGGGTGTGGGTGGCCCTAGTCTGGGACCCTCTTCTCCCAGAACCGCGAGGAGGAGCCAGCGGGTGGCCAGACGGGGCTCAGTCCCTTCCTTCCGTGTCTCCTCCGCAAACCTCATCTCAGTTTCCCTCCTTCATGTGGGGCCCTTGCCTGTGGAGCTGGAATAACTTTCCCAGGGGTGCAGGGGGTGAGACGGGACATTAAGGCCTAGGAGGAGACTTGCGCTCCCTGAAACCCAGGTCAGACGGTGTGCTTGGGGAAGGGGCGCAGGGGGTAGGACTCCCCGCCGGTGGTGTACGGACCACACAGGTTCTGGCTGGACTCTCAGGAGGAGGGCTCCCCGTCTGGATCGGAAGCAGAGGCCGGCAGCCCCCACGTGGATCTTCTGCCTTGAAGATCCCTCCTTGGGGCGAGCCCTGGTGTGACTTCTGCTCAAGGCAGCCGAACGTGGAGAGGGACCCTCGGGGGCAGGAGTGAAATATGCCTGCAGCCTTGGAAAGAGGAAAGAGAGGTTGCACATTAAGAGGAATAACCTGCAAGCCTGCGATGAGCGGATCCGCGCAGAGCCATCTGTGTGACGGACGGGGACACCTCTTCTCGCCGGCTGCAGGCCCCGCTGCCCAGATACTGCTCCTCCGTCCCTGTGCCCGGACCTGCGTCTGTCGCCCTCTCCACCATCGTCCCAGGGACCACAGAGGCGCGGCCGTCCCCCGGCTGTATCACGGCGTCCTGCGTGTGGCGTGGCCGGGCTGGGGTGGGGGGCGGCATTAAACATCTGCCGAGAGTGTTGCTAAGTGCTTGTACCTACCCGTATCTCAAACGCCTCTATTGTGAACAAATCACCCCGCTGACCCCGTGGGGGCCCCGCCTCTGCTTTCATCTGAGCGTCACAGTGGATCACACTTTCCAGATAGGGTGAGTGGCCCAGCTCCTCCGAGGCCAGACCCTTCCCTGAGCACCAGGCTGCAGCCCCCCACCCCCAACCCCGCTCCGGCTCCGCGGGGCAGGAAGCAGCAATTCCAGCCTCCTTGCCTGCATCGACCCCACTTCTTTCTTTCCTGGTCTTTCCAACTCGCACACCAATGTGCAGCTATTTCTCTCCTCTCAGGGAAAAGCAGGAACCCCCAGTTCCTCTTGGCCCTGGTTGCCTGCCTATCCTGTCAGCAGACTCCCTAATGGCTTGTCTCTGTCTGAGGTCAGAAGCCCCCGTGTGGTCCTGCAGACCCGGGCCACCCCTCCGCTCTGTCGCCGTCTCCTCCGCGCTGCCTGATCCCAGGTGTGATCTCTGTCTTCTTGACCTTGAACCCTGTGAGCATCCGGCCAGCAAGCCAGCCCTGCTCTGGGCACCCCCCAACCCCCACCATCAGGCTCCTCCCTCTCAGCCTCCCCTCTGGCCCTGGTGTTCAGCCCAGCCCCACCTGCTTGTCCCTCCTCTCTGCCTGGGGGTGGTTGGGTCTCCTCTCCCTGAGACGAGCATCGTCTCTATGCTGGTGACTCTCAGTTCGAGCTACAGGACAGCCCTTCTCCCGAACTCCAGACCCACCTGGGCAGCTGGTGGGGTCCCGGGTCCCTCTGCTCAGGTGCCCAGTGGACATCTCAGGACGCATGTCCCTTCCCACCCAAGCCTGTACCCCGTGCCTGCCGTCTCGGCGGGGGTGAACCTGTGTTTCCACCATACGGACCTCCTGGGGGTGCGTCACCCTCCCATCGCGCCCTCCCATCCCACCTGCCCACCCGTCAGCAAGTGTGTCCCTTCCAACTTCAGAAGACCCCCGAACTGAATCGCTTGCAGGCTCTCCGCGTGGGCGATTGCATTGATCTCCATAGAGTCCTCCAGGCCTGTCCTTAGTGTTTAAGATGAGGAGGGAGACCAGGAGGCGCGCGGCTCTCGTCCCCGGGGGCATGGGGCGTGTCAGCCCATCTCTGCTGTTTCCTCTCCAGCGGTCCTCTCCCGGCCTGGGGGCCTCAGCTGCGGAGCAGAGGGGTCCCCGCTGTGATGGGAGAGGCACCCGTGCAGACTCAGGACCTGTGGACGGTGCTCTTTCCCGGCGCTGAGCACCCTCAAGGCCTCCTCGTGGCCCTAAGCTGCAGGGACCACCCCCGGGCAGCGGATGGCCCGGTGCTCGCAGACTGCTTCTTCCCAGACTCTGACGCTTCGCTTGCGTCAGAGACATTGTGGCTGAGTGCCAGCGCTCAGGACGTGTCGCTGCTGACTTCCTGAAGCCGACGGAGGCTGTTTAGGAGGACGACAGATGAAGAACCAGTGAGAACCGCCTGAGATGGCCGTTCACCGTCGCAGCGAGAGAGGGAAAGGCCCCCGCACCAGGTGACCCGCAGGGGTGAGAAGGGGTGGGGTCTCTGTGCCCTGTGGGGTAGGTCTTCGGAACGTGGTGCTAAGTGAGGAGCGGGTTACAGACTGTATCTGGGAGGGGTGCAGAAGAAGCTGCATGACTCTCATTTGCTTACAGGAACACAGACAGGTGCAGGCCTAAGGCAGGGCTTAGTTTCACGGGGAGGCAAGGGTACTGGACAGGCACATGTTTGGATGCTGTTTGAATAGCTCAGCAGCAAACACAGCTATGAGTGAGGTCACAGCTCAGGACCTGGGTCTTGCGTCTCTTGCTTCTTCTTGCCCGTGGCATCCTCTGAGGCCCAGCCTAAACGCCAGCTCACCCCGACGCCTCCAATCAGGTCCAATCACTGGCTCTCAGCCCCTCAGTGATGCACCTCCTAGACATTTATTAAAGCGTTTATTTCACCCAGCCTTGCCTGAGAGTCAGTAATTAGCCTGCCTGTCTCCCCTAAATGATAGATTTCTCGAGGGAGAGAGTCGTGTGTTATTCATCGCAGCGCCTTGCATGGAGTGGCTGACTGAGCAAATATTTGCTGGGGGATGAATAATTTAGGGGATCCCCAGGAGGGCTCACACCTGGGTGCCTGGTTCTGAAGCTGAGTCCATGGCTGGGTGCTCTCTAGGATGGACTGGGACGCCCGTGTTCTATCAGTGCCCGCCTCTGGCTTGACTGTGGGATGCCGTGGACACTGGGTCCCGGGACATACTCTGTCCAACCTTGGGGCTATGGGCTGGCGGCTCCCTTTGATCCGCTGAGTCCTGTCCCAGGGAACAGCCGTCCGATTTCCGTCATGAAGGTGGAGCACTCATATTCCTGCATTGCACTTTCCCAGTTTACACGGACGTGTCTACACATGCCAAATAACTTGAGAATATCATCAGTTAGAAAAAGTGTAAAGTTCAGCAAATGAGGATAGCAATGGACATAATCGCCAGCGAGGTGGAGGCACAGTGGTAAAGAATCCGCCTGCCGGAGACACAGGAAACGCCGGTTTGATCCTTGGGTCGGGAAGATCCCCTGGAGAAGGAAATGGTACCCACTCCAGTATTCTTGCCTGGGAAGTTCCACGGACAGAGGAGCCTGGTGGGCTATAGTCCATAGGGTCACAAGGAGTCGGACACAACTTAGCACGTACACACTCAAAATGAGACATTAACTAAGGATCAATACTTGATTGGCTGGACTGAATTCTTGTGCTCAGAAACTCTGAGGCCTTCTTCTGTGAGAGGTGCAGTGGGCAGGGTGGCCGGTCACCCCGCGGCACGGCCCTGGGCCTGAGACGGGAAGGCTTGGGAGGGTTCTCCTGGGAGGGCTCACCCGAGGGGGTACCGGTGCTGAGTACTGCTTCTAGAAGACGAGTAACCCTCCTGCACAACCACGTATCTTCCGACAGCACTTCCCATCCTGAGACCCCAAGCGGCAGGGCACGGGCTGACTGCCTTCCTGGTCGGCCTTTCATCTGCCTGTCTCCTCGGCCCCTAAAGAAGGCCACGTTTGCCCCCCAACTCTGGCCAGCTCTGGGAGAAGCCACCAGCCCCTGCTTCGGAGGTGCCCCCTTTGCTCTCAGCGATTCAGGGGTGTCTGACCTTCCAGGCAGGCGAGGCCTTTCTAACTCAGCACAGGAACCCTGGGTCCCAGGGGACCTGCGGTTGTCCCTGGCTCTGCAGTGGACCCCAGTTCTGCAGGCCGGCTCTGCTGGGTCAGCATCTTCCATATAAACCACCGTGTCATCTAAACCACATCTCCTGTTGGCTTCATGTCTGAAACTCACCACCGTTACTGATGTCGGTGCAGACCAGTTCCCACCCTCGAGTCTGTGATCCGGGCTGTGGAATCCCCGCATGTCTGTGAAGACCCCCACACCCCGGGCACCAGCAGAGGCGAGGGGAGCAGCAAGCACAACCGAGCAGCTTGTGTTCACGCCTGATGAGGGCTGTCTGCTCGTCGCATACTGGCCCGGCCTGTGTCACCCCTGGGTTCTCCCCGCCACACCCGAGGTGCCCACAGCCATCCGCGTCTCACAGGTGAAATTGCTGAAGCCCAGAAACGCTGCCGCTTGGCCCCGGGCCACCAAGCCCCTAAGGGGCACATACCACACGTCACCCCTTCCACACCCACCTTCCTACGCCGACCCCGATGACAAACCTCATTAACCTGAAGCATTTTGCCAACACTCTTCAAAGGGAGGAAAGCCCTTCTGAGCCTTAGACTGAGAGTTGGTTTAAAGCTGTAAAAAGAATTAACAAAGGAAAACCTGGAAGTCAGTTTTAAAAGCTCAGCATTTTGATCATGAACCTGCAAGTTTGCCGAGTCCCAGGCTGCGGCTGGGAGGTGGAGCTGCAGGTGCGGGCAGCTTGTCTGGGACCAGGCTGGCTGGTCCTGTCGGGACACACAGGGCAGTGAGCTGCACTTTTGGTCACTGCGGTCAGGCCGGGAGTCCTGAGCCCACACACAGTGAGGGCCTGCGGCCTGGGCCCCAGCTGTCCGGAGTCCCTTAGGAATGCAGACTCTCAGGCACCCCGACACACTGCTTAAAATCTGCCCACAGGCTGGGGGGTCCTGGGCACGTGGACCCCTGAAGAGTGGTGCTTTGAGCACTGTGCAGATTTCTGAGGTCCCTCTAAGCCTTGAAGAGATTTCTTCAAAAAAATTCAAGACACCGGGAACAGTTCAAACAAAGATGGGCACAATAAAGGACAGAAATGGTCTGGACCTAACAGAAGCAGAAGAGATTAAGAAGAGATGGCAAGTATACACAGAAGAACTACATAGAAAAGATCTTAATGACTCAGATAACCACGATGATGTGATCACTCACCCAGAGCCAGACATCCTGGAATGCGAACTCAAGTGGGCCTTAGGAAGCATCACTATGAATAAAGCTAGTGAAGGGGATAGAATTCCCACTGAGCTATTTCAAATCCTAAAACATGATGTTATGAAAGTGCTGCACTTAATATGCCAGCAAATCTGGAAAACTCAGCAGTGGCTTCAGGACTTGAAAAGTTCAGTTTTCATTTCAATCCCAAAGAAGGGTAATGTCAAAGAATGTTCAAACTACCGCACAATTGCATCTCACGTGCTAGTAAAATAATGCTCAAAATTCTCTGAGCGAGGCTTCAACAGTATGTGAACTGAGAACTTCCAGATGTTCAAGTTGGATTTAGAAAAGGCAGAGGAACCAGAGATCAAATTGCCAACATCAATTGGATCATAGAAGAAGCAAGAGAGTTCCAGAAAAACATCTACCTCTTCTTCACTGACTATGCCAAAGCCTTTGACTGTGTGGATCACAACAAACCGTGGTAAGTTCTTAAAGAGATAGGAATACCAGACCACCTGACCTGCTTCCTGAGAAATCTGTATGCAGGTCGAGAAGCAACAGTTAGAACAAGACATGGAACAATGGACTGGTTCCAAATTGGGAAAGGAGTACATCAAGGCTGTATGCTGTCACCCTGCTTATTTAACTTATATGCAGAGTACATCATGGGAAATGCTGAGCTGGATGAAGCATAAGGTAGAATCAAGATTTCGAGGAGAGATATCAGTAATGTCAGATATGCAGATGACACCAGAAAGCGAAGAGGAACTAAAGAAACTCTTGATGAAAGGGAAAGAGGAGAGTGAAAAACCTGACTTAAAACTCAACATTCAAGAAATGAAGATCATGGCATCCAGTCCTATCACTTCATGGCAAATAGATGGGGAAACAATGGAAACAGTGGAAACAGTGTCAGACTTTATTTTTGGGGGCTCCAAAATCTCTGCAGATGGTGACTACAGCCATGAAATTAAAAGACACTTGCTCCTTGGAAGAAAAGCTGTGACCAACCTAGACAGCATATTAAAAAGCAAAGACATTACTTTGCTGACAAAGGTCCATCTAGTCAAGGCTATGGTTTTCCCAGTGGTCATGTATGAATGTGAGAGTTGGACTGTGAAGAAGGCTGAGTGCCAAAGAATTGATGCTTTTGAACTGTGGTGTTGGAGAAGACTCTTGAGAGTCCCTTGGACTGCAAGGAGATCCAACCAGTCCATTCTGAAGGAGATCAGTCCTGAATATTCATTGGAAGAACTGATGCTAAAGCTGAAACTCCAATACTTTGGCCACCTGATGAGAAGAACTGACCCACTGGAAAAGACCCTGATGCTGGGAAAGATTGAAGGTGGGAGGAGAAGGGGACGACCGAGGATGAGATGGCTGGATGGCATCACCGACTCGATGGATATGAGTCTGAGTGAACTCTGGGAGCTGGTGATGGACAGGGAGGCCTGGCGTGCTGTGGTTCATGGGGTCGCAAAGAGTCAGACACAACTGAGCAACTGATCAACAACCTGAAGCCTTGCAGCCTCGTGGGTCCGGCTCTCTCTGAGGTCCGGGGGCGCAGAAGCCAGGCTGGGGGTCTCGTGGGCGGCCTCCTTGGCAGCAGGTGGTCCCCACTCCCCTGTCCCTCTCCACCTCGGCTGCGCTCCCCAGCCAGCCCAGAGCAGGAGTCGTGACCACTCTGTTCTCTCCTCTGTGGTTTAAGGCTTGGCAGCGGGTGGTCCCCACTCCCCTGTCCCTCTCCACCTCAGCTGCGCTCCCCAGCCAGCCCAGAGCAGGAGTCGTGACCACTCTGTTCTCTCCTCTGTGGTTTAAGGCTTGAGACGACTTGGATCTTGTTTGTAGTTTTCCTCAGTCACTATTTAAGTGGAAGCTCAATTGTTTGTTCACCAATAAAACTTGTGGGGCAGCAGAGCTGATGCCAAGGGCTTGTCCGGAAGTGCCTGGCTGGGCCAAGATTAAGGTGGGTGAGACAGGGGTGGGGTGGGGGCTGGGCTTCTGCACTAGGCCAGACTCCTCCATGTTCAGATCGGACGCTCAGCCTGCCTTAGGGCTGTGGGGTCAGCATAAGGGTCCAGGGGCCGGCTGTCTGTCACTGATGGTTTGGGGGAGAAGGCAGGGTCGGGCTGGTCAGTGCAGACAGAGGAGGGTGAGTGGGCACGCCAGGTGCCCTCTCTGTACAGTCAGCCAGCTCCAGGAAGGGGTGGGCAAGGAGGATGGGGTGGGGTGTGACCCCAGTGCCTCTGGTTCCTGACCCCGGGGTGCAGGTGATGGGGGTGCAGGGTGGGGCGTGGGTAGGACAGGACACGGTCCGGGTACCGCCCTGCTTTGTGGCTCAACAGGCCTTCAGACCCTCGTGCCCTGAGGGCTCCGGGTGCAGACAGAGGACCAGGGCCCCAGAGAAGGCCTACATCCTGAACAGTGAGGCTGAGACAAAGGGAACAGGGCCTTGGGTCCACCTCCAGGCTTCCTGCCCAGAGACCTGGCGTAATAGGAGCCCCCAGGGCCCCCAGAGCCGAGCTACTTGATGGACAGACAGATGGAGGTCACGGGCTACGTCCTGAGTCAGTGGAGAGGCCTGGGTCCCGACACCCCCTTCCACTCCTGCCCGGCCCCTGCTTCCCCAACCGCTCTGGACCAGCTGGCCCAGCCCTGTAGGAAGCTCTGCTCAGACACTTAAATGACAGGCCGGTCTGACCGGGTCTCTCGGAACAACAGAGGAACCCACAGGCACTGTCTGGTCCATAATCCAACTACTATGGGGCTGAACCAACAGCAACAGCCTCTGCTCAGAGGATGGAGCGGTGGGATGGCCCGCCTGGGAGCGTCTCAGGAGATGAACCCGAATGAATTCATGTGCAGAGTCAGAGGGCAGGCACCAGCTGCACGGAGAGGCTGAGACGCGCCTGGCGGGCCGTGGGCATCTGAAGACGCCCGAGAGAGGGTGGAGGGGGAGGTGGGCGGGCAGGGGGCCGCCTGTCATCAGCTCCTGGGGCCCGAGAGTCGACCGCAGCCCAGGGAGGAGGCCTCCGAGTTGGCCTTGGCGCCGCTGTGCCTGCCCGGAGCAGATAAGAGGTGCTGACTGCTCGCGGGGGAAGCGAGGGGCTGTCACGGGGGAGACTGGTCCCGGGGGAGAGGTGAGGACCTGGCCCCTGGCTCTCCGTCTCTCTGGAGGAGGAGGTGGAACGCCACCTCCGTCTCGGGGTTTTTCAGGCTCTTTGTCGGACGGGCACAGTGGCTGGGAGCCCGCTCCAGGGAGCACTGCAGGCTGGCCGCAGGGGCGTCAGAGGCGGCCCGGTGCCACATGTGTGCGTCTGATGCGGGATCCAGGAAGGGGCCGTCAGCTGCTTCCATCTGGGCTGGCTTTTCTACCTTTCACTGCAGAAATAATCGACACCTTCAGCCTCGCTTTTTGAGGACTCTGTTCATTGAGTTTATCCACTTCGGTCTGCCTTTCACCTGAAAAGTTTTGTAATAACCCTGGAACACAGAAATTCATTTTCTCTGTGCACAGAGGGAAATCTGGCTGAAGTCGGTAGAGACTAGGGTCCCTGTGGGTCGGGAGGACCCCTCTGCCCCGTGGAGAGCCCTCAGCAGGCTGGGCAGGGGCAGAAACCCACTGAGAGGCCCCAACGCTGCGCCCACTCCCCCAGGCGTGAGCGGGACCTCCGGGCCTTCTCCACAGCCTGGGTGCAGACGAGACCTCAGACCATGCCTTGCTCACGGTGCCGCCAGCCCCGAAGGAAGGGCCAGGCCTGCGGTCTCAGGCGGTGGGAGGGCTGCCCCAGGAAAGCCCAGCCCTGCTCAGCCCGCCCTGCTCTGGGAGCTGCCACCCCCACCCCCTCCCCACCCCAGCCTCTGCCTGCTCAGCAGCACCTCGGGGCCCTCAGGGAGGCAGGTCAGCGCCTGGGGGCCAAGGGAGTTGGTCAGAGCTGCAGAGGACTCTGGGAAGCCAGAAACCACGGGAGGACACTGAAGCAGCAGTCTCCAGGTCGTGGATGTAAGTTTCTAAGCTTCCTACCTGGGGAAGGAGCTGGTCTCCTCACAGCGGGGGTGGGTCCAGGTCTGGCCAGGGCTGGGGGTTTGTGAGAGATAGTAGATCTGTACACACGCCCTTCAAGGGTGCATCCATCCAGATCACGGAGCCTCACACCTGGTGCTGCGATTCTTTGTGAAGAACAGGGAGGGGGAGCAGGGGCCCCTGGAAGTTAGGATGCAGGAGAAGGGGGTGGGGAGGGCAAGGGGGCAGAGAGGGCGACCCCGGCCCCACACCCTGCCCTTCTGCCCCTCTGCCCCCCTGGGCCCTCTGCCCCTCTGCGCCTCTGCCCCTGTGTGCCCCTCTGCCCCTCTGTGCCCAGCATCTCCAGTGGCCTCCGGACTCACTATTCCTCCCCTGGACGTGGGCATAGATCCCTGAATGGATCCAGCTGGGCGGGACCTGGTCACTTGCGCAACTTACTCCTGAAATAACAAACGTCCGCCTCCCCAGTCTCCAACCGGCCCTGCCTCTCCCGTGGGAGTCAGAGTCCGCGCCGGGTGGAGGCGTGGACACCACGTCTGGCACTTCCAGAAAAGCCAGTCAGGCAGACCTGCCCTCAATCCTGGGGCCGCCAGCGGGCTCCTCGCCCAGAGTCTCTGTAGAAACCCAGGGAAGGAGTCCATGGGGCCCCCAGAACATAGAGGGTTTGCAACCCCAACCTCACCCAGGATGGAAACCCCAGAGGTCATGGCTGTTCAGACCCCCTGGAGTGGGGAGGGCGAGCCGGAGCCTTTCGGATCGTGAAGGGACCCAGGCTGACCTCACGTTCTGGTGCCCCCCCCCCGCCGCATGCCTGCTGCCCAGCCCGCGTGCTGGGCTCGCAGCCTCGCTTGCCCGCCCCCTACAGAGCAGGGGGCACACCCTCGAGGCTGAGGACACAGCGGCACTTTACGTTCCTAATAAAAAAGCTACCGAGACAGAGTTAACAGCTCATCAGAATGGCAGTTCATTATAGGTAGTGAAATGCACAAACTGTGGGTTCACAAGGGTATGTGGAGGCCTCCATGGGACGGGTAACTTGGGGAGGAGGAAGCTGGTAAAGAGAAGGTCTTAATCGACATGGAATTCCAAGGTGAGAATAAATGATGCCACCTGACATTTATGCCATCAATTCTTTAAAAACAAATGAAAGTAAATTGTGAGATTTTTCTTTTTTTTTCCTTCAAAGACCTCAGAAGGGAGGGAGAGTCAAGAAATAGGGGACACGTGTACACCTGTGGCTAATTCATGTTCATGTGTGGCAAATCAAACTGTAGTAAAGCAGTCATCAGTCAGTTAAAAATAAATAAAAGTGACTTTTTAAGAAGGCCTTAGAAGATGCTGCTGAGCCTGTCCCCACGCAGCCTGTGTCTCGTTTCAGCAGCCGTCCTGAGGAAGCGCCTTTCTGATCCGCCGAGGCTGCCGCCCGCACAGTTGCCCGGGCCCAGCACACTTGATACCCAGCAGGGCTGCCCCCGGGGCTCAGGTCCTCAGAGACGTTGCAGCGCAGTCTCCTCCCCTCTCTGAGCCTGATCGCGTCTCCAAGGGGGCGGCAGCCGAGGGCTGGTCCCGAGGCCCCCAGGGGCCCCAGGGCTGACCCCGCTCCCCTCTCGTCCCCCCTCGGCGCTGTTCTGCCCCGTTCCTTGTGGAGCCGGCCCTCCAAGGTGGGGACAGATGAGCAGCTTTAGCTCCAGGAGGCTTGGTATCGCCTCTAACGGACGCGGACAAAGGGCGATGTGATGCTCAGGGCCTGATGCAGCCCGGCCGCGTGAGCCCCGGCATTGGAGGAGGCCTGGCCAGTCTGAGGGCTCCTCGCTGCCCAGGGTGCTTTGACTCCGGAATCCCTGGGGCCCCCTCCTGTGGAAGCCCCAGTCTCAGTCCCAGGCAGGGGACTCTCAGGCCTGGGGCCCCAGGGCTGTGGAGCTTTGGGGAAGACATTCCTGGAAGGCGCCAGGAGCAGGTGGGCCAGAGCCTCCTGCTTCGCTTCCGTCTGGGCCGGTGGGCAGTGAATAGAATTCAGCTCCATCGGCAAGCACAGAGAATAATTGCTGAGGGCTTGCCGCCCACGTGCTGCGGGTTGCCAAGATTCGGGGGCTCCGAAGAGCGGAAGCCACGTGGAGATGTGGGCTTTCCTGGGGTTGGGGTCATGGGACGCACAGGTGCAGGGCATCCTCTGCCCGACGACAGGGGGCTTTTCCCTGGACAAAGTCACGCCCCTCTTTCACACTCACTCCTTTTCCCTCCCAGTCTCACTCACGCAGGCACGCACATTCAAATGCACACACAAGTGCACACACCGCGCGCACACACACGCATGCATGCACACACGGGCACACACACACTCTCACATGCACTCACACACACACAAGCACACACACGTGTGCATGCACACAAGGGCACACACACATACTCTCACATGCATGCACATGTACTCACATGCGCGCACACACGTGTGCACACACTCACACACACATGCACTTGCATGCACACAAGCGTGCATGAACACATGGGCACACACACTCTCACATGCATGCACATGCACTCACACGCACACACATGTGCACATGCACACACGTGTGCACACACTCTCTCACATGCACTCACATGCACACACAAGCACACACGTGTGCACACACTCACACATGTGTGTGCACGTGCACACACGCATGCTCGCACACACATGCACACACATGCACGTGCACACACGCACACACACACGTGAACCCCGCCACCAAGCCTGACTACAGGAACAGAATAACCACCATGATCACACGTCCCTCCTCTCTCTGCTCTTCAACCCCTCCTCCTCCAGCTCCCTCTTCTCTTTTTTCCTTTCCTCCATCTTCCCCCTTTCCTTTCTTCCTTCCTGCCCTCCTCCCCCTTCCTTCTTCCACAGCACAGACGCTAGTCAACCCAGTAACACACGCACAAAAAGAAGCTTAGAAGTGAGACTTTGTTGTCGTCTCTTTACCGAAACACTGTTAATTCAAAAAGAATATTTTTACATTGAGTTCAACATTTAAACCACCCTGCTGGTAAATAGACATAAACTGACACTGTTCTAAATACATTATTTATTTTGTTTAAAAATTTACAACAAGCCCATCAATAATGCATCCGACTGGAGAACATTCATTTGCTTCAGGCCAAGCACCAAAACGCCAAATTAGACTCAGATTTCTCACCACTCCACCCTCTGCAGTCAATATGCTCGTGAAGCCATCCAAGACAAAGGCGGGCAGAGCAACCCCAGGACGGAGCAGACGTGCCTCCTCTGCCTGCTCCGCCCACTGGAGAAGCCTCAGGCCCCCCCAAGCTCTCCGTGTGCTGGCAGTTAGTAAACACGAACACTGAAGGCTGAGCTCCCGAAGAGCTGAAGTCTGCACAGTCATGTCCAAAGGAGTCAAGACCTTTCCTAGGGGAGGACTGTCCAGGGAAAGAGACGTGCACAGATAGCTATTGGTTCTTTCCCATACAGAAGGTCGTAAGGATCATCTTAAAATTGCTCTTTACTAAAAAAAACCCAGAGCACAGGTCATGTAAAATCCAATCATTAAAATATTCCAAACAGCGAGGAGTCATTTGATAAACTACCTGCTTACAGCAGCTCAGGCATCTTCCCAAGCCCACGTGTCTGGGCCGATTGTGAAAGAGGAGCCGGCCTTGGGCACACTCGCTGTCCCCAAACCACCGGACTGTGACCAGCCCCCAAAACCACCCCACTCAGAACAATCCCAGAAAACCACACCACTCAGAACGAGGCATGGCCTCGGAAGCGGGAGGGGCGTGGCAGGGCCGAGACAGACGTGGGGGTCAGGGCTGCTCCTGTCAGCGGAGAGCACCGCTCCGGGGACCACTCTGACATGCCCGCCCCCATCCGGCCCCGGGTGGGTATCACTGTTGGGACTCGGCAGAGAAGAGGCCTGGAGGAACGCCAGGCCAAGTGCCGGCCCTCCTGGCTTGTGTCGCTGAAGAGATCCCTGGCTGCGTGTCCGTGCCCTGCAGCAGGCCTGCAGCACACGCGGACACATTTATGGCTGGAGGCCTTGTGGCGGAGGCAGGGCACACGTTTTCTGTGAAAGCCGAGGGTCTCCTCTGAGCTGGGCACTGGCGGCCCTGCTTCCCGCTGATGCACTGACCCTGCGTGCCGGCAGCCGTCTGGCTGGGGACCAGGGAGCCGTGGCGGGCAGTGCTGGCTGAGATCGTGGTCACCCCCGGCCCCAGGGGTCCCAGCCAGCGCGGCCTGCAGGAGCCCCGCAGAGGGTGACAGGGGCCCAGCCGGGGCTTGGGGGGCCGGCTAGATAGAGCGAGACGGACGGGCCTGTGTACTGAGCTCCCCCTTTCTTTAAGGTGGGCTTCCCTGGGGCTCAGACAGCAAAAGATTTGCTTGTGATACAGGAGACCTGGGTTCAGCCCCCAGATTGGGTTGATCCCCTGGAGAAGCGAATGGCTACCCACTCCCATATTCTTGCTTGGAGAATCCCATGGACAGAGGTCCCTGACAGGCTACAGTCCATGGGGGTCGCAGAGTCAAACAAAAAAGAGAAGCCAAATATTTAAGTTTTTAAATGGAATTTCATCACCTAAAAGCACTGGCAAACCAGCAGGCCTATGGGGGAGACGCCCTGCCTGGGGCCAAAGTCCAGCCTTCCTCCCGCAGACGAGACCCCGAGGCCACGAGCAGGGGCGGCCTGTCCCGGGTCCGCAGGCGGGTGAGGCCGGGGCCGGGTAGAGCTCCGATCTCTGGGGCAAATGCCAAGTTCTCTCTGCGGGGCTGGCTGATTACTATCCTTTGAGTCAGTCATCTCTTCCCTGGAGGGGGCAAGCTGACTTACACGTTCAGCGACACTGGTAGACCACCACCCTGAGTGCTCGCGGCCTTTAAGATTTAAATATATGAAAATATTTAAAATGTCCTGTCAGCCAGGAGCTGATGCCTGAGCTGTACGTATGTTAATTAATATTCTCACGTACTATGTAAGGTTTTACTAGTTAGCGTTAGCAGCTCAGTCACGTCCAACTCTTGGTGACCCCAGGCTCCTCCGTCCACGGGGCTCTCCAGGCAAGAATCCTGGCGTGGGTCGCCCTTCCCTTCACCAGGGGATCTTCCCGACTCAGGGATTGAACTCACGTCTCTGCGTTTCCTGCAGTGCAGGCCGACTGTTTATCATCCGAGCCACTAGGAAAGCCCCTAAGATTTTACTGTATTCTAAAAAAACAAACAGAATAGGAGGTTTTACTATATTCTATTATTATCATATATGATTCAAATATGTCTGCTCATGTTACAGGTTTGAAGGGAAATAAATGCCTCAGGTTCCAGGCCCTGGTTCTCTTATCTGCAGTGTTCCCACATCCCCTTGGGATTCTATGCAGACGAATGAAAGACAGGGGTCACGGAAGACTTCCATCACTGATACTGAAAAAAGAGATAACTGGAGCCTGACAAGCCCTCTGATAAGGAGGCGGGTGGAATGCCTGGAATTCCCTCTGAGTCCACATCCTAACCTGCAGGCAGGCAGCCGGGCCCAGGACGGGGAGACCAGCCTGGGGGCTTCCGTCTCAGCCCGGACCTCATCGTTCTGTGGGTGGGGCATTTCTGGCCCTCATCTCTGAAATTAGAAGGCTGGGCTGCTATCTCTCTATCCCAAAGCTAGTAATCTCTGGGGTCTGAGAGATTTCACATACCTGACTCGGGGCCTGCCATGTGACCCCAGCAGGCAGCAGGCCTTCTCTGCACTTTGATTTATCTGTGAGAGTCATCTGTCTGGATTCACTGAAAGGATCCAGCCGTGCCTGCCTCCTGCACCCAACCCCGAGACACAGGCATCTGCCTTTGCACAGTGCTCGCCCCAGATAAAAGCTGATTGCGGAGCGAGTCGGTGACGTAACGCAACTCTCCAGATGCGTAGAATGTGGGCCAAGGAGCACGACACCCCACACCTGCCGGGAGCGCCGCGCTGTAGTCTGGGGGCCGGGAGTCCTGCTGAGAACAGCTGGCGGCCTCCCTGCTGACTCCCTCCAGGGTAGGATGAGGTCAGGGTTTGCGGAAAGCGGCGGAGCCTGTCCACAAAAACAGGCGCGTGCGCACGCACACCCTGATTCGCACCCGGAGGCTTCGTGGACGCGAGGAAACCTGTCCCTGGACCTTGGGGGCTTTGGGATGTCCCCAGGGCCACCTGGTCACTTACAGCTGCCGCGGACCCAGGAGGGGCTGACGCTCAGCACCCTCACCTGGAGATGTGGGGTTCGTTGTGGGTGATTCAGGGGCTGAGGGTGAGTCCCTGCCACTGCCTGTGGCCTCCTAGAGGTTCATGAGTCCTGGTCTGGGGGGCCCCCGTATGTGGGACACGTACGCAGAGCAGTAACACCCGAAACCTTGACAGCTGTTAGCCGCGGAGTGTCCTTTGTCCTCAGAGCCCAGGGTTCAAGTTCAGGGCCTTTGGACTCCAACACAGCTGCCCACCATCCTCATCAATAACAGGAATGTTTAACATGAGGCTAGAGCCGCTCTGCTGTGGGGAACCTCCCTGCCTTTCTGCTCGTGGCTCCCCGGGACGTTTCTCAGCCGTGAAGCGGATCGTGGCGCCCTCTTCATGCTGGTTCTCAGCTCCCAGCTGGCTCTCCAGTCCCCTTCTCCTCCAGGGTCTGCCTCCCCGCAGGGCTGGGCTGCACTGAGCAGCGGATGCCGGCAGGGTGTCTGGGGACCCAGGCCCGGTGACTCCCGGAGACTTGGACACAGATGCCCTGGGTCGGGGAGCCCCGCCAGGCCTGGTGGCTACTCAGCGTGGCAGCCAGCCTGGGGAGCCAGCAGAGCTCGGGTCCTCAGCAACCCGCCCCCAGGCCAGAGATCTCCTGAGAGCAACTTACCCTGAAAAATGTATTCTGTGTTCCATTTGTCTACATGAAAACAAGAATCACTATCGCTTAATTAACTCCAAGGATACATGTAAATCCCAACTAAATCAACTGTGCTGATTAGCATAGTGAAGAGGAAGGTTCTTAGACAGAAGCGGGGTGGACCCTGTACCCTGACCCCTCCAACCAGAAGGGGTGTCCCCATAGGAGGGGAGCCTGGCTGACAGGACATCACTGCCCGGGGCGGCTTCCGGGGCTTCTCACTTTGCTAGAGAAGGAGACGGGAGGGGGCATCTCACGGGTCATCGTGCGACCCTTGCTGGGGGCACGTGGGTTCTCAGCATGCGTCCAGGTGCTGGGTGGGCGCCGGTGGGCACTGCCTGGCCCAGGAAGGGAGACACAGACCTGCCCTGCGGGGAGTGCTGCTGTAACCCGGGGGTGCAGAATGTCCTAGAGCTCAAAGAGGAGCATTTCAGGCAGTGTCTACAGACGGGTAAAGAGTGAAAGGATGCGCCCCGGGAGGACAGAGGGCAGAGGTGAGTGTGAGGGCCACACGTCTGAGCTGCTGAGGGGAGGCAGGGCGGGCGCAGGGCGGGGCAGAGCCGGCCTGGGCGCGAGACCGAGCCGCCGGGTCCAGCTCCTTGAACGGGGGTTTGTTTTGGGGCTGAGTCCCAAAGTGACTGGGGTGACACGCTCAGGGAAGCAGACGCCAAGGGCCTCCGGGCACCCCTCCCCTCCCAGGAGTGGGGCATGCGGCTCCCGGGGGCGGGCAGGGCCGCAGGAGTCACAGGTCGGTGGGGACAACCAGGGCCCAGGTGACTGCCCCCATCAAGGCCGCGGGGCCGACCCCGAGCCCTGGTGAGCGGGCCCAGAGGGGGCGATACAGAGGGCAGCTTCCTGGCCGGCCACAGGCCTGCTCTGAAGCTGCGTGCAGGGGTCTGGTGCTGCCTCCCATGTGAGGCGGGCGGGGTGAGCAGGCCTGGACTGGTCACCGCCCGTCCACACTGGCTCGTGTCTGCAGGCTGGGCTGCTCCCCCAGTCCCTGCAGAGCTATGTCCTCCCCGCACCCCATCCCCATCCCATCCCACCCCCTCCCCCACCCCACCCCCAAGGCCCAGTGGAGCCCCCACCTCCTCCCCCTTGTGTGAGGACCACGGCCCACCCCCTCCCCCCGTGGGAAGCAGGCTGCTTCTGCCTTCGGTGCTTTGTGACCAGGACTCCTGAGACAGCGCTTTCTACAAAAGGCCTGAGGACACACGTCCCCTGGCTGTGGAGGCTGCAGGGCCGCCCCTGAGGACTGGCTGGGCAGGCAGGGGCCGCGGGTGGGGGCCAGCACACCAAGCAGCAGCGGGCCAGCCTCAGGTTGTGCAGCCGCTGGCGGAGGTGGGGGTAGGGTGGGGGGCACAGACATCTCCGTGAGCAGTGGGTGCAGGGCAGCTTTTCCTCCACAGGAGCCCACGGGCCGGCCGGCCACCCCCAGTGACCCCAGCAGCTCCCAGCTTGTCAGCCAACCAGGCACCGAGTCAGGAGCGAGGCTCCAGAGTCCTTGTTGTCCCCTCTTCTCTCTGTGTAACCCAGACCAGGTGACTTAACTTTTTAAAGCCTCAGTTTTTCCATCTGTAGAATGGCCTGCTGCAGCAATGGAGCCGCCACGAGGATTCTGCAGCCCTGGAGACCCCGGGACCAGGCTGCCTCAGCGCTGGGGGAGGGTCCGTCCCCAGCACTGGCCTGGAGCTCAGTCCTACCTAGCTGAGCCACCTCCCCGCAGGAGCTTTCTGGGCCTCGCGGGTGGGTCACTCTACACAGTGTCTGGTACCCAGCGGGCACTGATTAAAGCAAGGGCAGACGCAGCTGCGCGTCTGTGATTACAGCCCATGAAGCCGGCCCAGCTCTGGGAGGCCCAGGGTCACCCCCGCCTGCAGCTCAGCCCAGGGTGGGGGGCGGTCTCGGTCCAGGCCCTCCAGGGACGCAGGGCGGGTGCTGACTCGAGAGAGCCTCGGGCAGCAGACCAGCAGTCTCTGTCTGGTGGGAGGGTGTGCTGCCCGTCCGTCCCTGCCCCCTGAGAGCCGGGGCACCAGGGGTCCCCTGCCCAAGAGCTGGGGCATCCGGGAGCCCCCCACCCCCAGGCTGCAGCTGCGGCCGCCACGCCCTCGGCACCGTGGAACTGACACTCAGACCCCGCCGTCGGAGGCTGACTGGGCAAGCCGTCTTTGAAAACACTGTCATTAAACCCAAACCGCTGAGGGGCACCGGGAGTTCAGGGGACGGGCTGGAGGAGGTGGGGTGTGTGGTGGTGGGGGTCCGGCCCCTCCTCGCTGGGGGCACGGCCCTGCAGGAAGTTGCACAACGTTCTACCCGGGTCCAAGCACACGCAGAGTTCAAAGGCGGGGAACAGTAGGTCGAATGTCAGTCTCCGAGGGATGAATTCAGGCCATTGTTTAAAATAAAACATTTGGTCAGAAAGCCCACGCTTGTCCAAACAGTAGAGGAGGGCAGGGGCCCCAGTGAGTCAGCGAGGGCAGCTCTGCCTGGGACGGGCCAGCAGCCTCACGTCGCCCTTGGGAGGGAGGCGTCCTGCCCCCGAGGCAGAGGATCAAACGCCGCTGGGCTTGGGGTCAAAGGCCTGGGAGGCCCCTGAGGCACAGGGTTCCTTTCCGGCTCTGGCTCTGTCCTGCGGGCGGCTGGAGTCACTCCCAGGAAACCGTCCTGGGCACCCCCATGCAGAATTCTCCCCCAGGGTTCCCCACTCACAGGACCCTTGGGGGCTTTTAGGATAGCGGCAGGGCAGCCCTTGAGAGACGGTGGGTACTGTTCTCCAGGCCACAGTGTGGGACAATGACGTGAAGCTGGCTTGTGTCCAGGCTTGGGACCGCTGAGCTTGGGTGAGTCCAGGTGTCTTCCAGCTCCAACAACTGGACGCTCGACTCGGCAGAGCCAACCGGGGTGGGGGCAGGGGCAGGCTGGCATCTGGGAAGGTGATAGGCACAGTTCTGACCATGTTGGACTTGAAACCACTTGGACCAAGTGACGGGAGGGGCAGCTGGGGACCCTGTATGTGGTTCGAAGCTCAGTGAAGAGATCGGGCTGGAGACGCTGACAAAAGATTTGTCGGCACTTGAATGAGTGGCGGCTCTGGAAAGGTGCTTCCCTGAGACTCAGAAGGTGCAGGAGACCCTGGGTCGACCCTGGCATCAGGAAGGTCCCCTGGAGGAGGGCACGGCAACCCACTCCAGGATTCTTGCCTGGAGAATCCCAGGGACAGAGGAGCCTGGAGGGCGGCAGTCCATGGGCTCGCAGGAGCTGGACACGACTGAACGAGTAGAACGTCACTCTCTGGAAAGAGGAGGCCAGGTGGGCAGAGACAGGGGAAGGGGGTGGAGCGGGCTGCCAGGGACCGCTGCGAGAGGGCCACAGGTGAGGGCCCAGCGGGGCTGAGAAGGACGCGCAGGGAGACCCTCAGCCCTGCACTCAGGACATGCTACTCAAGCTGGAACCTGCCCGGCCCCCCCCCCCCCCCGCCCCATCCCCTGCCCACCCTGGCTGCCCTGGCTGGAGTGGCTCACTCAGTGTCTCTAAGTGTCCCATCTGGGGCTAGTGGGTGATTTTAGAAAGTCTGATGGAGAAGAACTCAGCAGATCGTGTGTAGTTTGTTGGGTGCTGGGGTCCAGGGCGAGGAGGGGTGATGACCAGCATCCCCAGCACAGGAGGACCTGGGATAACTGGGTGCAATAAAGGAGCTCAGATCCCATCCTGTTCCTCACCAGCCCAGTGGTGCCCAGCGCTGCCCTGCTCACCAGGCTTCAGCTGCCAGTCACAGCGGTCAGCTCCCGCCAGCTCAGGCAGGGGTGGGGGCTTTGTCCACTCGCATCCCTGGCTTCTGTGTTGGTTGTGCTTCCAGGCAGGCTAACTCCTCGGGGAGGGTGGGGGAACAGGGCCACCCAGGGCAGGGGTGCCAGAGGGGAGAACCGTCTCCCTGTGGGCCCTACGAGGCCCTGCGTGCCCCTCTCCAGATGGGGAGTGGACGCACAGAGCCACGTGGACAACAGGGCAACCTGGAGACAGGGGGGCTTCCAGAAAGGGTGACGCTGGACAGCCCAAAGCTACAGGTGAGCACACGCGTGCACACACACAGGCACGTTTTCCTATCAGTTCAGTTCAGTCGCTCAGTCGTGTGCAGCGCACACCCTGGAGCACCGTCCAGGACCGCTCGCCAGGTGAACTCCAGCTCCAGATGAAGACCTGGAGGAGACATGATCAGCCCCAGAGCTGCTTGGGGTCTAGGGCGGATGGACCCAAGGGCCTGGCGGTCCAGGCCTTCTCTGAAGAGCTGCGTCTTCAGTTCTGATGGGAGAGCAGGGCCCAGCAGAAGGAGGACCCAGAGCGAGCAGGGACCATGGGGTCCAGGGACAGTGTGCCCGTCCGGCCGGTCCTCCCAGCCACCCATCATCTCCCAGGAAGCGCTGTGTCTCCAGAGCCCACAGCTGCTTCCATGACACGGGGTGCTGGGGAATTATCCACCAAATGGGTGAGCTTTTTATGACCTAACGTGTGAGACATGTCCTCAATGTTTTCTGTTTCGTTTCTTCCTTGAAAGGACCTCAAGGAAGACACAGAGGAGGAAACAAAGGACTGGTTTCTGTGCTGCTTGACCCCTCCCAGCCCTACAACCTGGTCACCAGCCCCAGAGCCGCCACGGATGCAGGCATTTCTGACAGTCTCATCACAGCCCTAGCGCAATGTTGATTTGTTGTCAATCTCCATTTAATAAACATGTTCTGGACATTTTCATAGAGAAATGATCGAAACACTGAAATTATAAAAGGACAAAGCCTGTTTTCCTCTCTCAGTCTCCCTAACAAGGAACTGCCCTAGGCCAAACACTCGTGCCAGCCTTAAATAATATCTGGGCTTTTGATATCATCAGCTTAATAATAGCGCTTGTCTTGCTACAATTGGAAAGGTATTGTCCTGTAAAATCCTCATTTTTCAGCCAGGATTTCCTTTTCTTCTTTTGAATTCAGGGTGAATTCTAGCCAAACAAACAGCTGTGAAATCTGGAATGTCCCACTTCTGTTCTAAGCTGAGGGTCTCTCTTTGTGAGGCTGGATTAGTGAAGCCGCCGGCTGCTCTGGGCATCTTCCTGATTTATTTGCAAATGGGGAGAGAACTGGCACGCAGGCTCCAATTTGCTCTGCCAGTCACCCAGGGCTCCCCTGTGCACTTCCTATCGAGACAGACAGATCTTAAACGCTTGAGCAGCTTTCAGCATGGGCTGAGTAGCCAGCAAGGCGACCCTGAGCCAAACGGGCCGGGAGGGTGTGCCTGCCCACACCCCAGCCTCACCAGCTCCAACCAGGCTCAGCTCGCGTTCTGTGCCCAGAGCTCAACCACGCGCCGTGGAGGAGCCCAGATGACGCAGAGCACGGGTGCAGGGCCTCCGTCCTGAGCCAGGGACTCCTGGCTAGAGAACGCCGAGCCCGTGGTAACGCGTGGTTTACCAAACAGAGGCGGTGGGAGGCTGGGGAGCAGCTCGCTGAACAGGCCGAGGAGGCAGAGCCCGGCCGAGCTGACCCGCAGGCCACACCCCAGGCCTGAGCGCCTGGTCCCCCTGCCATCGCGTCGTCTGGCCGGCAGCCTCTCTGCGCGTCGTCCCGTTTGTGAAAACGAAAAATCAAACGTGATCATGGATTTGAAAACGCTTTTCAGAAACTGCTCGTGGCACAGGATATGCAAGTTGAAGGTGAGTTACTGGGGAGAGAGGGTTGCGTTGGGTTGTTGTTGGATAGACATTTGAGAACAGCAAAACCAAAGACTGTAACAACGTGCACTTATGCGGCGAGAATAACCAAATAAAAAAGCACTGAGAGGGAAAACTTGCCCTCTCCGGTGTTACAACCCAGTAAATCAGTGTGGTGAGGCAGGAGTGAAGAAAGCATTTTAATGGCCCAGAATGGAGAGTCTAGATTCACTTCGAATTAGTAAGAAAAATTGCAGATTATTTAATAGGTGGCATTGGGACAATCATTCATCTATTGGGGGGAAAAGTTACATTTCAATTCACGATATTTACAAATATAGTGTTCAGATAGAAAATTGAATGTTATAAAGATCTTAAAACTAACGAGTGGAAATAACTGAGTGTATTTTTTCAGGAATAGATAAGGCCCTCCCAAGTGAGCAAGACCCAAAGGAAACAATGAAATGAAAGACTGATGAGTCTGACCACAGACAATTTGTTGTTCAATTTTCCAATAGGCTTTTATTTTCGAATCACATACTTGGAGCAACGTGCACCAGTCTGTGACTTGCTGTGATCAGCAGATACCTCACGACCTAGCGGCTGCGCCTGGAGGGCTCTGTGGATTCTGCTGCGTAGTCCGGAAGATTCCCTCGTAGAGGCAGACCTGAGACACCCAGGTCCCGGATCGGAGAAGCGAGGACTGAGCGGCCGACAGCCCGCATCCGCTGCCTGCGAGGGAGGGAGGCGCCGTCCAGCAGGCCGAGCTCAGGCCTGCAGCCCGGAAAGCAAGACTAACCCTGGATGGCTTTCAGCTGCCACATTCTGGGGCGCCCGTCACTCGTCAGCAGACCTCAGAAGCACTCCTTCCCACAGCTGTGCAGACCCCGTCCCGTGGGTCCCTCAGGAATCGATTCTACCCCATGGGAGCACGTTGCTGTGTTCCACTCAACACCGCCGGCTTCCGGGAGAGCCCCGGGGCGTCTCCATGTTCAGGGACAGCAATATCGAGCACAATGCTCCTGCTCCTCCTTTCCGGCTGATGCTCAGGGACCCCGGGATAACTTTCTCTTTCCCTGTGTCTGTTTCATGTAGGAGAGTGAGCTCCACAGAGGCAGGCCCAGGAACACCGCTTTGTGAGCAGAGACACCCAGCTGCGTGCTGGGAAGGCGAGGACAAGCTGGGCTTCAGGCACAGGTGGATCCAGGGCACGAGTGCAGACTCAGCAAAAAGCAAACCCAAGCCGCCCCAGGACACCCAGTTCCAGCTGAATTTCAGATAAAGAAAGTATAACTTTCTAGCAAAGGTGTGTTCTTCCTCCTTCACCCAGAAATTCAGCTTTATCGGGGCAATTGTATTTACCAGGCAACTTCAACCCAGGGGCTGAGACAGGCATGGCTTCTCTGGTTGTTGCTTTTTTCTGTAAACATCTGCTTCTCACCCTCCTGGAGAGGAGAGGCCTTTGCTTTCCTAGGGCTGCAGGAGAACCTCAGGAGGCAGCCACGCCCACCCCTGAACCCACCAGGTGGCAGGAGCACTGGGCCCCTGGAGGTGGTTGTGCGGGGAGTGGGTTCAGCCTCATTCAAACTGCAACCCTTTCCCGTGGGAGAGGGGGGTTCTGGTTCCAGAAAACACTGCGGGGGGCATGATGCCAGCTGGACTCTTGACCCACTGTGGGGACACGGCCTTCTTAGAAACAGGCAAAATCCAGCCCACCGAAATCAAAATTGCTCTTGCTTTTAAAGGGTTTCTCTCATTTTAGTTCTTTTCCTTTGTGTGCTAAAAGAACCATTCTGGGTCAGCAATAGCCCCCACCCAACTCCCCCAGGGACTTCCCCACAGAGCAGCGAGGCCCGTGTCCTGGAGAGCTGCCTGCATCCCAGGAGGGCATCGCCGGGCACTCGCCGCTTGGGACTCTGTGGTTCTGTTTTGTAAGGACCCTGCCTTTCTGTTTTGTAAACTGGCGCAGGCAGGCCTGAAGCACGTGGTCCTGGGGGTCAGAGCCCGCGAGGCTGAGCCCTCGAAGACGGAAAGACGATGCCGGTGATCACAGAGGATGAGGGGGAGGACGGGTCGGCTGCTGCTCCGAGAGCTGTTGTTAAATTTAAACTTGGCAGAAAATTAGCCACCCTGGAAATTCATATAGCCAATGATAATAATAATAATTATTATAATTATTATAATAATTGTAAAAGAAGCATGTTCTAGGGTCAGAGCCAAACCACGCGGGAACCACAGAGTCCTGAGCGGCGAGTGCCCGGCGGTCCCTTCCCGGGATGCAGGCAGCTCTCCACGAGGATGCGGGCCTCGCTGCTCTGTGGGGAGGTCCCCGGGGGAGCCGGGGCGGGGGGGGCTCCTCCCGAGTGGGGCGGCAGGCGGATGCAGCAGCCAAAGCAGAGGTGGACCGAGAGCCTCGGGGGGTTCGGAAAAGTGGGCTGTGGGGAGGGGGCGGAGAAGGGTTTAGCTCTCGTCATGACCTACTGGGGACAGAGGGAGGGGAACCCCAGAACCCCCCAGACTTGGGGCCTCAGCTCACCTGTGTGGGTGGGGAGGTTGGATAAGCCCACTATTCTGTGCCAGAGGAGGGGGGGAGGGGGGGAGGGGGGGCGGGCAGGGGACAGCAGACACACCCCTATCCCTCCTGGAGCCGTTTTCTGAGCCACGAGGGGCACGCATCAGCTTCCTGCTCATCCTGGATCAAGCCCTGCCCTTGGGGTCCCCACGGCAACATGTCCACCAAAGATCAAACATGAAGGGTAAAATAGAAGCGATTGGAACTCTCCTGTCCTCTCATGCAAAGCCCATCCGTCACAGTTCTTCTCAGAGCAAAGCTGTCCGGTCAAGGGGGTCAGGGGCCAGAGTCCCGGGGGCTGGGCTGCCCAGCGGGCTGCGCCGACTCTGCCATCTGCCTGCTTCACCACCGGACAGCGACTCATCCTTCTGAACCTTGGTCTCCTCGTCCCTCGTGGAATCATCACCATCATCACTGGTTGAAGAGTAGAAGCAAAACTCCCTTTCCCAGCCCTCTGCATGCTCCCTGTGAATGAGAAGAAGAGAGGGGAGGCCGCAGTGACCTCTCCAGCTGGCCCAGGGGGCTCCAAGCCCCCCGCGGGCCGTGAAAACCATTCCTCTCCAGGCACAGAGCTTATGACCCTGCGGTAAGACGGGGGTCCTCTATCATGCAGTTGGTTAATAAATAATACATACATGTATAACTCAGGGATAAATTATTTAGTGCAAAGTGTAAATATTGCAGGAGTTTAGGGAAATAAATAGCTGACTTTTTAATAAAAATTTTTTAGTTGTATCATTAAGGATTAGGTTCCGTCGCATGTAGCAGAAAACATATATTTAATATAAGAGAGACTTCAACTAGTAATGATTTACTTTTCTTTTCTGTAAATCAAATCTGGAGGGAGGCTGTCCAGGGCTGGCTTCTTTCACCTGCCTTCTCCCACACTGGGGACCTGGGCCTCTGCTGTCTTTCTGCTCCAAGTTTCCTCTTGGTTGCAAAATGTCTGCTGTGGATGTAGCCATCACATCTACATTCCATCTAGCTGACTCAGTCACTTTTACATAGCATTTCTGGAAGCTCCACACAACAACTGCTCATCCCTGAAGCAAGGATGGCCATCCTTATAGCCAGAGCTGGGAAGTGCACACATTTCTGCTTCCAAGTAGTAGGAGTTCTGAGACACAAAGGAGAAGGAGAAGAATTACTCTTGGATTCAGGGTCGTGGGTGCCTGGTGTGAGCTCCCGACCGTGTGAGACGCAGAGCCGGTGCCCTCCTTGTTTGCTCTGCTGCGTCCCCTTTCTTCCCACCCGCCCCCTCCCCTGTCCTTCTGGGCTCTTCCCAGTGTGTATGACAGGCTGCCGCTCGCTGACCTGCTACCTGGACTGCCTGGCTGTCTGCCCAGTGAGATGCCTCCTTCTCCCTGGTGTCCCCGGAGCCCCTGCAAAGCCTTCATGAGTCAGGGGTCTGCGGGCGTTTCCTGCTCTGAGCAGCTCAGTGAAGGCAAAGGGGAGAGGAGGGCTCAAGGGCTCCCAAGCCTCAGGGACTGTGGGCGAATCATTACTTGACCCAAGGCCTTTTTTGGTTTTGTTTTGTTCTAAACACTGTAATCTAGTCAGGCTGCCTTTTCACGGATCACTAACCCACTGGAATAATGACCACCTTCCCCTTAACAGAGGACAGTTTTGACCCTGTGGTCCCTTCTCAGATGATTTTAATTGGATGGGGATGACAAGGTTCTATGTCTGAAACAAGATGGAGCAGGGACGTCACAGGTCCACAGGTGACGGGCACCCGGATCCTGAAGAAGCCCTGGGTGAGCGTGTGGACAGTCTGGCTGGGACTGTGGAAGTGATAGACCTTCTCTTCTTATCTTTTAGAGATGACTATTCATTTATGAGAATGCTAAAGGGCTTCCCAGGGAGCTCAGTGGTAAAGAATCCATCCTGCCAAGCAGGATGGGTCCAATCCCTGGGTGAGGAAGATCCCCTGGAGAAGGAAACGGCCACCACTCCAGTATTCTTGCCTGGAACGGGGTGAGCCGGGACGGAGGAGCCTGGAAAGCTACAGTCCATGGTGTCCCAAAGAGTTGGACACGACTGAGTGACTAACACTTTCACCTTTGATGCATCTAATTGGGCTTCCCTGGAGGCTCAGATAGTAAAGATCTGCCTGAAATGTGGGAGACTCAGACTCGACCCCTGGATCGGGACGATCCCATGGAGTAGGAAATGGCAACCCACTCCAGTATTCTTGCCTGGAGAATTCCATGGACGGAGGAGCCTGGTGGGCTGCAGTCCATGGGGTTGCAAAGAACTGGACATGACTGAGTGACTTTCACTGCATCTAATTAGGTCTAAGCATAAGGAACTGCCATCTGTGGCCATTTGTAAACCCACAAGCGTGGCATTTTTTCCTGGCTCGGTGGATCTCTGTTCTCACTGTGTGAGCGTCTCCGTGAAAGGTGACCAGCTTTTCCTCCGTGGAACTAGCTAGCTGTGGGCTGTGCCACCTGCTGCTTCGCAGTTTGGGTCCAGCCCTGCCCTCTCTCACCATGAATCTCCGGCCTCGGTTTGTCTCTGTGCCCCTGCAGGCTTCCATGTTAATTCTGTTGACTCATTTATTTCATCTGGGAATTCGTTTCTGTCATTCCTGATTCTCTTTACTGTTAGCCAGATTTCACAGAATTTATCATAGAAACACTTCTCCTATTACTCAGAGCAGGAAGTGGGATTTGAGCGGAGGTGCAGCCGCCGTGCTTTGCGTGCGAGTTCCCCCTCTCCGCTGCTTCTCTCTTTCCTTCACAGGTGCGATGTGGTGAGCGGCCCCCAAGCCGCCTTGCCTCGCATCCCCACCGCCCCCAACACCCAGGACTTGGGGAGTGACCCCACCTTCAGCGTCCAGATCCGGGGACTCACAGTCCTCCCGTCTTTCCCGCCACCACCGTGTTCTGCCCATGTGGCTGGAGGGGGCGTCCGTATCAGTCCTCCTGCTTCGTGCCCTGCCGCCTGGAACGGATGCTCTGCCAAGCAGCCGTCCCCCCCTCTCGTTGCCCCGAGCTTCGATTAATGACTACTTTTGGGGAATCCAGAGGGGCACACCACTTGTGACAACTCTAAAAATTTAATTTTGTAAAGTGTTTGTTAGATAGAGTGTCCCATCTGTCACTGAGAAACGTCAATGATCTAGACTCGGCGACTACTATTCAACTTGCCCGTGGAAACTCAAACATTCGGCTTAGTCTTGGTGGCGTCAGGCTGTTCTTCCTCCTAGTTCACAATATCACCGTCGTAGTGACCCTTATGGGAGGTCAGAACAATGCTCCAGGCCTCAAGTCTGACGTGACGCACATTTACAACCAACCGTCTAGAGTTCCACTTTCCTTCCTTAGTTTTATGCGGATCCTAGATGGTCAGAATTTATTTCTGTGAGTGATTCTTTAACAGCTTTTCTTTGAAGGACAGAGAAAGAGGCTCTTAATCTGCCTCTGGCATCACTGAATCCCACCTGGAGGGCCCCTGACCTGAGTGACCGGGGCCAGAGCTTGAGCCGCACTTTAGACGTGAGGGACCCAGGGGCATCCCGCCCCCTGGGGAAGGAGGCAGCGGTGTGTTCTGTGTGTCGTTTGGGAGCCCAGGCCCCCGCCCCGCCACGATTCCAACCTACTGTTTATGAAGCCCTGGCACTGTTAAGAATCTCAGGACTATAAAAAATAAAAATTAAAAGAGCAATAAAGAACCGTATTAGGACAGGATGAGGGTAAAAAGAAAAAAAGGGGGAAAGTGGCGGGAGAAGAAAATGAATAAGAAGTTTAAAAAAAATTTTTTAAGTTAAAATTATATATGGACTCCAGAGAGATGGTTCTGATGATCCTACAGGCAGGGCAGTGGAGACACAGATGTAAAGATCAGACTCTGGGGCTCAGGGGGAGGAGCGGGTGGGATGGCTGAGAGGGACCAAGACACAGAGAACCAGGTGTGAGCCAGGGAGGAGGGTGCCTGGCGCAGGGCACCCAGGGCTGCTGCCCCGCGGCAACCTGCAGGGGCGGGGTGGGGAGGCTGGGGGCAGCGGGCTCAGGATGTAGGGGACACGCGTCTGCCCACGGCCGACTCATGCTGACATATGGCAAAAGCCATCACACTATTGTGAAGTAGCTATCCTTCTTTAAAATTGAAAACAGAGATTAAAAAGCCAGAGGGAGACTCTCAGGGTTCATGAGCATTATTTCAGCAGGACAGACACACGGAAACAGGACTGAAACTGGAGTGAGGTCACTGCGTCCTGGCTCTGCCGCTGATGAGCTGTTGCGAGTGAGTCGACGGGCAAGGACGCTTCAGAGCCTTAAATCACCCATGACGACACCCGGCCGACAGGCAGGGCTGGTTTGCTGCAGGCTGAGGACTCCGCTCATCGTGATGTGGCCTCCGCGCTCCTGGTCACCTTCTTCCTTGTCCCCTTTCCAGCAGGTATTCCTCCTCCTCCTCCGGCCAGGCCTGCGGCCCCGGGACAAACCCTGTCAGGAGCACACACCCTCCCAGGCCCCGCCCACCTGTGTCCTCCAGGAACCTTCCAGAAACTCTGGGAATCACTGGCCGTCCAGCTCCTACCCAGCCATGTTTCGGGTAACCTAGCGGAGGCCCAGAGTTTCCCTCCCCTTTAATCCAGAAGACACTGTGTTTTGAAAATACGGTTTCTCGTACAATTGCAGCCATCTTATCAGCAGATGTCAAGGACTCTTCCCAAGAAGCCTCCTTATTTGGAGCACAGGTGTTGGAAGGGTCTGTATTCACACCTGACGTTCCGTGGGTGTGGCTGCTTCATCCCTGCAGGGCGTGCCGGGCGTGTTTCCACCTGCACACAGGCAGCGCCTTTACCTGAAGGACAACCCGGCAGCCTCCCGGGGTCCAGCGCCTTGCTGGCCACTGGGAACGTGAGGAGGAAAGGGGCCTGGTCCTGCCTTCGCCTGTCCTCCCCCCGAAACCCATCAGACCCTCCTGCCAGCCCCCAGGGCCTTCAGCTCTGCTCCCGGGGTTCCTGCACCCTCCCAGCACCCGCCCCACCACGGCAGTCAGCCTGTTTATACGTTTTTCTGATGGGGGAGTTTATTAACATGAGAAGTCTTTCGAGGATTCACAGACGGTGCATCAGCGTTCTGCCCTTGAGGACTTCCTTTGTCGCCAATTCTCACACCGGAAACAGAAGTTCTTGGCGAGGCCCCGGGCCCAGGCTTTAATGAGCCAGCCTTGGTGCCCTGTCCCCTCCAGGAGGCGGCACTTGCTCTCTTGCTTCCCCATCAGCCTCTGGACTTTGACAGACGCCTGTCTTATATTCTCAGCTCATCCTGAGCTCTTAAAGCACGGCGTGTGACATTGTGGGCCTCACTTTACCCCCCATGCCCATCACGAGGGAGTAAATGAATAGGTGAGGAGAGAGTGCCCAGAGCCCAGGTACTGGCACACCTTTCTCTGGGTCAGAGTTCAGGGATCAGAGTTACTGGTGCTCAGGGCTCCCCTCTCTCACGTGATTTTCGCTCACTGATGTAAAGAGCGTTGGCTTTGGGGTCACACGGGCCTGGGTCTAACTCCCAGCTCTGACCCTTGTGAGCTGTGGCATCAAGTCAACAACCTCTCTGAAGCCTGCGCTTCGCCATCCCTCTCCCCCTTCCTGAGTGTTCACCCCAAAGTCAGGACTGACCTGGGACGCTTTGGAGAAGCCCCCTAACCACATCCGGGACAGAGCCTGCCGTCCTGCACCCAGGGGATGGAAGGGAAGTGTGGGCTCTTCCTGAGCTGCAGGGCAGCTGCTGGACGCTCTGGTTTAATCTCCTCGTGGAGCTGGGCCATGAAACGCGTCCAGAAAAAGGTGCAGATGGGATTGGCTGGGAAGGACAAAAACATCTGCCTGAAGTTCAGCAGGTGCTCCCAAGGGCGCCTGCTGGGGCCAGAGCCTGTGCTCCAGGCCGCCTGCTGGCCAGCTACACCATGTTTCTAAATTAAACAGCAAGTCAACTGAAGGAAAAATAACGGATAGCGATGCTATCTGTGGTAAGAAAATATGGCTAAAATTATGGGAAGTGTGAAAGTCTGAGGATTGTAAAGTACGAATATAATATGTTCCCTGGTTCCCACAGCTGTTGTTGTTCAGCCACTAAGCTGTCTGACGCTTTGTGACCCCCAAGGAAGTACGCCAGGCCTCCCTGTCCTTCACCGTCTTCTGGAGCTTGCTCAAACCCATGTCCACTGAGTCAGTGATGCCGTCCAGCCATCTCATCCTCTGTCGTCCCCTTCTCCTCCTGCCTTGAGTCTTTCCCAGCATCAGGGTCTTTTCCAGTGAGTCTACTGTTCGAATCAGGTGGCCAAAGGATTGGAGCTTCAGCATCAGTCCTTTCAACGAATATTCAGGCCTGATTTCCTTTAGGATTCACTGGTTTAATTGCCTTGCAGTTCAAGGGACTCTCAAGAGTCTTCTCCAACACAGCTCGAAAGCATCAGTTCTTTGGTGCGCAGCCTTCTTTATGGTCCAGCTCTCACATACATACGTGACTGCAGGGAAAACCACAGCTTTGAGTACACAGACTTCTGTCACCAAAGTGATGTCTCTGCTCTCTAGGTTTCCCATAGCTTTCCTTCCAAGGAGCGTCTTTTAATTGCATGGCTGCAGTCACTTTTTTTTTTTAAGTTTCCGTGTTTTATCCATTTATCTTAAAACCCATATAAATCGACTTATCTTCTTTGCTGTCACTGTTTTTGGTGTTTTTACATTTTTTGTAATATACTAGTGAGTTATATTCATGATTTCAGAATAATTTATATATTTGAAATGGCATGCAAGGTGGGTTTTGTGTACACACGTGTGTGCATGAGTGTGTGTGGGGGGTGATGGAGAAAGGCTTTGTTGCTGCTGCTGCTGCTGCTAAGTCACTTCGGTCGTGTCTAACTCTGTGCAACCCCATAGACGGCAGCCCACCAGGCTCCCGTCCCTGGGATTCTCCAGGCAGGAACACTGGAGTGGGTTGCCAGTTCCTTCTCCAGTGCGTGAAAGTGAAATCGCTCAGCCGTGTCCTACTGTTTGCAACCCCATGGGGGACCCTTTATTTTCCTTCCTGCCCCCACCTTTCTGCCCCCAACTTCTTGGCTTTTGTTCATTTAATCTGGGTGTTCTGTTCCCAGTAGCTTTTGATGTCCCTTTTATATTTTGTAGATTTTTGGGGGAACTTGGTAGATGTAGAAGTTTCCTTCTTTTCTAAACTGGTCTCAAGGGCCTTGGTCAGAGTTTCCATGGATGACCTTCCCTTCCTTGAGCTAAGTTTTCCTTCTTATTTCAGTGGCTGAAACATATTTTCAAGTAAAATTTTCCAGGAAGGTGTATGCTTTGTAAGTTCTTGTGAATTCGACACGGCTCCTGTTGCTTTTAATTAAATTATCTGTTTTGAACAAAGGACAAGAATGTGATTTAAGCATGCAACCCCGCCTTTACACAGGAATCCAAGCCTGACTGACGTCGTGGTGTGAGGGCCATGTTTTGTCTTCCTTCTAAGGGTTTTTTAAAATACGTGGCTTCCTTGTATGCTGGCAGAGGACTGCACTGTAGAAATCTAAGGTAATCTTTTTTAGGAGATTATTTACTTGACTTTGGCTGTGCCGGGCCTCCTTGCTGCCTTCGGTCTTTCTCCAGCTGCGGGACGTGAGGGGGGTGCTAGGGTTCCCCACTCTGGGGTTCCTCCTGCCACAGCGCGCTCAGTAGGTGGGACACATGGACTCAGTTGTTCCTCGGCACGTGGGATCTTCCCGGACCAGGGATCGAACCACGGCCCCTTGCGTTGCAAAGCAGATTCTTAGCCACTGGACCACCAGGGAAGCCCTGAGATGATTTTAATCTGTTTCTTTACATGCGATCTTTTTACTCCTTCCTTCTGAGTGTTTGCAATGTTTTGACTATCACTGCAATTTGGGAATATTTCTAAGGATAAGTAAGATGTACTGTGTTGCTATTCACAAATCCTTATTTATAGCTCCTAAAGTCAAAATCCATGGAGACAAAATCAGACACTTAATATTTCAATAGGCCTAAGAAATAACATTTCAATGCACTGAGTTCTTAAGAAAGACACTCTAAGTAAGAAAAACACTGGGCTGAGGCAGCTGTCTGTGGGTTTTCCATCCACGGGAAGCAGCAGGAGGCACAGAGCCTGGAGAAGGGGTCTGGCTGTCTGAGTCCCCACCCCGGGAGGGATGGGGGAGGCGGACCCCTGAGCCCCTTCAGGCTGTAGCACTCTAGCTTCCCTGGTTCCAGGCTGTGGGTTCATGGTTTTACCCATGAAAGGAAATAGGTGGTGCCTTCAGATATAAGGACAGAAACTCTGACTCAAACTGGCTTTAAAAGAAAAAAGGAAACGCATGACCTCACACATCAGGAAACGGGAAGTACCGGGTGGATGGGGGGGGTGTGGGTGATGTGAATCAGTGGCTCATCTCGGTCATCGGTCATCACGGCTCTCCATCCCAAGGCTGGTTTTCCCTGCTGCAAGATGGGCAAGCCGCTCAGCTGTGCTGCAAGCCGCTCGGCTGGGCTGCGTTCTCCACGCCCGCCCCAGGTAGCGGGCCCCGCCCACCCCGGGACTGGGAGCCTTCTCCCGGCTCTGATGCGCTGTCTTCCCCACAGGACCTAAAGTGCTCCCAAGAGGGGCGCGGCCATGTGTCTGGGGTCTCGCGGCGGTCCTGAGCCTCAGACTCTGGGTTGGGGCCCCGGCACACCAAGGCTGCAGACTCCCGGTCAGGCTGGCCTGGTGCAGCCCTGCTGCAGGAGGACGAGCTCACGAGGGGAGGGGACCGAAGTGGAAACAAGATCTCGATTCTGCGTCTACAAACACAGACAGAGCAGGCTTGTGGTTGCTACGGGGGACGAGGTGGGGAGGGTGGCTCGGAGTTTGGGATTAGCGTATGCAAATTGGCACATATAGGATGGGTAAGTAACGAGATCCTATTGTAGAGCACAGGGAACTATATTCATAATATCCTGTGATAAACCAGGATGGAACAGTACGCAAAATAATGTACACATATATGCATAGATATATGTGTGCGTGAGTCACTTTGTGGTACAGCAGAGATTAACACAACGTTGCAAACCAAAAAGAAAAAAGTAAACAACTATAGTTCAATAAAGCTTTAAAACACTGTGTGTGGCTTTGCTAGCAGGGAAATAGGGCCCCAGGGGATGGAGTTGGGACCCTCCATGTTCTAACTGGTGGAGACGAGGAAAGGCCCAGCGGAGGCTGAAGACTCGGCTCCACGAACAGAACCAGTGCTTTGGAGCCCCAGAGGATGAGGCGCTTTGGTGGGCTCGGGGACCCCCAGCTCTCCCTGCCTCTGGGCCGGGGCGGGGGCTGCTTGTATAAGCATGAGTTCTGCAGAGCTGCTTCCAGAGGGACCCGCCCGGCCCCCCACCCTCCGCCCGGACCACTGACATCGGGACACGGGGCATGAGGAGGGGGCAGGGCGGCCTCGGGCAGGAGGTGGGGTCTGTGCAGACTCCGCCCCGGGGCAGTTACGCGCAGCCCCGCAGACCAGGCCTCCCTCCACTGGCTCCTGTCCGTCACCCAGACAGACGCCACTCTGGTTAGCAAGCATCTCTGCGGGTGGGGGCGGGACTGCTCCCAGCCCCGCCTTGGCCCCGCCCAGCCCCAGCCCTGCCCCAGCCCCGCCCTCGGCTGGACCCTGTCCAGGGCGCGGTTCCTCCCTGGGGAGCAGGCTCCTCCCGAGGAGACCCGCCGCCCTTCCCCTGGACCCCCGCTTTTCCCGACTCCCCTGCCCCTCTGTGCCCACCCCGCCCTCCCACTCAGGCTCCTGCCCTTACCGTGACCCCCGAACTTCAGACATCAAACCCTGGAACAGCGCCGGTGGGGCAGGTGGTGGCTGTCCCCGAGCACGTCCTTGTCCAGCAGGGCAGGGGTGTGTGGCCAGGCCCCTCCAGACTGCTCACTGCCTGTGACCCTCCCCGGACGCACCAGAGCCTCCAGTTAAGCAGCCGTCTCTGGAAACGGATGGCCTGGGTTCAGATCTCGGCAGCGGGGCAGAGTTACTGGGACCCACATCAGGAATCCCAGAGCAAATCATGAGCATTGCAGCTCCTGGGTGCCCAGCGCCCTGCCCAGTGGGAAATTAATGCCGTCTCTAAAATCCTACAAAAACAGAAGAAAGAAGGAAAAAGAAAATGGAAAGAAAAGACGGAGAAGAAAGAGAAAGCAAAAGAGAGATACAGAAAGAGAAAGGAAGAATGAAACAAAAGGAAAGAAAGAGAAAGAGAAAGAAGAGAAAGAGAGAGAAAGAAGAAAGAGAAAGAGAAGAGAGAGAAAGAGAAAGAGAAAGAAGAGAGAGAGAGAAAGAGAAGAGAGAGAAAGAGAAAGAAGAGAAAGAGAGAAAGAGAAAGAAGAGAGAGAAAGAGAAAGAAGAGA
>NW_024070188.1:88758883-88800013 GCF_014754425.2 Oryx dammah | reverse complement strand
AGAAAGAGAGAAAGAGAAAGAAGAGAGAGAAAGAGAAAGAAGAGAGACAAAGAGAAAGAGAAAGAAGAGAGACAAGGAGAAAGAGAGAAAGAAGAAAGAGAAAGAAAAAGGCAAAGAGAAAGAGAACAAACAAGAAAGGAAGGAGAAGAAGAAAGAAGGCCGAGGAGGACAGGGAAAGCCTGCCGCAGGAGCAGGACCGCAGCTCAGGACGGGGCTCCCCGGCGGGCAGCGTGGCTGCAGAGGCAGCGAGCGGCCATCCTGAGATGGCCTGGCAGCAGGTGCCGACCGGGTCTGACCAAGTGAGCACGCTCCAGCCGTCCATTCAGGGCACAGACATTTTACAGTAATTGACGTGTGGTGTAAGGTTGGTGAAGGCTGTGAAGATGTTATTTAAACTGTCTCATTAGTTTTGTTTATCAAAGTAAAATTTGCTTTGTCCATAAATACTCTGATAACTGAAATCAGTTTGGAATTTCTGAGTGCTGTTATACGAATAAACATACCCTGTGGTGTATATTCCAAACTAGCTCCTCCCCAAAGGATTCCAAAGGAATCCTTCGCCAAGTGTGTTTTTCACAGTCCACATCCCTCCTCCCCATAAAAAGGCCATTAAAAACAAAGCCAAACAAAAAGCCCTTGGCACTGCCTAGTTGCTTAAGAGTCATAATCCTGAAAATTCTGGGTAGATAAACAGAGCGGATAAAGCCTGGGGTGTCAGGGTAAATACTTTCATATTACAAAGAGCAATTTAAAAACTCATATTAAGTTAACGTTACATTTAAACTCAACAACAACAATAAAAAACCCTCTTTTTATTGCCCCTCCCCCCACAATCTGTACAAATGCAATCTAGTGAAAAAAAACAATAGAGAAGCGGGAAAAGATTGGAAAATTAAAATTTCCATAACCACCGTTCCTGCCCACATTCCATTCGAAAAACCGCGATCGGAGGCTGCAGACACCCTTCCTGTTCTGTTTTCCTGGGTCTGAACCGAAGCAAAGACCTTGCATAAATGCATTCTCACAAAACCGGATCCTGTTATACACACGAGTCTTACTGTCTTTCACTAACCAGCTCGTCTGGGACGTCTCTCCACCTCGAGAGACTGTGGGTCTCCTTTACTCTTCCTAACAGCTGCCCTGTGTGCATTTGTGAGCCAAGCACTGGCTGGTTCACATCTGTTTCCCCCGACTTTCGCTATTATAATACGATGCTAGCCGCTCAGTGGTGTCTGACTCTTTGCAACCCCACAGACTGTAGCCCACCAGGCTCCTCAGTCCATGGGATTCTCTAGGCAAAAACACTGGAGTGGGCTGGCATTCCCTTCTCCAGGGGATCTTCCTGACCCAGGAACAGAACTCGGGTCTCCTGTACTGCAGGCAGAGTCTTCACCATCTAAGCCATAACCTTGCCTTTGGTTATTCTATCTGTGTACATAAGTCACTGGGAATTTAGCTGAGTGTTTTGGGGTACATATTCCCAGGAGTCTGTGTGTCTTTTCCAAGCCCCCTTGGAGGATGGGAGGGGCGGGTAGGGCCCTGTGGGGCGTAGGCAGCAAAGCGCTCAGTCAGGGGAGCAGCCTGAGGAGCTGTGAGCCCTGGGGGCCCATGAGGCTGGAGGAGGCTCGGAGCCAAAGAGGAGAGGGAGGATCAACCCAGCTTCCCCGGTGGCGCAGAGGAGAAAAACCCACCTGCAATCCAGGAGACGCAGGTTCGATCCCTGGGTCGGGAAGGCCCCCTGCAGGAGGAGTGGCAACCCCCTCCAGCGTCCTTGCCTGGAGAATCCCATGGACAGAGGGGCCTGGTGGGCTGCAGTCCCTGGGGTCACAGAGAGTGGGCCGTGACTGTGCCTAACCACACACACATAAGCACACGAATCACTCGGCGAGAAGACTCCGCCAGCTGTAGCTGTTTCTCAAAGCCTGCTGCCCGGCCGTCTGAATTAGAAACTGGCGGACAGGATTCCGCTGCTGGCAAGTCAGCTCTGCCACCCTTGGATCCAGCCGGTCCCCTGAGAACACGGATCAGGGCTCTGCTCTCTGCGCACCGGCTGAGTTTACAGCGTGGGTTGACTGAGCTCCTCCTAGAGGTGGACTTCTGCGGCCAGCTCACGTTGGTATTTCCTTATTTTTTTTATTTTAAAGATTTTTTTGACGGGGATCATTTTTAAGTCTTTATTGAATTTGTTACAATATTGTTTCAGTTTTTTCTATGTTTTGGGCTTTTGGGCCCCAAGGCATATGAGATCTTAACGCCACAACCAGGGATTGAACCTATACCCACTGTATCGGAAGGTGAAGCCTTAATTGCTGGACTGCTAAGGAAGCCCCTTGTGTGGCTATTTCTCTTTGCCATGATCTTCCTTGGCTTTCTTTAGATTTAATTTTTTGCCTTTTTATTGAAATGATTAAGTCTCCCGTGTCCCCCCTTCTCCTCTGAACACTTGAGCTCACACATCCTCCATCTACCCTTCCGGCGCTGGTCCGAACACCTCAGCGGTCCACTGCACTTAACAAGACCTGGGGTAACTGGTGCCCGTGTCCTGGTCTGAAGAGCTCAAGGCCGCAGGGACCTCTGGGCTTCCATCTCCCTGGCCTGGCCTCCCTGATGTTGGTCTAGTTTTTCCTTTTATTGTTATTAGCTGCCTAGTAGTCATTAATATCCTTGTTCCTGTTATTATGATGATGGATTTTTACTGTGTTTATTTAAATTTTCCATTATTTTGTATACACTTCATGGCCCCCCTTTCCTACCAAATCTCATTTTTCTTCCGGTTCTAATTCTCGTCTTATTGAAGTCCTTTCACAGTCATTTGATGGGGGCCTGCAGGTGGATTTCTTTTGGTCTTTGTCTGAAAACGTCTTCTCTCCCTCTGCTGAATAACAATTTAATTCAGTGTAGTTTCATAAGAAATCTGGTGTCAGCCTAGTTGCAGTTAAATTACTGTTTTTTGGTGGTAATATTAATATGTCTTTTTCTCTGGTTGTTTTAAAGTTTTTCTCTTTGGTGTTATTCAGTTTTGCCTTTATATATTGTGAAAGAATAAATGTACAAGAACTGGGGGTCTGGAGAAGACTCTTGAGAGTCCTTTGGACTGCGAGGAGATCCAACCAGTCCATCCTAAAGGAAATCAACCCTGAATATTCATTGGAAGGACTGATGCTGAAGCTGAAGCTCCAATACTTTGGCCACCTGATGCGAAGAACTGACTCATTTGAAAAGACCCTGATGCTGGGAAAGATTGAAGGTGGGAAGAAAAAGGGAGGACAGAGGATGAGATGGTTGGATGGCATCACCGACTCAATGGATATGAGTTTGAGTAAGCTCTCAGAGATACTGAGGGACAGGGAAGCCTGACTTGCTACAGTCCATGGGGTCGCAAAGAGTCGGACACGACTGAGTCTGAACAACAACTAAATAGGCACACCTTGAAGATGCTAGTGGGTTCTGCTTTGGACCACCAGACTAGAGTGAACACAGGCAACAGAGAGCCACAGTAGTGTTCTGGTTCCCCAGGGCCTATGACAGTGATATTTACACAGCCTCGTAGCAGCCTCTGCTGGTTCTCCTGGAATGGAACTCTTCCAGGTTCTCCATCTTGCAGAAAGTTCTGGTGGGTCTGGAGCCTCTTGTCAGCCCAGCTCACCTTCTTGCCTCCGGTTCTGCAGACCCTACTGGTCCTGATGCCTCAAGAAAGACCAAGGGGGAGGAAAGAAGAGGACTAATACGTATCTTTCAAGAAAATAAGAAGGAAAGGAAGGGGAAGGAAAGCAAGAGAGAAAGTGTGCGTTCTTTGTTCTCGCCCGGGGTTCGCTGGGTCATGCTCCGCAGTTAAGCAGACGTGTAAGGAAGGCTTCCCAGGTACTTTCTTTCCCGAGGCCGTGCGTGAGATGGAGCCGCTCTGTCGTCATACGTGCAGACGACACCGGGCGTCCTTGTCTCTGTGTGCATGGGGTCCCTCTGTCTGCAGACGACTGTTGTTACCGAGGTCTCTGTCTCTGTAGGTCCTCTGCCTCTGACGCTCAGCTGTCTGGTTTAAGACCGTCTTCCCTGTCCGCGCGTCTCCTCTCACCTGTCTCGTGAGCATCCAGTGTGTTCTCCACCCGCCTCTCTCTTCCCTCCTCCCCTCCCTCTCTTGTTCTGATGAGGACATTTTACAGCTTCCTTGCTGGATTTTCCCCATGATCTTTCATCTCTGAATGGGGAAGTTCTATTCTAGCCTGTTCTCTTCCCAGGAATGTTGTTGCTGATTCTCCATCATTAACTTCTGTCTACCTGGACCAAATTTGAATTATTCCTGTAATCATGGCCCAAGGACTGCATATTAAGAATTTGTAAGATGTGTCTTAAGATGTGTAAAAGATGTGTCTGAAGTCAGCTCTTCCAGGAGATTTGCTGTGGGGAGCTGAGTTCTGGTGATCAACAGGCTTCTGGGTCCTCTGCCACAGGGGTGTGTGCTTGGGAGGGTGTACATTCAGGGGTGTAACTGAGAGCTCTCTGTGGGGTTGAGTGTCCCTTGCTGGAGAAGGTCTGGGTTCTCTGAGGCCCCACGGCTCACAGCTCTTTGGTGCGGTTGTCATATTGGGCATTTCTGCTGAGTTTGCCTTGAGCTCCTGCGAGTGGACAAGCAGATCACTGCTTCGGCGTCCCTCGAGGCTCTGGGCAGTGGTATCGCCGCTTGGTGACCTGATGTTGGGAGGCAGATCACTCCAATGCAGCTGGGAGACACAAAAGCAAACTCAGCCACGGGTGAGTCAGTAAACGGACCCGGATAAAGTCCCCATCTTGCGTCAAGTTCTCATATTTGGAATAGTTCAGCTTTAGTTCCTTTATAAGGATAAGAATGATAAGAATGTGAATTAATCTTATCAAGATTTCAGATCAGTGCCATTCATGCATACTCAGTCATGTCCGACTTTCTGCAGCTCTGTGGACTCTAACCCACCGCGCTCCTCTGTCCGGGGAGTTCTCCAGACAAGAATACTGGAGTGGACTGGCTTTCCTCCTCCAGAGGATCTTCCCGACCCAGGGGTCGGACCCACGCCCCTTGCATCTCCTGCGCTGGCAGGCAGGTTCTTCACCACGGCGCCACCTGGGAAGTGTACAGTGTGACATTTTACACTTGACCTATGGCTTTGGTCATGTTGACACTAAACTTGATGTAAGAAAATGAAGATGCTCTGATCTGACGGTTTATTTGGACAAGAACCCGGCTTGGTACACACGGCTGTTTCCACAGCACCTCGACACTGCAAACCCGAGGAAGTCTGTTTCAGGTCTTCAGGTCTGTTCCTGGTGCACAGCATCTGCTCCGCTGCAGATGGAGGTCCTGGAGCGTGAGCTGGGAGGTGGAGATGGCGTCAAGACAGTGGGAAGTGAGTCTGGCCCCCGAGGGGACAGGCTGGTTAACAGGAGAATGGAGAGGTGGGGGGTGACGAGGAGAGCTCAGAAGGGCCTTGGCACGCTTTCTCTCTGCCAAGCACCAGGTTCAGAGTCCATTCAAACTGAACAAAAGTATCACCTTCAAAATCACAGGGAGTGATTTTGTATTTAAAGCCTCGTGTTCGCTGTTGGCCCAGGAAATCGGGTGGGTGGTTAGCGCTTACTGAAAGTCAGCTCTGCAAATGTGTCTCCATCTGGGGCCTGGAGCTCCCAGTGCCCAGCACTGACCTTTCCTGATTTCTGACCCCTGTGGTCAGCAGCCAGTGCGCAGCCTGGGGGCTCTCAGGGAACGGCTCTGCCTCTCTGTTGGGGCCTTGGTGGGCTGTGCCGGGTCTTGAGGGTCTCTGACAGGCCACGTGGCCAGGTGAGGCCGGACTTTTATCTTCTCAGTGCTGTGCAGCTCAGAACACAGTGTCCTGTCCTTCCCAGTCAAACTCCCAGCGGCGGCGGGCTTCACAGACCCCATGCTGGATGAGTGGTGTGACCCTCCCTGAGCCCCCGATGCCCCTCGGTCCCTGTTGATTCTGCCGTGCCCTGGCATCTGTCCACTCACCGAGAGAGAAGCCTGCTTCCCATGTAATCATGAAACCCAAGCTCACGGCACTGGAATGGAGGCGATTTCAGTGAGAGTCCAGCAACCCAGAGCCACAGGCCAGCAACAAGGCAGGCATCCACTGCTCAGCTCAGAATGAAGGTTTTCACTGTTCTCTGCCTTCGTTCTGGAGGGACACGTGGCTGCTCCTCCAGAGCTCATGTGTTCACTCACACTCACATACGCACACATCCCCACAGCTACACACAGCCATGTACACACACGTACTTGAATACACGCACTCACATACCCACACATACACACATTATACATACATACCCACCCACATTCCTACTTGCACACTTGAGTATACACACTCACATTTCACATGTGTTCACAAATATACACATGCACAAACGTGCTCTCACACATATACCCACACACGTACACATAAGCACACACTCCCATGTATACATGCTCGAATACACATGTGCACACACGCATGCAGAGTACACACACACACATGCACACACATGTACGCACACTTGAGCACACACACTTGAGTGTGCGCACACACACACACGTGCACACACATGCACACACTCATGCACAACCACATTTGCCGTTTCCTGGACCAATAAACACAATGTTTCCTGCTCTTGGCCGTGAACGGCATGAAGCTGGATGGAGGGGGCATCCTTTTTTGCGGCACCGCCCAGGCCACGTGGTGCAGGGAGGCAGGGACAGGTGGTCCCTGGCTGGGGGCAGAGGCTGGTAGGGGCGTGCCCACCTCCCTCTGCCTTCTCCCTTCCTGCTCAAATTCGGACCGACCCAGCGGCAGGGGGCGGGAGGTGAGGCCGGTCAATCACACACGTTTACATACTACCCAGCCCTGGCCACTGCCCGTAGGACATGGCTACCGCCACCAGAAGGCAGAGGCTTCCCGGGAGAAGAGATCTGAGGAACGCGAGGTGACTCTGAGGGCCGCCCCTCCCCGCCCCCCAGTCGGGAGGAGGCTCCACCTCTGACATGGTAGCACTTCAGATGAAGGGGGTGGGGTCCCCTTGCTTCTAGGAGCCCTGGCCAGCCACTCCTTCCCTCCCCTGCTCCCCATGGGGAAGTGAGGAGGGAGCCCGGCCAGGGAAGCGAGGCCCGTAGGACTAGACTGTAGTCTTCGAGAAAGCCCCAGAGCAGGGCGGACGTGTGCAGGCACAGCCTGGGGCCAGGGAAGACAGCAGGGAACAGTCTCCTTGGGAAGCTGACCTCCAGTTTAGGAGGCGAGATGTAAAGCGTGGAAAAAGCAGAGTAGAGATCAACCTCTCAGAATCACTGTCAGAGCGTGGGCCATGCGGGCCGTCTGGGAGTGACCAACGGCCAACGTGCCCACGTGTTAGCCGCTTAGTTGGTCTGATTCTTTGTGACCTCGTGGACTGTAGCCCACCAGGCTCCTCTTTCCATGGGATTCTCCAGGCAAGGATACTGGAGTGGGTCGCCATGCCCTCCTCCAGGGGATCTTCCCGACCCAGGGATCAAACGCGGGCCTCCCGCATCGCAGGCAGACTCCTCATTGTCTGAGCCCCCAGGGGAGTCCCTGGTAAAGGCCGTGGGTGCCAGGCCTGCAAAGTCCACACAGTAGGCACCCAGCCACCGCGGGCAGCCCTGGGGCCGGGCTTCAGGGGCAGACGCGGAGGGCCGAGGAGGCGAGGGGCCGGGCCGTGTCCAGGTGGATGGGGCTGAACCGTGGAGCCCGTGTAGCCCGCTTGCGGTGACGGACCACACCAGCAGCCCTGGACGTTCACTCCACTTCCCTCCTCTCTGACAGCGGACCCGGTTCAGAGGCCGCAGCAGGGCCACTGCCGACCCCATTGAGCCTGAGCCGAGGGCTCCTTTCTTCTTGGCAAGGTTCTCAAGGTTGTTAGGGGTTTCCACTCTTTCGGGGGTGGGTGGGTGGGGCTAATTTCCAGCAGAAACCCCTGAACTTCCAAGATGCATCCTGAGGACTCAGAGCAAGACGCAGGTGAGCCTCTTGCTGATGGCTGTGTTACAGCATCAGCCTGGGCGGTCCCCACAGGGCGGCAGACAGGAGGCTTGGGTCTGCAGCCATGGCTAAGCTTCAGGGCACATGTCTCGAGCGTAGGCTGCTCGTCATCTGCCCTGCAAACGGGTCTTTTCTCAGGAAGGAGTGTGCCGGCTGGTGCCGGGGCTCGGGCTGGTGGGAAAAGCGAGCAGCGCAGGAGGCTGGAGCGGCCGGCTTGTCGGGCCCTGCACTGTGGCCTCGGCTCCTGGCCGCTCCACGTCCTGCTTTCCCTCACGTCAGGCACAGGGTCAGAGTCCCCCTTTCTCCCTGTAGGAGGTGTCACCGTGGCCTCTGTCATCAACCACGAATGCCGAAACGATCTTAGAGACTGGGGACCACCTTGGTACTTCCCACTGAGTCAGGCAGTGCGGGCCGACACCGTCAAGGGGAAACGACAAGTGTGGACTCGGGTGGGTTTCATTTGGGGCAGAACTGTTGGGTGGTGTTGCCTCAGGGAGCAGGGGCCGCCACAGGAAGCTGCTCCTGGGAGATGAAGACAGAGTGAGAGCTGAGGGCCAGAGGGCCTGGTCACTGCAGGGCTGGACGTCTGCCCGCGACGGGGGCAGGGTGGGGGGCACGCCCTGCCTGGAGGGCACCGGGAGGCACCGGGCGGCACGGGGCACTGAGGAAATATTCCCGGGAGAGCCGTTTGGGACAGGAAAACCCACACGCCCACCGCAGTGGACCTTGACCTCCCGGCCAAATAAGAAACAAGACTGTCTTGTCCTCGAGCCCCGAGAAGTGGCTGGGAGAACACAACACAATTGTGAGTTTGGAGGAAGACAAATGCTTGATGGTTTTATTGGAGCGGAAAAGACAGGGCCCCTAGGGTTTGGTCGTCGCTGATGAAACCGTACCCCCAAGTCCATCCCGACCCGGGCAGTTCCTTTGACAAATGTCCTTGGGACACAGATCCTGTCATCAGTCAAAGTACTTTGGGATTGATCAGTGGTTTTTAAATCAAATCCATATTCCCCTCTATCTAGAACAATGGAAATATATAACAACTTTCTTTGTCCCAAACAACCTCTTGGCAGGTTTTGACTGAATTTGTCTTGATGAGAATGGTCATCATGTGTCTTACATCTCTGCATCGCCTGGTCATCTGGGAACCCAAGAGGTGGGGAATCAGTTGAGACAGTACTTTGCCGACTAAGGTCCGTCTAGTCAAGGCTATGGTTTTTCCTGTGGTCATGTATGGATGTGAGAGTTGGACTGTGAAGAAGGCTGAGCGCCAAAGAATTGATGCTTTTGAACTGTGGTGTTGGAGAAGACTCTTGAGAGTCCCTTGGACTGCAAGGAGATCCAACCAGTCCATTCTGAAGGAGATCAACCCTGGGTGTACTTTGGAAGGAATAATGCTAAAGCTGAAACTCCAGTACTTTGGCCACCTCATGTGAAGAGTTGACTCATTGGAAAAGACTCTGATGCTGAGAGGGATTGGGGGCAGGAGGAGAAGGGGACGACCGAGGATGAGATGGCTGGGTGGCATCACGGACTCAATGGATGGGAGTCTGAGTGAACTCCGGGAGATGGTGTTGGACAGGGAGGCCTGGCGTGCTGCGATTCATGGGGTCGCAAGAGTCGGACACGACTGAGCGCCTGAACTGAACTGAACGCAGGTGCTGACCGCACAGCATGTGGGAGGCAGGCGTCCTTCCCCTGCAAACTCTGCTGACGCTTTCCCTTGGATCTCACCGCTGGATCTTACCATCCACGCTGACTCACTGGGCCTGGATGAGACTAAGGCAGCCATGTGTCCTCGGTGCTCCCAGGAAGCAATGTGGACCGGCTTCACCCTCCCTGGGAAACACGGGGCCCCCAGATCCCAGACTGTCCTGATGGAGCCTCTCATTCCTCCAGCTTTGCCCAGATCACTCAGATGCAGTCCCAACCCACGAATTCTGATTCCTGGAGACTGTGATTCCGGCCCTGCCTGGCGACCGCCTGTCTCTGTGATGGGCACCGTCTCCGGACAGACACCTGCAGGGCTCACGTCGAGGCCTCGAGGTCTCCCCGGCCCCTGCAGGACCCTGGCCACACCTCTGGAAATGTGCTCTGGGGTCTGCACGTACTGAGGCCCAGTGTCAGCTGGGGACAGGGGCAGGGAGCTTGTGCTCTGCTGGCCAGGCGTGAGTGTCCCCCACTTGTGACCCTCAGAGAGAGGGGAGAGGGGCCCCAACCTGCCAGCAACGTTGGCAGCCTCAATCCCCCTCTTACAGGAGGTGCTGGCAGCAGCAGAAGCGTCCCTCCTGGACAGATGGACAGTGTTCAGGTCACCAAGAATGACTGCGGGGTCAGTCAGTCGGCGTCCCTGGAGCTGCTGTAACTGGGGGGGCTGCTGACGGCAAAGCTTTAACGCCTGGTTCCCCACTAAGCAAACCGTGTGAGGTGGACGAGCTGGCCACCGAGATGCTGGGGACCCGGCATCCTCCCAAGGGCTTTCCAGTCCCCGCTGTTGGGAAGGACGGATTCCGGCAGAAGCTGAGGCTGGCTGCACTGGGCCCTGGCGGGAAGGGCTGAGCGTGTGTGGGGTGCCATGGCAGTTCGTACCTGAATGCCCTCTTCTCGTGTGCAGACCCCAGACCACGAGACCCTCAGACCTCTTGAACAGTTTGTTCCCATGATTCTTAAAGTGCAGATAATGAAAGACCGGTGTGGAGGGTTAGTTTCTAGGAAAATCATCGTGTAGTAACGACCTACACTTTTCCAATAGCTGATGTTATTACAGACCCATTTACATGGACTGGCCATCAGCTAGGTCCAGGCCCCTTGACTGGCATTATTGCAGGTGTGATGGCATCACTGTTCTTGGGCACCTCACTGCTTCTTCTCAAAACACAGTTGCTTTATTCAACGTAACACACAGCGTAGGCAGGACCAGCCACCGCAGAACGTGAGTTCATCTTCATCTCCCAAATGATGATACAGAGAAGCCTGGGCCACGGGACTTTTGCAGGAAACCCAAGGGGCACCCGTTCTAGAGGGAAATTCCTCAAGTCGTGTGACCCAGATGAACCCCCAGCCTCCTCTTTGGTTCTGAATCCCAGGGAGCCGGGGAGGGATGTTTCAGCAGAGGCCTCTGCCTCCCACTTGGTGCAGATTCCAGGCCACTTTGGGACTCGCCACTGTCTGGGCGCCCCCCTCCCAATGGGAAAGCTGATACCCGCTCACCCCCTGGAGCCCTCAGGCCAGGCAGCTGCAGCTTCATCCACGTGGGAGCCCAGGAGGGCTGTACAAGCCACGCTGACTCTGATCCACAGGGCGCCTGATCCACAGGCTAAGCAGCATCTTAATCAGTGTGAGAGAAAGTGGTGCCGGACTGAATCGCTGTTCGGAGTCATCCAGCAGGGAGCCCACATCCTGGGGTGGGCTGAGCTGGGGTGAGCTGGGGAGGGGCGCCTGGCTGGAAGAGAGCTGTGGGTGGGGCTGGGGGGTCACAGGTGGAAAGCAGCAGGGGTGGGCCCTGGTGGGTCGATTCCTGAGCCTGTCCACCCCGAGACTCCGCGTTCTCTTGGGCTAATGGGAATAAAAGCACGGCTGTTGATCAGGTGGGAGTGAGTGTGCATGTCCAGGGCCCAGCATGGGCTTGGCATGTGGTGCCCGTCATCTCGGCACTGAGGGCCCTCCTGGGAGAAGAGGCAGGAAAGCTGTGTGGGCCGGCTGGGAGCTGCAGAGCCGTGGCTTCCTCCTTCCAAGGCTCCCTGCCCACCCTGAGGCCGGAGCGCAGGCGGGGCTGAGGGCCTGTGCTGGTGGCATGCACTCTGACCGCTGCAGGACTGGGACTGCTGTGGGGCCTGCCTCAGGGGCTTCCCTGGCGGCTCGGCTGGCAAAGAATCCACCTGCAGCACGGGAGATCCAGGTTAGGCCCCTGGGCTGAGAAGATTCCCCTGGAGAAGGGAATGGCAACCCACTCCAGTATTCTTCCCTGGAGAAGTCCGTGGACAGAGGAGCCTAGCAGGGCTGCGGTCCATGGGGCTGCAAAAGAGTTGGACGTGACTAAACGACCAACACTTTCACTTTCCTGCTGTGTGTGTCTGCTGTAGTATTTGCACAGCTTAAGTTCTTAGAAAAATTCTTAGTTTATTAAGCCTCATTCCTATCAACGTAACAGTTCAGTCACTCAGTTGTGTCCAACTCTTTGTAACCCCATGGAATGCAGCACGCCAGGCTTCCCTGTCCATCACCAACTCCCAGAGCTTGCTCAAACTCATGTCCATTGAGTTGGTGATGCCATTCAACCATCTCATCCTCTGTCATCCCCTTTTCCTCCTGCTTTCAGTCTTTCCCAGCATCAGGGTCTTTTCAAATGAGTCAGCTCTTCGCATCAGGTAGCCAAAGTATTGAGGTTTCAGCTTCAGCATCAGCCCTTCCAATGAATATTCAAGGTGACAAATGGCATCTAAATGCAATGTGATAGCACCCATTTCCATTAGAGGAGGGTGTGTGACTTCAGCCAAGTGGACGTCACCACAGCAGCCCTGCGGTCCATCTTACAGCCCTGGTCACGGCGTCTTGCACCCAGGATGTTTGTTTACATGTCAAAAATTGGGGCTGAAGTGAAACAGGCTGGTGCAGAGTCAGCAGGGAAGCCCAGCAAACATGCCTGGCTGTGTGTGTCTGTGGCAGGCAGGCAGGCAGGCACACGGCTGCCCCCCAGCTGCGGTCTTGGTAGGGGGCGGTCAGCAGGCCTCCGGCTGCAGGAGCACCAGGCTTGTCAGCATCCATGTCTGGCAGAGCTGCAGTCTCTGAGTCTGCAGCCCCTGATCAGTTGTAGCTCTGTTTCCCTTGGTGAGTGGGTGGCTCTATGCTGGTCTGAAGGAGGAGGGTCTGTGTTTGAGTGAGCTGCTGGTGTGGAGGGGGACACAGGTCAGTGGTGAGACTAAACATCAGCACCTGCCTTCTGCTCTATGGGGCTGAAACCACAGCAGCTGTGGCTGCGTACCTCCAAGAGCCCTGAAGGAGCTCAGGGAGGCGATCAGGATGACCGAGGTGCGGGGTGGGTAGGCAACCATCAGAACAAGCCTTCAGGTAGGTGTTTTCAGGAGAGGCTCTTGTGAGTCCAATTTCTTGCATCTCCTTATATCTTGAAAAGCACTAAAATCAGCAGTCACGTCCACTCCTTGTGACCAGCAGAAGCCTTCTGTGAAAACGTGTGCTTGATTGAACGTACTTCCCTTCAGCAAAATCACATGTATCCCGACCTTGCTTCCGCCTCTTTGGAGCAGCTCCCCAGAACTGTCTACAATGCTGTTTCCCGGGCTGTAGTCCTCATTTTGCCCCAAATAAAAGTCAACTCGCAGCTCTCACTTTGTGCGTGTGTCTCAGTTGCTGAGGGGGCCCTTGGCAGGTCCCGGCCCAGGAGAGCCTGGCGCCTGCTGCAGGGTAACTGACTGCGGCTTCCTCGCCTGGCCTGGGCTTGGGGAGTCCGGGCTGGTTGGCCGAGGGCTTCGCTGCCACATGTCGGGGAGGGACCTTTCTGGGGACGTTGCTGGGAGCAGTCAGAAGCCGCGTTCAAGGTAACGCTGTCACCAGGTGTGAGCTTCCGTGTGGGCAGACAGACGACTCGAGAGAGTGGTCCTTAAACAGTACCTCGCTCACACAAGCCCTCCCCTGGGCACACGGGTCCTCACCGGGCAGCGGCCCCAGGGTTAGAGCCCAGGCTCTGAGCTCCATCCCAGCCCCCAGCTGCTCCCTCTGCCCGTTCCTAGTGAGATGACATGGTGAAAACGAGGGCGCTCTGGGAACACCCCTGTTCCCAGTTCATCAGGGTCTCCTGGTGTGGGACCTGAGCACCCGTATGCATTATTGATGATCTTTAATGTCATCAACGTGGTTCCAGCATGTAGCCCAGTTTGGGAGCCTTTGCTCTGGAAAGAAGTCGTTGGATAGAACCGCCCAGAGCCCTGTTCATAAATAACTCACTGCGTTTCTCGTCTGTGGGGCGCCATGAGCTGGAAAACACAGCACTGACCTAACACTCATTTTCAGGGAAAAACCATGACTTGTGTTGTATGTGAGCTCCACCCTGACCCTAGCAAAACTGCAATAAGAAAAGTCCATTTAAGAGTCAGGAAATATGCTATTTGAATAAGGATTCAAAGAATTCTCATTTGAATAAGAATAAGCTTACTGAATAAGCTTAATAAGAATTAAGCTTTCCAAATTTAGGCTTATCTTCAAGGTGAAGTTAATGCTTTACTGACAAAGCAAGGTTCCCCACAATCTGAAAGCCAGGGACCGTGAGCTCAGCCAACCAGAGGAATTGGAGTGGGAAACCAGCAGATTCGCTTGGAAGGTAACACGCAGAGAGCACAATGCAAGATCTCGGCAAGATCTCGGAGTCTCAGAGATTGGGACTCCGAACGATTTTGTGCTGAAATATAAAAGCTAATGTTGTGTCAACCAGAGACTTACACAAGCATTAAACATGTGTGTGTATACGTGTCACACACGCAAACACGCACAGCACAGGAGGCACCGAACTCTCCTGAAGAAGAGATAGGCTTGGAGAGGCTGCGTCATAAACCGAAGACCACACAGTGGGTTTGGATGCAGACAACCTCACTCCACAGCCTGCCCTGGAGTCCTGAGCAAAGACTGCTCGTACTAATGCCAACCTGCAATTTCTTTACGGAGAGTTTAAGGTCAAACCTACAGTGAGCAGATATCGTCTGGGGTCTCCGCCATTTCTTTCCTGAGTCCTGAGCCCCAGAGGCCGTGGACCCTGCTAAGTAAGGCTCCTCGGAAGACATCCAGAAGCAAATGCTCACAGTATGTGACCCACGGTTCACTGCCTCCCGGAAGTCAGCCCTGGACCAAGTTCATAACCGCCTCTTACTGGAATATCACTGCTCCCAGGCCATCCTCAGGGCCTGGCCAGGCTGATAAACATTCTGACACCACTTCTTAGAAGAAAGGGAAAGGGCATTTATTTTGATGTTTATTTTGGAGAAGAAAGCAAAAGGATATTTAAGAAATCTCAGAACTGTTTGCAAAAGAATTTCCAAGTTATCACATAAAGAAGTGGCAGACAGAGTCTGTGGGACCCGAGGGCGGAGCCAGCAGCGCCAGAAAGGAGGTCCTGCAGGGAAACTTCACCTGCATGAGAGGGTGACTTGTCCCCAGTTACAGCTGCCTCCAGATGAATAACTCCAATTGTGAGTGACGGGAATCTCTGCTAAACACGAAACCACCTAAATCTGAATAAAGAGGAGCAGCGGCTTGGAGGGGAGCCTCGGAGGGTTTTACAGGGGTTTCTGGTGAAGGGAGCCGGGCTAAGCCTTCTTCTGTGATGGCCTGGTCTCTGGGGGCTTGTTTAGATCATTAGTTAGTTAGTCCAGTTGCTCAGTTGTGTCCGACTCTTTGTGACCATGAATCGCAGCACGCCAGGCCTCCTTGTCCATCACCATCTCCCGGAGTTCACTCAGACTCGCGTCCATCGAGTCGGTGATGCCATCCAGCCATCTCATCCTCGGTCGTCCTCTTCTCCTCCTGCCCCCAGTCCCTCCCAGCATCAGAGTCTTTTCCAATGAGTCAACTCTTCTCATGAGGTGGCCAAAGTACTGGAGTTTCAGCTTTAGCATCATTCCCTCCAAAGAAATCCCAGGGCTGATCTCCTTCAGAATGGACTGGTTGGATCTTCTTGCAGTCCAAGGGACTCTCTTTAGATCATAACTGTGGGCAAAACCAGGAAGGGACCATGGCTACTTCCTGCTTCCCTGTACACAAGAGCTCAGCAATTACCCTTAAATGAGCAAATGAATGGAAGGCTCCCGTCACCTAGACAGACAGGTAAGGGTCAGAGCCTAGAAATGCAACCTGGGTTCAGTTCTGCATCTCGCTATGCCTTGCTCCTTACTGTATAAAGGATGATACTAATAATAGAACACACCTCATCGGGATCAGATGCGATAGTCTAGGTGAAGTCCTTAGGACAGAACTGGGAGCAAAACTTGACCCTCCCTGAGCATCCGATACTACTTTTGTGCAGTATGGTAAATTCCTCTGTCCACCTCTCAGCCTTTAGACCCTTGGAGGGCGCAGGGCCCTGCCTCACCTCCCATTTCCATGGGCCTGATGCACATACAGTGTGTAATAAGGGTTTGTCGAGTACATACACAAATAAGGGAAGGATGGATGAAGAAAGGAAAAGGGGGCAACTCGCTGCTTTCCAGGATCTTTTCTATCTCAGTTGGAATCTCAGTATATCAGATTCTTTGACTATTTTCTCCCTGAAAATCTGAGCCAGTGCCGATCCACCTAGTTTTACGGTTTATTCTATTCTCCTCGCCTGTGTTGTAGCCTGACAAGTTATAGAAGGACTCTCCTGTAAGGTGACTCTCCCTCAGGGGCCTAGGTACGCACCGAAACACCAGGAACCCCCAGGGAACCGCACAAGCAGACCCCGGCTGGAGTGTCACGGTTTCCAAAAAAGGGTCACAGTTCCCAAAAAAGGGTTCCTCACTGTCGGACTCGTTTTCAGTTAGCTTTTCTCTGTTGCACTGAACGCTGACCTCTGAGGCAGGGTAGAGTCAGGGAAATGCTCAGAGTTGGCTGCCTCCTGTTGAAGGGTCTTTTGTTTAGATACCGAGGACTTTGAGCCTCTTAGGAGGGAGAGTCTGGTAAGGCTTGCTTTTCTTCTGTTGTTTGAAGTAGACATGCAGTGTGGGAGTCTTATTCATGCAAGATGATGGCCTGGCAAAGAAGGAAGCCCGGGATGAGGCTGTATAGTCCCTTCTCAAGTAATGATATGCTGACGGTGGTGATGCTGATGGGGTTGGTGCTGACGGTGGTGATGCTGACGGTGGTGATGCTGATGGGGTTGGTGCCGGCGACCATGGCAGGAAGGAGACGGCGCTGCAGTAAACTTGAACAGGCCCGTGTGTATGTTCCCACACTAAACAGAGAACAAGATGAGCTCTGTGTTAGACGGCACAGTTGAATTAAGGTGGAAAGCTTAATAGCAATCTGGTCATCTTGCTTGCATATATGAGGTTATTTTGACGTGACCTGGGACTGCTGAGCAAACTCACAATTGCCTTGAGCCTCAACATCTGGGTTTTTTAAAGGTCCCTTTAAACAGAAACTTGAATTTTGTCATTTATTTGATTACAAAGAACAGCACTTAACTTGAGCTGATAAAATTGGTGTCCTACATTCTAATCAGCCTATGTATAGAGAAACTGCCTGTCTGTGACTCTCTCCACATGGCCCTGGGCCTTCATTGTTGACGGTGGATGTTCCGCACGTAGATGTCACCAGGACCTAGGTCACAGACCTGCTTGTCATATGCAGTTTCCGTGAAGGATGTCTGTGCATTCTTGGGCTCCTTAGATGTTTAATAGGAGTTCCACTTAATGTTCTCATTGTATTAAACTTCAGTCGTTTCAAACCTTCTTGGGAAGCTTAGAAGATTTGTGTGCTTTCAGAAAATTCCCTGATGAGAAGGAAGTCTTTAAGATTCCACTAGTCTGGGCTGTTCCACTAGTCAGAGCTCCCTGGCCTGAAGTCATGAGCAGGAGTGCCTCCAGGACCAGGGAAGGAGTCTTCCACCACGATCCTCTCTTGGGACAAAGCTGCCTCTGCTCCCCGGGGTGAGACCCTGGACTCCTCCCAGGCAGTGCTCAGGCTGAACTCCTGCCGTGAAGAGGAGGAGGCAGGAGGATGCTGAGGGTCTGGGGGGCCTGGCATTGAGCCCCACAGATCCCTCATTTCTTGTGGAATGCCCCTCGGTCCTGCAGGGTCTCTGTATCTCCTTTGGTTGAGAATGATTCACCCAGATTCCTCCTGGAGATCCTCAAGCCTCGGTCACGGTTCCTGCTGCAGGGAGTCCAAGGGGATGAGGAAAGTCATGGCTCCAGACCAGCTACTCTGATGGGAGCAGCATGTCTGCACGAGGATGCTGAGCTAGGTGGTGTCCTCAAGGGTGGGGGTCCCGGAGCAGCGGAGGCAAGCCTTGGGAGGAAGCTGGGTTTTAGTGGGGTGATGGCTACGGCCTCGTCCCAGCCGCACCCTGGCGTGGTCAAGGGAAAGCTGGCTTCTCCCAGGATTCTCGCCGGCTCCTTGAGGAAGGCTCCTCATCTCTACTTTTAACTGTGCTTCAAAAGAGCCAGTTCATGTCGGGCATGGTGGGCCCCCTGCTCCTCCGGGTTTGCAGGTTGAGAGATGTGTGGTCACAGCCTGCGGAGCACATCTGTGTGTCCAGCACCCCTGGGGGCATTTGGCCAGCCCAGGAACCTGCGGGACCCCCAGGACTTGCGGAGGGGGTGAGGTCAGCCTCCTCCATCTGGGCCCCTGGTGGCTGCAGGTCCTGCGTGTCCCTGTCCGTGAACGGGGCCACGTTCCTGGGGGTGGTGTAGGGCAGGGCGGAGAGGAGCGAGCCCCGGGCCCCCACGTAGGCAGCCCTCTCGAGCCAGTCCCTGCTGTGACAAGTCCCAGGTGGAAGGGACCAGACCCACCCCAGGCCCCACGATCCGGAAGTTAGTGGACTCTCCAGCTGCAGAAGGCTCGTGTGCCTCCAGGGCAGTTAGTGCGGCCTGGCCAGGGCTCCTTCCAGGGACGGGGGCCCCATCGGGCCTGAGGCTGGCTAGGTGAGTCCCCAGTCTCATGACCAGCACCCCTGCGGGTCTCCACCTCTTCTTTCCTGTAAACGCAGGAGTCCATGCCCAGCCCACCCGCCAGGAGCCCCCTGGGTGGGGGCTGCCGGAGAGTCCAGGAGGTACCTGAGCAGCGGCAGGTCAAGGGCACGGAGCCCAGGGAGGGCGCCCAGGGCTGCGCACGCTCAGCCCCTCCCACGGCAGCCGAGTGTGTCACGCTGAACTTCCAGCATGGACGGACGCCTGCCCAGCTGGCCCCGTGCCCTCCCTGGCCGGCCAGACAGGCGTCCCCTGCTGTCCCATGGCCCAGAGGGTGGAGGTTCTCACCCCCACTCCCCTCACCCCCCAGCCCCCACCCCAACCCCCTGACTCGCCGGCCTCTCGCTTACCCCGCCTCCCCTAACACCTCGTCACCCTAACCTTCACAGTTGCCATGCCAACGCATTGCCTCTGAAGCAGGCTTCTGGAAAACATGCCACTCTTGAAAAATGTGCTCAGGAGATCAACTACTTCCTGTCTGACTGAGCTCCTGTCCCTTCCACCTCCGCCAGCCAGGGACACGGAAGGGGAGCCGTGGGACAGCGGGGGACGCCTGTCTGGCCGGCCAGTGAGGGTGCGGGGCCAGCCGGGCAGTCGTCCGTCCACACCGGAGGTTCAGCGTGACGCACTTGGGATGAGCGTCTGAAACCCCTGGCATCCTCCCTGGGCTCTGTGCACTTGACCTGCCGCTGCTTACGTGCCCCCTGGACTCTCCTGCAGCCCTCCACCCAGGGGGCTCCCCAAGACCAGGGCTGTGCAGGCCTCAAATGCTGACACAAAGCCAGCAAGCTGGCCAAGTGCAGAATCCACACGCAGGTTTTCTCTCCCTTTTCCAGCTTTGTGGAGTCAGGCAGGGGATGGGGAGGTGGCAAAGAGGCCGTGTAGGAAGCCGTAAATGGAAACACAATCTTCTGGGGAAAGCTGTGTCTCTGAACGGCAAGAAAAGTCATGTACACACGAAAATGACGCCCGAGGCTCACTCACAGGCAGCCACCATCCCCAGAAGGGTGGGCCACGGCTGCCAGCCTGTGCGCTCACACAGCTGGTCCACAAAGCAGTGAAAGAAAATGTCGCCTAAGACAACCTGGGGCCGTGCTTGGGAGTGAGTGCGAAAGTGTGCTGACCTTTGACCAAGTCTGCTGAGGGTGAGGTAACCACTTCCCCCGCCACAGGAGACAGACAATTGCTTTCAAAATAAGCAAGCAGAAGCCAGTGAAGTCCCCTTCTACCAGAACAGCGCCATGGCAGCCTCCACCGCCACTGGACAGGTGTTGGCTTGCTAATGGGATCTTCGAGATTAAACTCAAGCCCCCCGGCTTCCCTGTGAGAGGAAGGAGGCTTGTGAAAGGGGAGGCAAGAATAGTGCGGGGACTGGTGGCCCCTGGGTCTCCTGCGTCTTTGAGCCTGGTCTTCACGGCAACGTCACAAATGCAGTGCGGGAGTCAGGCGTGTGAACACCTGCCCCCAGGTCCCTGCAGACTCTGACTTAGCACGGATAAAGGTAGGAAGTGCTGCTTCACGGAGGGGAGTTCCTGCCAAGGCATGAGCCAGTCACCAAGGCTCAGCCCTGATGCCAAGGTCACCAAGGCCTCAGCGTGGACAGTGGGGCCCTGCCATGAGCTGGATTGGGCAGGGTGCCACTGTGAACTGGCGCTCAGCCTGCATGGCTTGTGGGAGTGTGTCTAGGACAGAGAATGTTCTAGAATGTGAGGCGCTCGCGCAATGTCTGCTTTGTCCTGTGGCACACGCGTGCTCCGTTTGCTCTTGTTCTACCCAGCGTGCTGGCTGCAGAGTCACGGAGCGGGGACATCTCCGTCAGGCTCGGTGGCTTGTGTCCTCCAGCTGCAAAGCCCCTGGCCCCATCGCCCCCACCAAAGCCTCACGGGAGGCGTGTGGGGTCTGGTGGAGCTGAGACGTCCCATCTCAGCCCGGTGGCCCTCTGGACCGGCCGTCCAGGCTGGGAGGAGGAGACCCGGGCGCTGGGGAGGCGGGGCCGCTGGAGAAGGGATGGACCAGCAAGCTCCTTAGATGGCGGGTTCCCCGACAAGAGCTTGCTGTCTACATGCTGACGTATGGTCTCCAAAGCCCTCCCGTGAGCGTTACCTGAATGGTCTCACAGGGCCCCCAGGAGGACCCCATTCGGGAGCAGCAGCAGGGGGCCCCCGAGCAGCCAGGGCCGTCCAAGGTGGCTGGGTGTCCACAGCTATGAGGAACCTCGCCCCGTGGGCTCCGAAAGTGGACAAACAGTCCCCGTTCTCAGCCCTTCAGCTCCGTCATCAGAGCTCTGCGGTCTCACCCTTTGGGGTGTGGTAGACGTTTGGAGTCTCCAGGCAGCCGTTTTTGAAAGGGCTCTTTGTTTATCCGGAAACCACCTGACGATCAGCCAGTGCCTGGGACTGCAGGCCACCCAAAGGGCCCCCGGCTGCCCGCCCGCCCTGTCCTACTAGGTCAGAGCTGCACGGACGTCTCCCAGAGCCAGAGATCCTTCATGCCCTGAGACTGAACACGTGTGTGGAGCGGGAGTAATCATGTCGTCATGCAGAATCTCAGCTGAACACGTACGTGGATCGAGAGCCGTCACGTGGAATCCTGGCCTTCATCTCCGCCAACGTGTGACTATTCCTGACGCACATGCTGAAACCACAGGACAGAGCAGCCAGGGGCTCAGACCCAGGACCCAGGTGCCTGGCCTGGGCTGAAGAGCCCAGACTCCTTGGAGACACACGTCCCATCTCAGAAAACAGAGAAGCAAGCTGCCGCTTTGAGAGCAGAGGGTGCACTGTGGACACTGTCTGCAGTTGGGAGGGGCCCCTGGCTGAGCACCTTAGGGGGGTTCTCTAACTCAGATCTTTGAAAGAAAGACTCATTCTGCAAAAGGCAACGTGTCCTTTGCAAGTGTTAGGGGCTAAGGTTTGTGTGCTTTAAAATTCAGTCATGTATCGGAGCCTAACCCACTGGGGCTGGATTTGGAGGTGGGGTTTCCAAGTGGGATTCTGATCCAGGAGGCTTAGTGTCCTCCCAGGAGGAGACCCCAGAGTCTGTCTGTCTGACTGTCTCCATACAAAGAAGTCAAGCGAGAACACAGGGAGAAGACGGCATCTGCAGGCCAGGAGGGAGCCCTCGGCTGGAAGCAAACCGATCAGCGTCTCGACTCTGGACACCCAGCCCCAGCTACGAAAGTAAATGGCTGCTGTTTATGCAGCCCGCTCTTTTTGTCATGGCAGCTTGAGCTGACGGAGGTAACGGGTGTGTTTTAAATGCGTCACAGAAGGAGAAGGCAGCTGCAGTGTGAAGTACAGGTTTAGAGGAAGCACATGGTTCAGGACCGCACACAAGCTGCTCGTGACCTCAGCCCTGTGTGACCACCCGGCCCTCGGCGCCCCCCCGACTCCAAGGGCCTGGGTGCTGAATTGGGGGCTGACGTGGTGCTCTCTGGGAGAAGGAAATGGCAACCCACTCCAGTGTTCTTGCCTGGAGAATCCCATGGACAGAGGAGTCTGGTGGGCTGCCGTCTGTGGGGTCGCAGAGTTGGACACGACTGAAGCGACTCAGCAGCAGCAGCGGCAGTGGATATATCTCCCTCTTGGCATCACACTGACAAGCCCCCGTGAAACGGCTTAGGGGATGTCCTCCGATGTCAGCCGCCGTCTCCTGGGGCCCTGACGTGGCACCGAGTTCATCTTCGACAGGGTCTCCAAAGTTCCTGACACTCACTCAGGACCACGTCAGTCCTGCGACTTCCAACTTCCTTAACTGCTTCTCACGTGATTTTCTTTCACCTCAACCTCAAAGGTTGCCATTCATTCCCTTTAGATTTGGAAACGCGGCGTTCATTCTGTGCGTCTCCAGCTCGGGCGTCGGTGTTTCTGGGAACCGCGTCCTATCTCTGCGTTTCATCGGGGCGCATTTCTAGTGTGGCGCGTTGAAGTCTCTGCTCTGGGCGAGGGTGTGCCGTGTCCATTCGCCCCACACAGGGGCGCGGCTTCTCGGCCTTCGTGTGTCTGAAGTGGTTTACACGCTGCAGACCCCTCTCTCCTCCCTGAGCGTCTGCAGGGTCACCTCTGAGGCCCCCAACGCCCCCAGGGGCCCCGGGGGGAGTGCATGAGGGGGCTTGAAGGAAAGCTGCCTCTGAGGCTGAGCCTTCGCAGGGGCAACGCCTTCTCCCCCGCGTCTGCGAGTCAGGACTCCAAGGCCGAGCCGCGGCGTCTCGGAGCCTGGCCGGCCAGCTGCCCTGAGCTGGGTCAGGACTGGTGGCTGCCAGGTGGGCCGGTGGGGACACCCCAGGTAGGACCGCTGTGCCCACCTGTGGCTCAGCACTGCTGTTTGTGTTGCTGAAGCTCCCGCTCCGTCCACACCCCGACAAGGACGTCCAGGCATGTCCTCCCCCAGCCTCGCCCGTCTGGGCAGGTGGGCCCAAGCTGGCCCTCACCTGCTGGGGGCTTTGAGAGCTGGACCCTGAGCTGCGAGCTCATGTGATCTCAGCGCCTACTGGTTCCAGGCTGAGCAGGGAGGCTCGTGGCTGGCACACCCCGTCCGCTTGCTGGGTTTTCTCAGCCAGGGTGCTGCCCGGGTCCAAGCCGAAGACTCCAGGTCACTCCTGGGTCAGAGGGCCGGGTGGGAGTCGATGCAGGCCCGGGTCACGGTCATGGCTGACACCCGTCAGGTGACAGCCCAGGGCTCCTAACGGGGGGAGCGAGAGGGTTCTGGGAGTGCGTGGACGGGCCCTGTCTGTGGTCCCACCTGGACCGGCCCACCGTCACATTCCCGGGGCCTCAGCCCCATGGAGCCAAGAGCAGGGGGAGCTGGGGGGAACCGGCCCTTTTGTCTGAAACCCAAGCTGGTGTCTGGAGCCCTGCAGGCAGGCTGGCGGTGCGGTAATAAGATGGTTATCGAACCTCAGAGAGGGGAAGAGTGGGGTAGGGGCTTGTGAAAATGCCGCCCAACCTGCCCCTGTGGCAGATCGGGCCCCCTCTGTTCCGGGGGTGGGGACAGCTATGATTTACGCCAGCATGAGCTCCCTGCAACCTCCCCAAGCCCCCAGGCCCCCAGCTTCCCCCACCACAGTGCCTCCCAAACCACCCATCCCCCTGGGAGGTCACACGCTTTTCAGATGATTGTCTCAGCTCAAGAATTTCTGGGACTTCTTTTGGAATTTCCTCCAGGATTTGCTGTATTTTTGGCTAAGACAGTAAGTCTTAAATAGAAAATGTCTCTCTTCCTATCGCCTGCCATCCCACTCCATGGCGTCAGATTTTTAATTCTGAAATTAGATCTTCCCTCTTACAATCAAGCAGACGTTGTTTGTGGAACTTTGGGGATAAATAAAGTGAATGATAATGCTGGATTAGTACCCTTTTTGGTGGGTTACTTAGGTGGTTCACACGCCGTCCTGAAGTCAAGTCCAAAGTGGGGCGGGGGGCCACTGGATTCCGTCTGTGAACAGGATTGGTGTGAATGAAGGGCTTCTGGGGTAACTGTTTCAAAAGCCAGGGAATCTGCTTCAGGAAATACAGCCATCACTGCTTTCAAGTCACATCCTATAAATCCACACATCAACAAACTGCAGAAATAATGCTCTTCTCTGAAATTTTAATACAGCATCGCAGTGAGCAGCCAGGGGCCCTCTCGGCCCCAGGCAGGTTTGGAAGAAAAAGTTAAATGAGGAAGTTTCTGTCTCTGGAAGATTTCCAAGGCAAGACAATGCCTCCTTCACCCAAGATCCTCGAAACTTGGATGGGGTTTCTCCAGGCTCTGATACCAGGAAACGTATTTTTAGATCAGGAAAGAGTATGTGGGAGGTGGTAGGGGCGGGGTCGGGGGTGGCCACAAGGTGCTGGCAACTGTTTAACAGCTGGATCTCAGAAAAATGTGTGTGTGCGTCTGTGCATATGCGTGTGTGTGTGTGCAAGTCAGCCTTTCTGATGGGAGGGCTGTGAAATACACAACTTAGAAATAACGAGGAGTCCGCAGCGCTCCTGTTGTGAGTCAGCTCGTCCCCACCGGAAGGTGCGGGTAACCCTTGCGGGGCCCTGGGCGTCTGCAGGCAGCCTCTGGGTGCCGTCCCCCAGGACCCGACACACGGAGCTGCTCCTCGGTCCGCTTGCTTTCTCCTGACTTGTCATCCTTCCACCTGATATGCGATCTGCCCAGATGGCTTCTCACTCTGCATTTGTCCAAATTCAGTTGATTAAGATGAAGCTTCTCTCAGCTCCAGCACTCCTGATGGGAACAGTGCTGTCTTTTCTTTATTTTTTTTAGCTTTTCATGCTGCTCCAGCGGTGAGAACAATGTTGAGTGGCGCATTGTTTCATCGTGGCTGTGACTAACAATTATTTGGAAAAGTTGCCCCGGATTCACAGTTGCCTCTGCGAGCTGGTGCCGGTGGGGCTATGGCATGTCTGGGAATGGGGGGGGGGTGGTGGCCAGGCTGGGTCAGTGGGGGTTCTGCAATTCTGGGAAGTTTAGGCCTGTCTCAGGAGAAAGAATTCCCAGGATTTCCTAGACTCGTGTGAACTTGCCAGTATCTCGGGGTGTTCAGCTCATCTCTGCCCCCAGTTTAGCAAGAGGAGGGACGAATGTGAGGTTTGGTGTCCTGGGAATGTCCTGCTGGTTCGCAAGTTTGTTGGGGCAGGTTTGGGACAATCAGAAAAAGATTTACCTGATTGTTCCCTTCTTAGCTTAACTCCCGGTTACTAAACAAAATAAGGGAGTTCTTGGAACTTACAGAGACGATGGATCTATCTGGGGCCCCTGAGAAGCAGGCTGAGGTGTTCAGCTCATTTAATAAATAGATTCTTAATAGAACCAACCCATCTTCCATTTGCCTTCATCTTTCTATATTAAAGAAAATTCCACAACTCAGAGAGTAAGAAAGGAATTTACATATTTTTCTTTGGGCTTCCTTGATGGCCCAGATGATAAAGAACCCACCTGCAGTGCATGAGATCCGGGTTCAGTCCCTGGGTTGGGAAGATTCCCTGGAGAAGGGAATGGCAACCCACTGCAGTACTCTTGACTGGAGAATTCCATGGACAGAGGAGCCTGGTGAGCTACAGTTGCGGCGTAAGGAGTCAGACATGACTGAGTGACTAACACTTTCACTTTATGGAAAGAGGAGCCTGGTGGGCTATAGTCCATGGGGTGCAAAGAGCCAGACACGACTGAGTGACTAACACTTTCACTTTGCACACAACCCGAATTCCCTGACTCACAGGCTGTTCACGACGTCAGAACATGTGCTGAGCCCCGCAGTTATCCAGAGCCTCTGCCTTCAGTTACCTAGAGCTCTACTTTACAGAAAACCTTGATCAACAGGTAGATGGACTCTGAGTGGATGAGCTTTTCTGTTCCTGTAACTCCAGGCACGCTCTGTCCTGGCTGCAGACCACGTGGCCCCATTTGTGTTCCACTCCAGGCTGGGCCTCTTGGGGGTCCTTCCCAGGATCCTGATGGAGGGAGGAAGGGAGATGCTTTGTCCAGAGGTGGCCATCTGAGTACCAGCGCTGTTTTCTTGAGCAGGGAGGAAGAAAAATTCTGCTTCCTTGAGAATTTTCAAGAAGTCCCAGAATTGAGATGAAGTCATCTTAATTGGTTTGGATGTATGCGTAACTTGAGAGCAGGCTTCCCTGGTGGCTCAGAGGTAAAGAATCTGCCAGCAATGCAGGAGACCTGGGTTCGATCCCTGGGTTAGGAAGATCCCCTGGAGAAGGCAATGACAACCCGCCCCAGCATTCTTGCCTGGAGAATCCCATGGACAGAGGAGCATGGTGGGCTACAGTCCAAGGGGTGTGAAGAGTCAGACACGCCTGAGCAGCAGCAGCAGCAGCTAACTTGAGAGTACCCTTGTGCGGAGCGCACACTGGTCTGTGGGGTCCGTTCCACCCGGAGCATGGCTGGGCCTCTGGAGTGCTGCTTGGAAGGGTCTGGGTGGTATGGATGGGGACAAAGTGGTGTCGAGTGGGCAGGCAGCAGGATGCAGTGACTTTGAGGAGGCCTTGATGAACAAGAGTTGTGTCAGAGAAGATGGAGAGGAGTGGGGGAATTCCAGAGCTCTGTGGGAGAGAAACACGCGCTGAAGATGGGTTGGACACGAGGCTGCTGTAGAACTGTGTGGATGAGGGTGCTGGGGGCCCACTCAAGAGCCCTGGAAGATGGCCTGTGAGGGCAGGTGGGGTTTGCTCCTGTTATCCTGACTCTGAGCTACGATATCCACATGGAAGCCCTGTTAGAGACAAGATTGATCCTGAGCTCATCAAAGGCATCTGGTGGGAGACAAGACCGTGAAAGCTGTCTTCCATGGAAGACTGACTGGAGTCGGGGTCATAGGTGAGATTCCCCAGGGAGAGAGTTTGGACGAGCAGGATGAGCAGGAACAAGCCTTGGGAATGCTGGCGTTTAGCAGCCCGGGAGAGGAGACGGGTCAGGAAGGAAGCAGAGATCAAGCGGCCAGGGAAGTCTCTGAAGTCAGAGGAGAGAGCGGGGAGGGACAAGAGGTCTGTCCCAGGCACACCCAGAGCACTGCCAGAACATTTTACAAGCGCACGTCTGATCAGAGGCAGCGCCTGGCAGCACCACTGTGCCATCTGTCCTCAGATAGACAGTTTCCCCGAGAGCCAGGCCTGATGACTTTCCCCGACACATCCCATTGCTATCCCCTCCTCCCGCAGCACCTTCAGCGCTCCGGCTAACTGTCTGTCTGCCTGGCCCTCCCTTCTGGCCTATTGCAATCAGCCCTCTGAAGCCGGGAAGTGCTGCTGGGGTCTCCTCCCCCTCGCACTTTGTCCTTCCAGCCTGGGTCTCACTGGAGCCCCTGTGCTGCCTTCATTCTGCCCCTTTCCGGGGCCCGCTGGGCCCAGGTGCCTACTGTCTCATCTCAGCCCTGTCCAGCCCCTGGGCTGTCCTGGAAGGTGGAGGAGCCCGCTCGTCTCTCACTTCTGTTCTATTAAGGTGGTTCCTGTTTCCTGAGCTCAGGCGTTTCCTGTTTTCCCAGAGAGGATGGCGGTGGGGGGTGAGGGTGCCCCGCCTTGGCTTGGTGCTGGCTGTGCCGGGCCGTGGGCGCTCCTGGCCACCAGGAGGTCGCCCGGGTTTCCCGGCTCAGCTGCTGCGCGGCCTGGGCGGCAGGGGTTGCGGGCTGTTTCCCTGGCGCCTCTTTCCCCGGGGAGCTTGCCCTTGCTGGTTCACTCGTGGGTGCGTCAGCGCCTGTGCTTCGTGTGCTGGAAGCCCTGCCTGTCTCGGGCGAGGGCAACCCCAGTTCTCACCCGCTTTAGAGGCCAGGCCTCACCCGTCTTTCATCGCTGACCTTGATGATGCAATTCCACCCGTCAGAACGGTGTGTGGAGCCCCGCGGCCCGACACGCTCGCGACGCCACTGCACCCTCAGCCCCTGCCCTTCTAACGCCATGTGTGTTGGTGAAGCATATGACAACGTGCAGCTGAACACACACACGTGCACGCGCAGGCGCAGCGCGTCCCCCCGCGGCTTCGTGGCTCTGTGCAGGCAGCTTCCTCCCCCAGGATAGGCTCCCTCTGGTGACACAGGGGTCTCACTGTGTCCTCACTGCCGGTGCCGACCCCTCCCGAGGCCTCAGTGCCTCCCTGGCTGCCGCAACTTGCAAACACCTTTCCTCTCCCAGAGCAGGGTTGACGACCACCTGTTCTGATAACTAGCTTTCACCTTTGATTAATTTATTTGATTTCAGGTGCTGAAAAATGCGGACTATTTCACGTCGCCTTTGCAATAGCAAGCTTTAAGAGCAGGGCTCTCCCGCCTCCCTCCCCTCCCTCCTTTCTCTCCCTCTTCCCTCCCCCTCTGGTCGCCCCTCTGCTGACACAGAGGGGGGAGCGGGCGCAATGGATGAAGAGCAGAGAGGGTGGGAGAAGCATTTCCCGCGGATCCACATAGACGTGCGCTCTGCCACCTCACCCTGTCTTCTAGGTAACTTTATACTTAGATTATCACTGAACATGTGAATTTTTACACCCAGACGCACAGGAACTGTTTAAGTGTAGTTAATTATATCCCTTCAGGACATGTTCGTTTTTGCACAAACATACTTCTGAGTTTTTATCCTCTTTTGCTTATGTAACAGATAAGAGATTCTAGAAGAACAGGTGAGAACATCTCCCAAAATGTGTGGACTGAGTTCGGTGCATTTGGTCAGTTAAGTTATGGGAACTTTACTGCAATTAGTTAACCTGAAATAATATGTAAAACAATAAAGAGAATAAATACAATCTTAGGAGCAGAAATCGGATGATCTAATAATCTTAGTAATAATATTTATTGCGTTCTCCTGTGTGCCAGGTATCGTTTGCATTGCGTACACTCTCACCCTGACCTTTTCAGTGAGGGATGGATGAGGAAACTCAGAAGGTTAAGCAATATGTCCAAGGTCATCAGCCTCTCACAGACACTGAGACTGGAGCCAGTCTCCAGTCTTTGAGTCTAAACCCAGAGTCTCCATTCAGAAGAGCCTCACTATCCACTTACCAGGAATTTGCTTAACATGGACATCAAAAATTCAAAATAAATAACATAAACAGTTTTTGTTTGGCGAATTATATTGAAAAATAAAGCTTGAAGATATGCAAATAAAATTCTTTTTCCACAGGTTTACCAGAATTTAGGTTTTCATTGCAAGTATGTCTGACTTTTATTAAAAATCGTGACGAATCCAGCGCTGTGGGAGTGTTGCCTGGTACACTTTTCTCGATGGAATTTTATGTGGCAAGATTCTGCCTGTCCTATTTGGAGGCAGAAAGAAGGCAATTTTTGCAAATGTCTAGGTCAGTTTTCCCAAAGGCTGTTCTTGACCTGAAATAGTACTCTTGTGAATTTGTGGTTTGCCACCATTTAAGTTGTTTTTCTCTTTGCCACTGAAGTTGAGCTTCACATGCTTGTGTCTGTCTGGGAAGTCAAATAGTTCTTTCATGTTTGTACTTTCATTGAATTCACAGGATAATGCATCCTGCAAGCTTGTGCTTTCACTGAATTCTCCGCGTAAGGCATTCTGCAAGCTTCTTAATTTTATTTTGTTATCACCTTCCATTGTATTCTGGGTTTCCCAGGTGGCACGAGTGGTAGAGAACCTGCCTCCAGTGCGGGAGACACAGGAGACTTGGGTTCAGTTCCTGGGTCGGGAAGATCCCCCGGAGCAGGAAATGGCAGCTGCTGCTGCTGCTGCTGAGTCGCTTCAGTCGTGTCCGACTCTGTGCGACCCCATAGACGGCAGCCCACCAGGCTCCCCCGTCCCTGGGATTCTCCAGGCAAGAACTCTGGAGTGGGTTGCCATTTCCTTCTCAAATGCCTGAAAGTGAAAAGTGAAAGTGAAGTCGCTCAGTCGTGTCCGACTCTTTGCGACCCCATGGACTACAGCCCACCAGGCTCCTCCGTCCATGGGATTTTCCAGGCAAGAGTACTGGAGTGGGGGGCCATCGCCTTCTCCGAGGAAATGGCTACCCACCCTAGTATTCTTGACTGGGAAATCCCATGGACAGAGGAGCCTGGCGGGCTACCGTCCCTGGGGTCACAAGAGTCAGACACAACCGGGCACACACACATGTGTTGTATTAAATGTTCAACCTTCAATGACCAGGGAAGAGCCACAGGGACAGCCCCTGGGATGAAGGGCTCCCCTTCCCTTGGGGCAGGAGATAAGGCCCTCCCTACAGGACTCGAGCTTGGTCAGGTGACTTGTTGCAGCCAGTGGAGTACCTGGGGGATGATGTCATCAGGAGCTTTACATGTGCTGTTTGCTTGGCTTCTGAGGGGTTCCTGCCCGCAGTGTAGACAGAATGGTCATCTGAGTTAGATGCGCCCGTTCCAGTCCATTTTAGTTCGCTGATTCCTAAAATGTCAGTGTTCACTCTCGCCACCTCCTGTTTGACCGCTTCCAGTTTGCCTTGTTTCATGGTCCTGACATTCCAGGTTCCTGTGCAGTACTGCTCTTTACAGCCTTGGGCTTGACTTCCCTCACCAGGCACATCCTCAGCTGGGTGTTGTTTTGCTTTCGTTCCATCTCTTCAATCTTTCTGGAGTTATTTCTCCACTGATCTCCAGCAGCATCTTGGGCACCTACTGACCTGGGGCGTTCCTCTTTCAGTGTCATATCTTTTGCCTTTTCATACTGCTCATGGGATGGGGTTCTCACGGCAAGAATCCTGAAGTGCTTTGCATTCCCTTCTCCAGTGGACCACATTTGGTCAGACCTCTCCACCGTGACCCGTCCATCTTGGGTGGCCCTACGCGGCATGGCTCATAGTTTCACTGAGTTAGACGAGGCTGTGGCCCATGTGATCAGATCGGTTAGTTTTCTGTGATGGTGGTTTTCAGTCTGTCTGTCCTCTGAAGGAGAAGGATAAGAGGCTTTTGGAAGTTTCCTGGTGGGAGAGACCGACTGAGGTGGAAACTGGGTCTTGTTCTGATGGGTGGGGCCGAGCTCAGTAAATCTTTAATCCAATTTTCTGTTGATGGTCAGGGCTGTGTTCCCTCTCTGTTATTCACCTGAGGTCAAACTACAGTGGAGGTAATGAAGATAATGGGGACCTCCTTCAAAAGGTCCCACGATGCACTGCCCTCCAGCGTCCCCGACCCTGCAGCAGGCCCCCGCCGACCCACGCCTCCACCGGAGACTCCTGGACACTCAGGGCCAGATCTGGGCCACTCTCCTGTGGGGGCGCTGCGCCCTTCTCCTGGTTCCTGGTGTGTGCGAGGTTTTGTTTGTGCCTCCGAGAGTCTGTTTCCCCAGTCCTGTGGATGTTCTGGCGGCTCTATGGTGGGGTTAATGGCAACCTCCTCCGAGAGGGAGTATGCCATACCCAGGTCTGCTTCCCCCAGAGCCCCGCCCCTGCAGCAGCCCGCTGCTGACCTGTACCTCTGCAGGAGACACTCAGACACAGTTCTGTCCCAGTCTCTGTGGGGTCCTGGGTCCTGGTGCACACAAGGTTTGTCTGAGCCCTCAGAGCATCTCTGGAGGGTGTGGAGTTTGAGTCTAACAACGACTGTGGAAAATCCTGAAAGAGATGGGAATACCAGACCACCTTACCTGCCTCCTGAGAAATCTGTATGCAGGTCAAGAAGCAACAGTGAGTGGACATGGAACAACAGACTGGTTCCAAATAGGAAAAGGAGTATGTCAAGGCTGCATATTGTCACCCTGCTTATTTAACTTCTGTGCAGAGTACATCATGAGAAATGCTGGACTGGATGAAGCACAAGCTGGAATCAAGATTGCCGGGAGAAATATCAATAACCTCAGATATGCAGATGACACCACCCTTATGGCAGAAAGTGAAGAGGAACTAAAAAGCCTCTTGATGAAAGTGAAAGAGGAGAGTGAAAAAGTTGACTTAAAGTTCAGCATTCAGAAAACGAAGATCATGGCATCCGGTCCCATCACTTCATGGCAAATAGATGGGGAAACAGTAGAAACAGTGACAGACTTTATATTTTGGGGCTCCAAAATCACTGCAGATAGTGACTGTACCTAAACAGCATATTAAAAATCAGAGACATTATTTTGCCAACAAAGGTCCATCTAGTCAAAGCTATGGTTTTTCCAGTAGTCATGTATGGATGTGAGAGTTGGACTATAAAGACAGCTGAGTGCCAAAGAATTGATGCTTTTGAACTGTGATGTTGAAGAGGACTCTTGAGAGTCCCTTGAACAGCAAGGAGATCCAACCGGTCCATCCTAAAGGAAACCAGTCCTGAATATTCATTGGAAGGACTGATGCTGAAGCTGAAACTCCAATCCTTTGGCCACCTGATGCAAAGAACTGATTCACTGGAAAAGACCCTGATGCTGGGAGGGATTGGGGGCAGGAGGAGAAGGGGATGACAGAGGATGAGATGGTTGGATGGCATCACCAATTCAATGGACATGAGTTTGAGCAAGCTCTGAGAGTTGGTGATAGACAGGGAAGCCTGGCAAGCTGCAGTCCATGGGGTCACAAAGAGTCGAACCTGACTGATCAGCTGCACTGAACTGAACTGTGCTTGCTTGGCTCTTGTGTTCCTGCTGTTGACTGTGAAACGCATGCTAGTGTTGGGAGGATGAGACACTTGGAGTAACTCAAACCCAACCTGTGGTCTGTCCCTAAGGCCAGACAGGGCCTCCCAGCCAAGCCAGCTGGACCAGCTGGGCCCCAGTCCCCCAGCGCTGCTGGGGTGGGGGCAGGACCCTATGCTGTGAGCCCCTCAGCTTTGGGGTCACCGTCACAGCAGGATGCAGCCAGAGTCGGTAACGTTTTGGCCAACAGAGATGCCGACAGCCTGGGCGGAGCTGGAAACACTTCCCACGGCGAGGACCGGCTGAGTGCGTCATCACTTCACCGGTGTCTTCATCTTACAGCCATTTTTGCTGCCCTTACGACTTTACAACTGCGGGCACTAGGTTTTCCAGGGTCTTGTGGAAATAGGTCTCTGGCGATCTATTTCACCTAGGGCAATGGTTTATCTCTCAGGTGGCTTGGAGTCACAGTGTGAACTGGGCTTGTTACCAGGCACCTGTCTGGCGTGTCTTCCGCAAGCCGTCTCTCCCAGCCAGGGGAGGGGAGACCAGGCACTCCTGTTCCTGCTGCAGTGAGGCTTCTCCAGGTCCTGAAGAGGCCCCCACCCAGGTGGTGTCCCCGGGGCTGGGACACACCACAGCTCTGAACTCTCAGCGTTTCTGACCACAAGGGAAGAAGTGCGGACTCGTAGTCCCTATGTGTTACTCAGACCTGCCAAAACTCCTCCAAAGCAGCTGCGTCCCTGCGACCTACCCCTCCTCCCTTCACCCGCTCCCCAAGGAAAGCCGAGCTCTGCCAGGGCTGGGAGACATGGAGCTGGGAAGGGGAGGGGGCTGGGTTCAGATGGAAAACAGCTCAGAGGGCTGGGCTCCCAGGGGAGGCTGACCCACGGCCCCGGGCAGGGAGAGGAGCGAGAGGCATGCTCTCCTGTCCCAGAAAGACAAGTGGCCTTCATGGAGGCCGGCACAGGCCGCTGCTGGTGGCGCTTCTCTCACAGAGCCAACTGCAAAATGAAAAATAAGCCAGATGAAAAACTCTCCATGGCTCCAATAAGGCAGTGACCCTGAAGCCAGTCATGTGTGCAAATCGACTGGGGTGATGTAATCCAGGTCAGGCGATTCAGCATTAACCGCCAGACCTGGGTCTATTTAGGTTCAAATAAAAGAGAGATCAATGATTAATCGGCTTTATTCAATTTAGGCAAAACCACATTCTCTGTGCCCTACATACTGGCCCTGGGGGTCCCTTTCCGACACCCCCGCCCCTAGGAGGAAGCCACTGGCTTCACTTTGGGGATAAGCTTTTTAATATTTCTGTTTATGCACTTGCCGCGTGCCCCTAGTGGATTCTGCCCCAAGTCTCTGAAAGAGACCCACGATGTGCGTTTTGGTGACTTTCTTTGTGTTTCTTTGATTTGGTTCTATGCTTCTGAGTCATTGAACTGCTAGGGGTGTGAATGACTCATTTCCCTTGATACGTGCGTGTATGTATTTTTTTCCCATTGAGAGTGTGTCCTTTAAGTTCTCTTGGTTAAAGTTTAGAACCCCCTCTTATTTCTAGTCACCTGAAAGTGATACCAATTTTGGGGGGTTGTATGAACCTATTCATTTTGGAACCAACCCCAGGCCATTTGAGTTGAAGGAGGAAATAGCGAGGAAAGAAAGCGTGCAGGTTTCGGCCACATTTGGAGATGGTGCTGTAGTTTGAAAATATTATTAATGAGATAATAGGGAAAGTGACATTAAAAATAATGAGCTCTCTCTATTCAGCATTTTGTGGTGACCTATACGGGAGGAGAATCTGGGGAGCAATATGTACATATACGAGCCACTTTGCTACGTAACTGAGGCTGACACAGCACTGTAAATCAAGCATACTTCAATTTAAAAATAAAAATTGAATAAAAAATAAAATAAAATAAATAAAAATAAAATAAAATAAATAAAAAATAAAATTAAAAAAAATAAATTAACTGAGGAAAAGCCCTCCCAGGAAGCCATTAGGGAGTTGAGGTCTTTTGAGCATTAACAACCTGCTCTCCTTCTTTGACACCTTGGAATAAATGCTGTACTTTCCTTCAACACAAGAAAACAATAGATAAACGGACTTCCCTGGCAGTCCAGCGGTTAAGACTCCATGCTCCCAAGGCAGGTGGTACAGGTTTGACCCTGGTGGGGGAACTACATCCCACACGCTGCATGGCACAGCCCCAAAAGGAAACAAAAAGCAAGATAGTAGATGAAAATTAATGAGCTCTCCTCTTTGAGTAAAATCAATAGAAAGGCAGAAAAATTGAGTTGGATCTAGTCATGCCAGACCCACTCCCTAGTGACTTGCTTTGGAATTTCAGAGTCTTTGACGGAAAAGCAGAGAAACCTTAGATCAGGGCTATGGGCATTTGGTCAAGTGCTGTCAGCAGCCAGGGCCCCTCCCTGCTGGAGCAACACCTCCACCAGCTTTCAAAGGTCTCCAGGCCGAGCTGAGAATCAAGAGCTGCCGAGTGTGGCTTCAGATAACTGTGACGTGCGACGGTTTCCTCTGCAATTTAAGGCTGTGATTAAAGCCTATGAATAGCTTGAAGTGTGAAGCTGAAGCAGATCAGACTTGGAGCCCAATCGCAGCCTGCTGCTAAAGCAGGAGACACGTTTCTGGGTCTGAGTGAGCAGCAGAGGGGAGGCAGCTGGCAGAGGGTGGGCACAGTGCCGGCTGGACCCCTCTGGCTGGAGGCCCCGGGGCCTGCAGATGCGACTCTGCTCATCGGCCAGTGGGGCCAGCAGACCCGCTTCACCCGCTCGGCCGCCTCCGCTCTCTTCCAGCCGGAGGCTGGGTCCTCTTCACCGTTCGCCCGCAACTCGGGGGAGCAGAGGACAGGCCCTGTGTCCCAGTTCCGGCCTGCTGTCCAGGACTGGGGTCTCAGCTACAGCGGAGAAGTCCCCTTTGTTATAGGGATGACCCCACCCCACAGTTTCTGGGAGGTGCCTTGCCTTCTGGAGCAGAAATCTAGAGCAGTGATGAGATTCTCCTGAACCGACCTGGCCTGCCAGCCCGAGAGGGGTCCACAGCCATGGTCTCCTGGCCCCGGAGATGCAGACAGCAGATAGCTCCAAGGCCTTCAGCATTCCCAAGAGGATTTTGGAATGTGTTTATTGTGTATGTATAACATGAATGTTTACGTATAGAGAATACATTATATAGTTATTATATATTTAAAATAATATATACAAGTGATAGTTTAATATAAACATTTGACCCATGAACAACACAGGTTGGAGCTCAAAGGTCCACTCAGATGCAAGTTTTTTCCAGTAAGTACTACAGTATAGAACCTCAGATATGAGAGTTGATTATAAAGTTGTACTCAAATTTTCAACTTACCATCCTGAGTTGTTCAAGGGTCAACACTATCATGGGGTTCCCTAGTGGATCAGTGGTAAAGAACCCGCCTGCAAAGCAGGAGCCACAGGAGAGGTGGTTCAAACCCTGGGTTGGAAAGATCCCCTGGAGGAGGGCACGGCAGCCCACTCCAGTATTCTTGCTGGAGAATCCCACGGACAGAGGAGCCTGGCGGGCTTCAGTCCATGGGATCACAGAGAGTTGGACACGACTGAGTGACTAACACTTACACTTACTTATTTAAATGGTCTCTAGGGTGTAATAAGCACTCTGTCAATATTAGGACCAGAAGTCTTTCTTTGTTTTTAAACAGATATATGCATGTATCTAGAGAAAGCTTTTATTGATCAAAAAAATCAGTATCATTTGAGGCTGGGGGTCCTTATCCCCCTCTCTTAAGGGCAATGTGACCCAATGCAGCATTTCTGACTGTAGATCAAAGCAGAAAGCCAGGATTCCAGAGCCAGCCATGTATCCTTCTATTCAAAATAGTGATCAAGAGAAAGGGTAAAATAAATCATCAGAGAAAGCTGAGTGAATACCCATTTTTCCAACAGATGCATTTTGAGGGCAGCACACCCCCAGGCGACCCTCCCTGTCATTCTTTTTTCTGACAGACACCCCAGCTCAGGGGTGCCCACATGCTCAGATAGGGGACCAGAGGGAACTCATACACCCTCCAGGCCCTGGCGGGCACCATCGGGTGGCTGGTGCAGCGTAGTCTTAGCTGCTCGTGGCATGCCTGCCCCACACAGGAAGGGCTTCTAGTGTTAGACTCCCAGGCTCTTTCTTATTCAGCTTGGACGTAGATAAAAAGCAGATGAAGTCTTAAATCTGCAGACAACCTCTAAAACTTATTTCATTTACTAAAAACTAGCCTTGAAATTTTCATACTCTAAGCATACACACTTTAGTTAAAAAAATCTTATGGGGGTTTTTCCTGAAAAAGTTCATTTCTACAGCGTGAGAATTCCTGAAGAGTGAAGCCTGTTTCTCAGGGCGCATCCAGATGCTCACCACCGGCTGGGCAGGGCCCTTCCTCGCCTTAGGCGGGACATCCTGTATCATCCGCTCTGGGTCTGTAATGACCTCCCCTCTGCCTCCCCGTCTGTGTGTCCCGTCAATGTCCAGGCTTCTGGGTGGTGTCCAAGCACACGCCCCATCAGTAGAAACTTTTGAGCAGGCAGCTCCCAATTTATATATGAACTATGGAGCAAGGTTGTTGTATTAACAGATGCCCCCAGAGAGAAACCATAAACAAGCATGTTTGGGAATGTGGCTGCCTTCTTTTCATTGCCTGGAGGGTCTTCTTGCCCACCTTCTGAGTGGACACGACCGAGCCGGCCGTCTGCAGAGGCAGAGCGACAGGGAGGGCCGTGTGGATGTGTGCGGCCTTCAAAGTATGTCCACTTTGGAAAAATGGGCATTTACTCAGCTTTCTCTGATGGTTTATCTTTCTCTTGTTCACTATTGTGAATAGAAGAATATATTCCGCAATTCCTTTGGGGCATCTTTTTATAATTCTTCCGTGAGTTTACTTAAGTTTCCTCTAATTTCCACCCTGACTGCTGCATACTATTGCTCCAGAAAAGGACTGAGCGAAGCAAAGTGCGTCCAGTCCATGGATGCTCCTTGCTTGTCTGAACAGGAGCCTGGGAAGATGTGTCTTTAATTCTCTACTCTTTTTATCGACAGCTGGTATTATTACTATTATTGGCTTTCAATGTCTTTGAATTTCAATTTTTCAGTTTCACTGAATTACTGTCGCCTGTGTCTCCTGCTTTAAAGAAAAAAAGGCCAGTGTCGTTTTTGACAGCGACTGTATTTGAGGGTGGGCAGCGCACCCAGTGCGGTATCTAGCAGGCCAAGACCCAACACACACCCAGGAAAATCCTCAAAATTATGTGACTGTTTCCTCTCCCACCGAGAGACAGACCCCTTTATTGTCAACCAAAGCAATCTTTTATTTTTTTTTTCCATTGTGACCATTCTTACTAGCACATCGAAAGAGTCACATGCAGATGAAAACCGCCAATAATGGAAAGCATGAATATTTATTGATGTCTCGTTACGCGCTTGGCATCGGAGCCGAGCAGATGACAGGCTTCATCTGTCCCATTAATTCTGAGGCTGGTGGGGGAGGGCAGCCCCGGGGTGGGTGCGCCGTGGGGAGGGTCTCCCTAGCGCGCAGCAGGGATGTGGGCTCGTCAATTCCTGCTTCTGCAGGTCGCAGCCCGAACCGCTGCGGTCTGTCTGCACCCAGCCTCGCCCCGCCCGGCCCCTGCCCTCCTTCCCCTTACCCGTCCCTCTTCCTGCCCACCATCCCCTGGGGCCCGGAGCCTCCTGGGAATGGTGCTGAGAGCTTCAGACTCTGTCCTTCAGCAAAGTAGCAGGAGAAAGGCCCCGGGCTGTGGCCTCAGGGCAGTGGGACGGCCCATCTGGCAGGCGGCTCAGTGACAAGCTGACAGTCACAGCAGAGTGTAGCGAGCTCTCTGGACACAGGCCCGGGGGCTGGCGGGTTGTGGCAGCATCTGGGAGCACTTTCCTGGGGGGCATGGACACGGTCTACACCGTCAGGGGACTCGGGTTCAGCGAGTGTGAGACATACACAGACCCCATGGCCCTGAGTTCAAGTAGACACAGGAGTGAAGGACAGAGACCGTGTCCCCAGGGTCCCAGGCCTGTGTGTTCTTAGAAACACCACGGACCTGAAGCCTAGAACTTCCGGGGGTTGAACTGTGTCCTCCACGCTCCCCTCCCCAAACCAGACCTGAGTTCTAAGCCTGTGCCTGTGAAGTGACCTCATTTGGAAATAAGGTCAGATTGAGGTAGACGTGATCAAATTACATTGAGGTCATTAGGGTGGGTTTGATCCGCTAGGGTGGGTGTTCTTATAAGGAGGGGCGATGTCACGTGGGGACTCGGCCCAGGAAAATGCCTGGGGGTGCAGCAGAGGCGTGAGGTGGCCGCTTGAGGGCAATGCCAAGGCTGCCGCCCCGCAACGCCGGGAGGGGACAGAGAGGCTGGGGACAGACCCTCCCCCCCGACCCTCCCAGAGAGCATGGCCCTGCCGACAGTTGACCTCAGACGTCTGGCCACTGGGCTGTGAGAGAATTGACTGGTGCTTCTTTCAGCTGCCCAGAACAACAATCCCACGAACCGCCCTCCAGGAGAGCCTGCAGAGACGGCATGGCAGCAATTACAGGGACAAGGAGAGTCCAGCATGGCCCCACGTGTGCCTCATGGCACGTCCCCTTCACGTCCCCACCGTCCTGTCGGTGGAGGGATCACCGCGGTTGGCAAGTCCTGAGTGTGTGAATCACAGGCTGTAGGGTGAGCACACTTGTTCTCAAGAGAGTCCTCTTGACACCCTGGCCACATGGGCACTGGGCTACTCCCCAGGGAATGTTCCAAGACGCTGATCTCCCCACGCCTTCCTGGAAGGCTGCCCCGAGGTCCCCACGCCTTCCCAGAAGGCTGCCCCGAGCTCCCCTGGGCCGAGGGAAGCCGAGGACTCGGCGGCTGACTCTTCACTCTGAGTTTTCAGCAGAGCCATGCAGGGTGGTCTCACTCCTTCCTGCTGGCTCAGGCCGCCTCGGCCGTAATGCACACGTGGCCCCTCTAGTGGTCCCCCTGCCAGCTTCCTTCAAGCCTGATGACTTTTCAGGGAGAGGCAGGGGTCTCCGTGCTCACCACCCCAGCCCTGAGCTCCGGAGTCACAGCTCTGAGAGCATGGGACCCCCGCCCCCTCCGCCCGCCGTCAACGCCAACCTGCAGGTTCCAACGCCAGCCATCAGTTTTGATTCCAGCCGTCCTGTCCCCACCTGCAGGGCGGGGCCTGGAGACCAGGTCTGCCACACGCCATCCCCAGGCAGGCGTGCCCCCTGAGGGTCCAGGCCGACACCGGCGTCAGCTGCACCACGCTGGGGGCCAGGCCATCTGGGGTCAACGTGGGCTGCATGCCCCCCATGCTGGGCACCGCAGGTGGGAATCTGATCCCTTTGTTCCGTCAGGGGTGTCAGCTGCTGACGGCCGGTGCAGAATGGTCCCTCTTCTGAGACTGGGTTTCTCTTGGCCTTTATCCACCCTGTTCTGTAACCAAACCCCAAAGCAGAGAAGGTCAGCCTTTCTGCTTGTTTTTCACCTAAAACGCACTGGGAGCCACTCTCGAAGCTGGAACTTGAAAAGAGGAAAACTATTTGACTGTGAGTAGCACTCCCACCCTGGGAAGCTCCTCCAGATCTGACAGCATTAGTTTCCTGCCTTCTGAAACAGGAGACATTTTTCTGAGCTTACCACCGGCTGCCCTGGACGGAGCATTTATCTTGCATTTTCTGATTTACGGTCATAGAGGTTCCGTCGGGTTTTCACTCCTGTTGTTTATCGGGTGAAAGGACAGATTCCGAAAGGTGCAGGTCATTGCAGGGCTGGGGCTGACGGGGAGGGGCGAGGGCTGCAGGGAGGAGGCTGTGAGCTCCGCAGGCCACGGCATGGGGCTGCGGGACAGCGTGGTCTCCCCACGTCTCGAGTCCTGTCTGCACCCCGCCGTCCTGTCCGTGGAGGGGTTTCTCCCTCCCGGGCAGGGTTCTCTTGGTGGCGGGTGGCTAGGCCCCAGGGCCTCTGCGGGAGCACTGCTGATGGCCTGTCCTGCTGTCTGTGGGCCCAGCCGGGGGGGCCTCCCTGATCCCTGCCTGAGGGGTGAGACCTGCTCTGCCTGCTCCCTCTAGAGAGCTCTCAGCCCCCAGGGATGCGGGAGCCCACACCTGCAGGCACGTGCTGCCCCACCACTGGTGCCAGGCCCCAGCCTCCACAGGCCTGCGAGGTGGGGCCGGATGCTAGCCTGTGACTCAGGGACTCGGGGGAGGCGGTAGGCGGGTGATGCTGAGGGTGGGAGGAAACTCCCCGATGATCCCTGAACACCTCCCCAGGCGGTGACTTGCTGTCTCCACCCACTGGCCCATGTCTCTGGGGGTCCCGAGCCATCCCTACACACTGGGCACTCACAGCCTGGCCGGCCCCCTCACTTCCACACTCTGCTC
>NW_024070188.1:88756213-88758873 GCF_014754425.2 Oryx dammah | reverse complement strand
GGGCACTCACAGCCTGGCCGGCCCCCTCACTTCCACACTCTGCTCCTGGGATCCCAGGAGCCCCAGGTGTGAGTTCTTTGGGCACCTCCCCCATCCAGGGCCCCCTGGACCATTTCCTCCCCTGGGACCCACAGTCCTGCTGACGTGGCTCCTTGTCAGGCCTCAGGAGAAAGCAGCCCTTCTGAGCTCCTGTGAAGGTCCCAGCGTGACCGCCCTGCTCACAGCCAGACGGGACACTCCGGGCCCGAGCTGAGGACCCTGCCCCAAGTTCATGGGAAAGCTTTTGCAAGGACCGCTCAGACTTGAGCCTGCAGAGCTAGGTGACGTCCCCTCACCCAGCACAGGCGAGCGGTCCTGGCTGCGGTCCATCTCTCTCACTGGCTGGGGGCCCAGCTGGTGGGCGGAGTGGGGGGTGCTTCCTCCCCCAGCTCAGGGACCCCCCCAACCAGGATCTGGGGTCCGTCAAGGACCAAGGCCGTGACTCTACTTCCTTTGTGGGACGGGAACCGTGCCTTTAGCATGGCCCTGGGGTTTTGTTTGGCCCAAAGCGGGAGGTCAGATGCCCAGAGAGCTACCTGCCCCCGGGGGGAGCTCAGGCCCCGACGCTGGAGGGTCCCGAGGGGCCTGTCTCTATTCAGCCCCCGGTTCCGTCCCCAGGAAAGGTGCCCCGTCCTGCCCGCTGTCCTCAGGCTCGACAAGTCCCCGGCGTCCTGCCCTCCTTCCTGCCCTCCATGGAGGTGTGGTGGGGTGTATGCGTGTGTCTGACTTGAGTTTTCAACACTAGAGGAAATAAGCAGGCCCTGTCTTCTCCCCGTTTCTCTGGGATGCCTACAGAGGGCCCAGTGTGCGACCCGGCCGACTCCTCGGGCTTAGCCTCCAGACACAGGAGCACACGTCTCCGTTGCCTGAAGCCCCAGCCCTTGGGAATTTGTTACAACAGCCCCGGGAAACGAAGACACTAGGTAAAGGGAGAAGAAAAGCGTATTTAGAGGCATCACTCAGGTTGACGCTTATGGACTGTTTTAGGTAAAGTGCACCTGCTGCCTAAACTCGTTTTTAGGATTGTCCCTCAGCCTCTGAGCTGGTCAGAGGGCCCCCGACCCTCCAAGGTCCCGGAGGAAACTATTAGGCATCTAAGGAAGGTGTAACAGGGAGCATAAAGAAGGCTGAGCGCCAAAGAACTGATGCTTTCGAACTGTGGTGTTGGAGACGACTCTTGAGAGTCCCTTGGACTGCAAGGAGATCTAACCCATCAATCCTAAAGGAAATCAACCCTGGATATTCATTGGAAGGACTGATGCTGAAACTGAAGCTCCAATTCTTTGACTGATGCGAAGAACTGACTCATTGGAAAAGACTCTGATGCTGGGAAAGATTGAGGGCAGGAGGAGAAGGGGACGACAGAGGATGAGATGGGTGGATGGCATCACCAACTCGATGGACATGAGTTTGAACAAGCTCCGGGAGTTGGTGATGGACAGGGAGGCCTGGCGTGCTGCTGTCCACGGGGTTGCAAAGAGTCGGACACACTCAGCAACTAAACAACAGCGATGGAGGGAGCACGGCCAGCCCCCGGCCCTGGAGACTGTGAAGGGTGGCAGCGGCTCCCAGCTCACCCGAGTTCACACGTGACCCTGGGCGACACTTCCTCAGCACCGCAGGTCCTTGGCCCTGATTGGTGGTCACAGTTGTGGCTGAGAGTCCTAGAGAGCCCGCGTCTCTGAGTGGAGGCAGGGCTTGGCGGTCTCATGAGGAAAAGCTGCCCAGGCCTCTCTCACTCCCCAAGGCCAGGGCACGCTGAGGGTCTCAGGCCCCGCCGAGGGGAGGGCCTCGCAGCGCCAGCTCACCTGGGCCAGCCTTGCAGACGGGGAGCCCACCCACCTCCAACCACAGCCCGGATTTGCAGGCCCCCAGGGAGTGGAGAACAAGGACACAGAAGAAAGGCTCTGACCTCCTCCTCGCTCTCTCTGCAGGAAGCATTCCAAAATGCTGGGCACCATCACTGACTTAACTAGCAAAACAGTTGCTTTTTCTCTCCTTTGTTATGCTTCTGTCAGCTTTTGAATAATTAAAATCTGTTGCGATTCATTTTCTATTTTCTTCCAAACAGCTTTTCTCATCCATGCTTCATTCAGCACTCACAGTGTCAGGTCCAGACCCCCCAGTCCTGCCCCCTCCTCGTGGAAACCACAGGACCAGGCGGGCCCAGGGCTGCAGGGGTTCTGAGGGAAGCAGAGTGGCCACCCTAAACCCTAAGAATCCCGAGAGCAGAAAGGAAAGATTTTTAGGAGCTGCCCTGAGTCTGGAATTTTGGGGAGTGGCAGAGATGTCAAAGAAGAATTGTAAGGAATGCTGCTAGGAGTTTTGCTTGTGCTTCTGCCTGGGTGTGTGTGTTTTGGTGGGAGGAGGAGGCTGGTGGGAGGCAGAGAAAGAAACACAAAATTTAAGTTTTTCTAAAAAATGTTTTTTAAATTTCTTTCTGGCTGTGCTGGGTCTTTGCTGCTGTGCAGGCTCTCCTCTGGTTGGGGTGAGTGGAGGGTGTGTGCGGCGGCTTCTCTTGCTGTGGAGCACAGGCTCTAGGGCCTCGGGCTTCAGGAGTGGCCCCCCGGCTCAGCAGCTGTGCCTCCTGGCTCTGGATCCCAGGCTCAGCAGCTGTGGCC